>NW_004443966.1:20468449-20500850 GCF_000243295.1 Trichechus manatus latirostris | reverse complement strand
GGAAATCAGGGGTGGAAAGGAGGAGTGTGCTGTCACAGTATAGGGAAAGCAATTAGAGTCACATAACAATGTATGTATAAATTTTTGTATGAGAGACTAACTTGAATTGTAAACTTTCACTTAAACTACAACAATTAAAAAAAAAGTCTAGTAAGAAAATATAAGGTTTATTTTGAAAATCAGTACCCAGATTACATCGGGAATTAAATATAGCTTGCTAAAGTGTCTGTATGTGCATAGATATGCACAGACATGCCGGCACAGATATAACTGTTAAAAAAAAAGAAGACATCCAGCCCAGGAGCCTGTAGCCAGCCTCTGAGCTGAACTTGCAAACTTTAACAGCAGGGGCTAGAGCACAGGCCAGGATCACAGTGAGTAAGCCTGGGAGGGGAGGAGTGTTTGAATTATCCCTGAGAGCTTTTTCTGGCACAAGATTCTTAGAAAGCCCAACTTTTTCCCTTCCAGGAACGGAGGTGAAGGGGCCAGAAATCTGCCACGTGGCGATGAGGCCTCCTTTCCTAACAGGGGCCCAAAGCCCTAGGTTCTACACTTGACTCAGTCATTGTGTGACCTTGGGAAAGTCACCTCTCTCTGGGCCTCAGTTTCTCTATCTGTAAATTAGGGGGATGGGGCTAGAAGGATTGGTCCAAAATCTCTGCCTACTCCCCCACACCCAGCAAGAATAATTGCATTGCCTCAGATAAGCCTTTTCAGGAGATCTGTGAGGTCAAAACTATTTTCATAGCAATACTGAAACATTATTTGCCTTTTTCACTGTGTTATAATTTGACTAATTGTTCAAAAGCAATGGTGGGTAAAACTGTAGGTGTCTTAGCGTAAATTAAAGCAATGACACCGAACTGTATGATAGTCACTGTAGTCCTCATTGCCATGTATTTGCAGTTTAAAAAAAGTGACTTGAAAGTAGAAAATTTCTGAACTTAAAAATAGAAAAATAAAAGAATGTGAAGAATATGGTAAACAACCTTGAAGTTGACTTCGCCCTTGTATGCTATGATTTAAAAAAAAAATTACTTAATCTTTGTAAGCTAACCTTGAGACATAAATCATAAACAACCTGCCTAATCTCTAACCTTGACTGTGCACCATTGGACTAATCTCTAACCCTGGAGAGAAGATGTAACATGCTAGTCTTTGATGTCACACTGGCCCTTATCGTGTGAGGTCAAGGTGAAAAATTCATATACAAGCACTGGCTGTCTGCTCATTCGATGATAGAAGGCCGAAACAGAGTATGTGTGGTTGCAAAAATTGGGTAAAAGGGGTCTTGATGCCAAAAAGCTTGAGAATCACTGTGTCTTAGTCATCTAGTGCTGCTATAACAGAACTACCACAAGTGGATGGCTTTAACAAAGAGAATTTTATTCTCTCACAGTCCAGTAGGCTACACGTCCAAATTCAGGGCGTCAGCTCCAGGGGAACGCTTTCTCTGTCGGCTCTGGAGGAAGGTCCGTGTCATCAATCTTACCTTGGTCTGGGAGCTTCTCTGTGCAGGAACCTCAGGTCCAAAGGATGCGCTATGCTCTCGGCACTGCTTTCTTGGTGGTATGAGGCTCCTATGTGTCTCTGCTCACTTCTCTCTTTAATATCTCAAAAGAGATTGGCTTAAGACACTATCTAATCTTGTAGACCTCATCAATACAACTGCTGCTAATCCATCTTATTACATCATAGCGATAGAGTTTACAACACATAGGGAAATCACATCAGATGATAAAATGGTAGGCAATCATACAATACTGGGAATCATGACCTAGCCAAGTTGACAGATATTTTTGGGGGACACAATTCAATCCATGACACACTGCAAAACAAATAAAGTGAAAAGTAAGCCCCCATCCCATCCAAGAACCCTAGCCTATCGTTTGTTTCTCTCTAAAGACAACCACTGTGGCCAATGTCTTACCTATCCTTCCAGTGCTATTCTACGCCTTTATACTCAAAAGGTATTAACTAGTCTGTATCTGGCTTTTTTCAGGTAATACATCTTGGAAAGTGGTCCATATCGGTACATATACAGCTGCTACATTCTTTTTAATGGTGCATTGTATGCCCATTATATAGGTGTAATGTAACTCATTAAACCATTCCACTTTTGCTGAACATTTGGGTTGTTTCTGATTTTTTATTAATTTAAACAATGATGTAGTGAACATCCTTGGAAGAGTTTCAAGTAGGTAAATGATAAAATCAGTTTTGCTTGTCAAAGAAGATCACTCTGACAACATTAAAAACACTAGCAACAAAAGACAAAATAGATAAATTGAACTTCATCAAAATAAAAAACTTTGCTCAACAAAGGACTTTAACAACAAAGTGAAGAGACAAACCTACAGACTGGGAAAAAAAATTTGGGAACCATGTATCAGACAAGGGTTTACTATCCAGAATATATAAAGAACTCCTACAACTTAACAACAAAAAGACAAATTCATCCAATCAAAACATGGGCAAAGTATCTGAATATATATTTCACCAAAGATATACAAATGCCCAATAAGCACATGAAAAGATGCTTAACATCATTAGCCATTCTCAAAACCAAAAAACCAAACCCACTGTCATCGAGTCGATTTCGACTCATAGCGACTCTATAGGACAGAGTAGAACTGTCCCATAGGGTTTCCAAGGCTGTAATCTTTATGGAAGCAGACTGCCACATCTGTCTCCCTTGCAGCAGCTGGTGGGTTCAAACTGCTGACCTTTCAGTTAGAATCCAAGCACTTAACCACTGCGCCACCAGGGCTCCTTTCATTAGCCATGAGGGAGATACAAATCAAAATCACAATGAAATGCCAATTCATACTCACTAGGATGACTATTATGGGTTGAATTGTGTCCCCCTAAAATGTGTGTTGGAATCTTAACCCCTATATGTGTAGATAGGAACCCTGGTGGCCCAATGGGTGAGCGCTTGGCTGCTAACTGAAAGGCTGGCCGTTTGAACCCACCCAGCTGCTCCGAGGGAGACAGACTTGGAGATCTTCTTCTGTATTACAGCCAAGAAACCTTATGGGGGCAATTCCATGCTGCCAAATGGGGTCACTAGGAGCCGAAATCTACTCAGTGCCTTACAACAATAACAACACACATTTGATGCGATCCTATTTGAGAACAGGGTTTTCTTTGTTATGTTAACAAGGCTGTATCAGTATAGGGTGTGTCTTAAGCCAAAAACTTTTGAGATATAAAAGGAGCATATTAGGCACAGAGGCAAGGACAAATGGGGGAAGATTAATGGCACATAGAGATCACCAAGAACAGAAGCTGAAAAGAGACAAGGATCTTCTCCTAGAGGCAACGGAAAGAGAAAGACTTCCCCTAGAGCTGATGCCCTGAATTCGGACTTGTAGCCGCCTAAACTGTCAGGAAATAAATCTTCTGTTGCTAAAGCCACCCACCTGTGGTATTACTTTAAGTATGTCTGTTATAGCAGCACTAAGAAACTAAGACAATGACTAAGATAAAAACAAAACAAAACTTAAAACAACAAATGTTGGCAAGGATGAGGAGAAATTGGAACTGTTTTCTGTTGCTGGATGAAATGCAAAATGGTACAGTTTGTTGGTTCCTCAAAACGTTAAACATAGAGTTATCATATGACACAGCAATTCCACTCCTAGGTATACAGCCAAGAGGCTTGAAAGTAAACAAACACATGCACACCAGTGTTCACTGCAGCGCTATTTACAAAAGCCAAAAGGTGGAAACAACCTAAATGTCCATCAACAGAAGAATGGATAAACAAAATGTGGTATATATATACAATGGAATACTACTCAGCTATAAACAGAAGTGAAGTCCTGATACATGCTACAACATGGATAAACCTTGAAAACATTATACTGAGAGAAGTAAATCAATCACGAAAGGACAAATGTTGTATGATCTCACTTATATGAAATACAATACATAAAAGTTTTTAATTTTGATGAAGTCCAATTTGCCTATTTTCTCTTTTGTTACTTGTGCTTTTGGTGTCATATCTAAGAATCCATTTTCAAAAAATAAGATCTTGAAGCTTTACCTCTATGTTTTCTTCTAAGAGTTTTATGGTTTAGTTCTTATATTTAGGTTATTGATCTATTTTGAGTTAATTTTTGTATATGGTGTGAGGTATGGGTCCAGCTTCATTCTTTTGCATGTGGACATAGAGTTGCTCCAGAACTATTGGTTAAAGAGATTATTCTTTCCTCTGCTGAATGGACTTGGCACCCTTGTCAAAAGTTAATTGGTCATAGATGTATGGGTTTATTTTTGGACTCTCAATTCTATTCCATTAGTCTATACATCTATCCTTATACCAGTACCAGACTGTGTTGATTATTGTAGTTTTATAGTAGGTTTTAAAACCAGGAAGTGTGAGTCCTCCTACTTTGTTGTTTGTTCTTTTTCGATTGTTTTGGCTGTTCGGGTTCCCTTGCAATTCCATATGAATGAGGATCAGCTTTTCCATTTCTGCAAAAAAGGCTGTTGGAATTTTGATAGGGGTTATGTTGAATTTGTAGATTGTTTTGGGTAGTTGCTGAATCCTCCAGCACAACCCTGGTAGTGTCTCATGGCATCCTGTTTTATGGTATAACAAGATGTTTTAGGACTCATCCACTATATTTTCTGTCACAGACCTTGAGTTATACACTTTCCAGAGGCATTTTTGCATTAACAGAGCTTAGTGGTGGATCGAATGTCATGGGTGGTGGGAGGTAGGGTGACTCCCAGTTTTATAACTTGCAGAACTATATGGTGCCATTTGCTGAGAGAGAAGGAGTAGGTTTGGGGTTGACATCAAGAGGCTGAGACACCTGGGGAAGAGGTATGTCCCTTGGCTCTGTAGCTCCACTTGTGACCCCTCCACTCCATCCTGCTTTAGTTACACATTTATCGGTCTATGATCATAAAAATGCCAGATCTGTGGGGGCCACAAGAGAAGAAGTGATTCTTGCCTCTGAGAGCTCAAGGTCCAGGTGGAGAGATAAGCTTCCTTCTCCCTAAATGACAAGGGCATGGTCCCCAGGAGAACAGAGTGGTCAGAAAAGACTTGGACAGTGCTGGTGGGAGGAGAGATGCCTCTGGCTATCCTGCGGGGCCTTGGGAATATTAGCAGTTCAGCCTCAGCACACAGGAAGGATGGTGGTTGTCACTGCAGGTGGCCATGGGGCAGATGAGCGCAATGATACTACCAAGGCCCCAGCCAGCCTCAGACTTCCATATGGTTGACAACACAAGTCAGCACAGCCATATGGGTCAGTAAAGCCAGGGTCACTTTCCTCCCTTGGTGCCCGTGCATGAGAAAAGTGTCTGCCTTCTCCAAACACGGGTTGGGCACAAAGAGGAATGTGTGTCCTCTTGTTGCTGCCTGCTCAGCCTGGTAATTTTCCCCCCCCCCCCCCCCCCCCCCCCCCGAACCTGTACATTCACTCATGGAACACAAAGCACATGCGCTGAAATTAATAAACACATTTACATATATGATCATGCACAGCTGCCCATTCACACATACACACACAGAGGTAGTGCAGAACAGGAGAATGAGTCCCATACTGAGGGTGAGACTCTGTTCAAATCTGGGGTCCTTTACTAGGCCACTGGTCTTTGGACCTCAATTTACCGATCTGTAAAACAAGATGTGGCCTTAATACCCCTCCCTGCCTCCAAGGTCCTTGCCCACGCTGACAAAAGGTTCTATGGTTTTAAATGTACACACACACTCATAGGAAGTCTGGGGACCAACCTCCAAAAGCCAGAGGATTGTCCCAGCCATCTTCTAACCCTCCTGGAGTCTTCAAAGCTAGACGGATGAATCCCCAACCCTCAGATTGAAACTTGCTTTCTACCTCGACTATATCAGCTCAAGGGGGACTGTGGTGGTTCAGTGGTAGAGTTCTCACCTTCCATGCGGGGGCCCAGGTTCAATTTCCAGCCAATGAACCTTATGTGCAGCCACTACCTATCTGTCAGTGGAGGCTTGTGTGTTGCTATGATGCTGAACAGGTTCTGGTGGAACTTCTAGACTAAGACGGATTAGGAAGAAAAGCCTGGAGATCTACTTCTGAAAATCAACCAGTGAAAATCCTATGGATCATAACGGTCCTGTCCCCAACTGGTCACGGGGATGGTGTAAATTGGATAGTGTTTCCTTCCATTGTGTATGGGGTCACCATGAGTTGGGGGCCTACTCCACGGCTGCTAACAACAACATCAGCCTGAAGAGAGTGAAATGCTCACTAGTGTGGGCCCTCAAGTGGGGTGTAGGGGCAGCTGCCTCTGTAAGCCTTTCTCTAGGCCTGGATTCCCCACCACTTCCACAGAGCTCCAGCATGGACAGTAACCAGTCTACAACATTGGTGGGTTCACGATTTGCCTGTGGAGTTGGGATTTTCCAGCACTGGTCTTCAAAAGCACATACAAGTTTCCCGAGTGGTTAAGAATGTTCTGGGGTGCCATCTGGCTCCCTCGAGTTTAGCTTGCCCACACCCAGTCAGCTGCCAAGGGACCCTGGAGCTTCTAGGGGTTAAGCTCTCCTCTAGCTTGAATGTATATTTTGGGAGAAGTACTAAAGGGAGATGAGGCTTTTTCATAGAGATACATACTGTGTAGCGAAGTTGGGGAGCTATGGACTAAATCCTAGCTCAACAACTTTAATACTATGTGACTTAAGGCAACCTCTCTAGGCCTCAGTTTCCTCAACTGTAAAATGGGAACTAGAGGGACTACCCTTAGGATGGTTTTAAGGATTCACTGAGATAATGCCTATAAAGCACTCAGCACAGTGCCTGACACACAGTAGATATCTTAGTTTCTTACCGCTACTGTAACAGAAATCCCTACGCTGATATGGCCTCATACTAACATAACAAAGAAAACCTTGCTCCCAAACAGGACTATATCCACAGGTATAAAAAAATCCAAACCAAACCTATGGCCGTCGAGTTGATTCCAACTCATAGTGACCCTACAGGACAGAGTACAACTGTTCCATAAGGTTTTGAAGGAGCAGGTGGTGAATTTGAACTGCCGATCTTTTGTTTAGCAGCCAAACGCTTAACCACTGAGCCACCAGGGCTTCTCCACAGGTATGAAAAAACAGAACCCAAACCTGTTGCCATCAAGTCAATTCCAACATGTAGGGACACTATAGGGCAGAGTAGAACTGCCCCATACAGTTTCCAAGGAACACTTGGTGGATTCGTACTGTCGACCTTTTGGTTAGCAGCCATAGCTCTTAACCACTATGCCATCAGGGTTTCCTCCGCAGGTATAGGGGTTAGGATTTCAACATATATTTTGGAGGGACACATTCAATCCATAACGATAGGTGTTCGAAAACTCATAGCTATTGTTATTATCATCAGACTGATATGTTTTTCAAAATAGGGCACAAAGGTGGATTCTGGGAACTCCAGAATGGTATGCAATACTCAGCGAATTTTGAAAGTAACACTGAGTACACATATAAGCATTTTGAAAATAATGATCATTTACTTCTGTTTCTGGCAGTATGCAGACTAGTTGATAAAGAAATCCTTCCCAGTAGGAAATACATAAATGTCACGTAAAATATCGAAAACTTGTATATTAAAGCACAGATGAGATGAGGATAAGTAAGGGAAACAGTCAGAAGCCAGCATAACAAGAGATCCCACCAGGGTAAATCTGCATTAGAGCTCACGTTCCCCTGAGGGCCTGGGTTATAAAGGGTCAGGATGTCAGAAACCTCCTGGGCACCACTTCAGTCCTTTCAGTCCCACTTCTGATTCCAGTCACTGCTGAGATGATTGGTTTCGTGTGGGCTTCGACCAGCTTCACGCAGGTGTTTCCTTGTCTTGGACACCTGTTGCCTATCTCTCACTTCCAGTCTGAGGCAGAGCATGGGGTGCTCTCAGGAACCTCTTGAACTCTCACACATGTGTAACCCATAAGTTTAGGGGAGTTAAGGTCTGTGTGACCACTCTTTTTTAAAAAAGAATTTATTTTATTTGAGAATATACAAATCCTGTTTGGGAATAAGGTTTTCGTTGTTATGTTAATGAGGCCCTGTCAGTGTACAATGTGTCCTAAACATAATCACCTCTGAGGTATGAAAAGAACAGATTAGACACAGGAGCAAGCACAAACAGGGGTCAGGGGTAGGGTGAGATAGACGCCATGTGATGCTCACCAAGTTGTATATTTTCAATATACAATATATTCTCAACAAGTCATTGAGAATAGACACAACAGAACATATACCAATTAAACAATTTCTACGCATACAACTCAGTGACATTGATTACATTCTTTAAGTTGTGCAATCATTCTCACCCTCCTTTTCTGAATTGTTCCTCCCCCATTAACAGAATCAAACATAAACCTCTGGAAGAACATATTTTAAACACAAATCTCAAAGAATTCCAAGGAACATGATCTCCTGATAAAAAAACAAATTCACTGTCCTCTAAGTTTCCTATCCACTCTTTTGAGGTGCTGTTGTCAATTTGATCTCATATAGACAGTTTCTTAAAAGAGCACAATGCTCAAGGGAGACATTATTTACTAATTAAGCTATATTATTGTTTGATTTAGAGAAGACTTCAGGGGATAGTTTTGGTTTAAGATTTAAAGATTATCTCAGGGCAATAGTTTCAGGAGTTCATCCAGCCTCAACGGCTCCAGAAAGTCTGGATTCCATGAGAATTTGAAATTCTCTTCCACATTTTCTGTGGGACCACTCTTGACCAATGAGAGACAGAAGAAGATAAATGCTTGTCCCTTTCATTTCCCAGCTTATAAGCCTCCTCAGAAAATCCTGTATGAATCAAGCACCTATCAGAGTTCCCCTCGATAAGGCAACTTTGTACTGGTTTTTCCTCTTTCTTTGTTTCACCCTCTGCACTCCTCAATACTGCTCCCTGGGATCACTTCCCACAATAACTACCTACACATAAGTCTTTCCAGAAGCTCTGCCTTTAGAGAACCAAGACAAAACAATACAGAGCATAAAAAGCCTGACACTTGGGCCTGGGAGGGTAGTTATAAAAGAGATCCCAAAACAAATTTGAGATTCCCCAAAAGGCAATACCTTAGGGAAGAAATGAGGGAAAAAATAACCTGCAGAAAACTTTCTTATATCCACTTAGCTGTGGGTGGAATAGGAATACAGGAAAAAAGAAATCTCCACTCAGATTCCTAACACAAGTCAATATTTACATAGAGAAAAGCCCAAAATCATTGGAATTGAAAAAACCCCAAGCCCTAATTTTATTTAAAAGTGGTTCTGAGTTGGAAGTATCCCTAGGCGTCTGACAGAATCAAACATAAATCTCTGGAAGAACATATTTTAAGCACAAATCTTAAAGAAATCCAAGGAACATGAGCTCCTAATAAAAAGCAATGAGGACACAAACCACATATAGCATAGGTTTACATATAGCACAATCCATAAAAGAAAAATCCCATAAACTCATGAGGACACAAACAACAATGAGCAAGAGTCAGCAGAAACAACAAATTGCAGGGTGAGACCCACAAATACTGCATAAAATGGAATTATAAGACACAGAATAGGAAACAAGCATTTTATTATGTTTAAAGAAGTTAAGAAAAATATTGAAAACATGTTGACAGATTAAGAAACTAACAAAAGTCACTAGGCATATTTGAAGATGAACAAGCTAAAACTTCTAGAAATGAAAACTGTAATAATTAAAATTAAAAACTCAAATGACAGGTTAAAAGGCAGAATAGAAGAATAGATGAAATTGAAGAGAGAATTAGTAAATTGAAATAAAAAGTTGAAGAAATTATCAAAAATTCAGCAAAGAGTGTTGGAAAGATGTAAAATATGAAAGACAAGTTAAGAGACACGGAAGAAATTCAACATTCATTTGTGTTCAAAAAACTCAGCAAACTAAGAATTAGAGGGAGCTTCCTCAGTCCAATGAAGGACATCCACAAAAAAACATATAGCTACTCTCATACTTTATGTAAAAGACTGTATGCTTTCCCTCTGAGTTCAGGAACAAGGAAGGAGTGACTCTCGCCACTCCTATTCAATATTCTACTGGAGGTCCTAACCAGTGCAATAAGTCAGGAAAAAGAAATAGAAGGCATACAGATTGGAAAGGAAGAAGTAAAACTCTTTATATTAGGAGACAATATTGTTTATGAAGAAAATTACAAAAAATCTACAAAAAATGATGATATATAAGTGAGACCAAACAATATTATATATATTTCACTTACATAAAGAGACAAGAAAAGGCAAAAAAAGATACTATATCTAATAAGCGAGTTTAACATGGTTACCAGATACAAGGTCAATATACAAAAATAAACTGTATGCCTATATATTAGCAATGAACAATCAAAATGTAAATTTAAAAAGTAGCACCACTTACAACAGTATAAAAAACATGAACTACTTAGGTATAAATCTAACAAAACATGTGCAAGATAGGTATGCTGAAACTAACAAAACTTTGATGAGAGAAATCTAAGAAGAGCTAAATAAATGTTTATGGATTATGAAAATCAATATTGTTAAGAGGTCAATTCTCCCCAAGTGGAGCTATAGATTTAACGCAATCTCAATCAAAATCCCAGGAGGATTTTCACAGAAATTAATAAACTGATTCTAAAATATTTACGGAAATGCAAAGGAACTTGAGTATCCCAAAACAATTTTGAAAAAAAAAAAAACAGAACAAAGTTGGAAAACTCACACTGTTTGATTTCAAGATTTACCATAAAGTTACAATATTCAAAGACAGTGTAATATTGACAAAAGGATAGACATATAGATCAGTAAAAGAACTGAGAGTCTTGAATTAGGCCCACACTTTTTTTTATTGATTTTTGACAAAGAGGTCAAGTCAGTTCAATGGAGAAATAATAGTGTTTTCAACAAATTGTGCTGGAAAAATTGGACATTCATAAGCAAAAAATGAACCTCAACCCATGTCTCACACCATACTAAAAAAGTAACTCAAAATGGATCATAGGCATAATTGTAAAAGCTACAACTATAAAACTTCCACAAAGAAACATAGGAGAAAAATCTTTTTGACCCGGGATTAGGCAAAGATTTTTTACATATAGCACAATCCATAAAAGAAAAAATCTGTAAACTATATTTTATAAAAATTTAAAAGTTTTGCTCTTCAAAAGACATCTATAAAACCAGTTCAATTCTGCCGACCCTAACTACTGTTGTAGGGTAAAAAAATCACAAAGTTTAGTAAAGCAAAAGGAAAGTTTTATTCGGCATATATTCAAAAAGGCAAAAGTGGGAAGTTGACAAGCATGCTGCCAGAGCTAATGTCTGCCCGAGTCCAAGGAGTATTACAGACTAGGCAAGACTGGGAGAATGTACAAGCATGCTGCTAGAGCCATGTCTGCCCAAGTCCAAGGAAATTACAGAGTCATCAGTATATATTAACATTACAAAATGGGCAAAACCATCGAAAGCTTCACCTTTTCACAGATTGGCTAGAAACTGTGATCCTACATTTTGAATCGTCTTTCTTAACAATCATTGGTACAGGTTTCAGTAACGACAGTCAGGAGGGTCTTCATTGGTCCAACAAATTTTCTATTCACTAAATGCTGGTAGAAAAAGATAAGCATGGAAACTCTTCTGTGTTCTGTTTGATTGGCTGATGTGAAAGGTTCCCTAAAAGATATTTTCCAAGATTCTCCTAGCTATTGTCTTTATACCTCAGGGCCCAGTTGATGTGTCCTTGTGAGCCCTTGTGAGGCCAGCTCCAGCTGGGTCACATTCTCTATGCTCAAGGACAGGGAATAATGATTCCAATATTATTTTTTAAATCACTATCCAGAGTTAGATCGGGTTTCACAGATTAAGGGCACAGACCTCTACAGAACTGCCCTCATTTCAAACACCAGCCACAAGTTTGGGAGTTCCCAGGCCATCCACACTTCTGACCAATCTGGCTATAAATTTGGGGGTTCCCGCTACTCCCTCAGGTTCAGTAATTAACTAGAACAACTCACAGAACTCAGGAAAGTGATAGACTTATAATTACAGTGACCTAGCAAAAACGCATACAAATCAGAAGAGACACATAAGGCAAGTTCTGGGAGAATCCCAAACGCGAAGCTTCCAAGTCTTCTTCCTGTGAAGTCAGGACAGGTCACCTTCCTGGCACATCAATGTATTGTCAGTCAGGGAAGCTCACTTGAGCTTCAGTGTCAAGAGTTTAATTACGGTTTCTTTATGTAGGCATAACTGATTGAACTCAATCTCCAGCCACCTTCCCTCCCCAGAGATCAGGCTGATTAGCATATGGTGGGGCTTTCTGGCATGGCCAGCCCCTACTATCAGTCATGCTGTTATGGATTAAATTGTGTTCTCCAAAAAGACATGTTGAAGTCCTAAAGCCTGTACCTGTGAAAGTGACCCTCTTTGGAAATAGGGTATTTGAAGATGTTATCAGTAAGGTTAACACAAGGTTATACTGGAGTAGGTGGGTCCTGATTCTTTATGATTGGTGTCCTTATAAAAGAAAAGATAGAGGAGACAGAGGAAGGATGTCATGTGACACAGTAACTGCAAGTCAACGAATGCCTGGAGGTAAAAGAAGCTAGCTGAGCAGCATGGAACTGTTTCTCTCTCAGAGCCCTCAGAAGGAGTCAACACCGTGGATACCCTGATTTGGACTTCTAGCCTCCAGAATTGTGAGATAATAAATTCCTGTTCTTACAAGCCACCCAATGTGTAGTATTTTGTTACACCAGTCCTAGCAAACTAATCTATACCTCATTAGCATAAACTATCAGATGTGGTCTGGTGTGCTCCAGGAATAACAAAGACACTCCAATCACTTGGGAAATTCCAAGGGTTTAGAGGGTACATTCCAAGAACTAGGCACAAAGGCCAAATTCTTTGAGTAAAGCTAATTCATTCCCCTACAACACTATTAAGTAGATGAAAAGGTAAGCCACAGCCTGGGAGAAAATATTTGCAATACAGGCCGTCCCCGGTTACAAACAAAATCTGTTCCTAAGTCTGTCTTTAAGTCGAATTTGTAGGCAAGTCGGAACAGGTACATACGGTTCTTATTTATAATCAGTTAATCAAATGTTTGTCTTAGTATATAATATATATTTTACCTTTCTATGCATATAAAACACTTAAGAAACACTTCCAAATACACCTATGGTACTGTACTGAAGAGAGAGAATCTGTGTGTGTGTGTGGGTGTGTAGGTATACAGTACTGTAAAAAAAAATTAAACAGTTTAGACAGAAAAAAAAAAAAGATCATGATTAAATGTTAGCACTCACTCTTGTTCCATCAATGTCACCTTGAAACAACTGAACCAACCCCTACTCACAACAAATTTTTCATCGCAATCACCTTCATTTGCTGCACATGCAGCTTTTAAATCACTGAAAAGGCTCCAAGCCTTTTCTTGCACTAAAGTAAGGCTAACAGTCATATTATGCTGATTTTGATCATCTAACCAAATTATCAATAGCCTTTCCCGTTCAATAATTAAACCACTGCATTGCTTAGTAGTAACTGTAGCTTTCATCGGGGCAGAGCCTTTCACATGCTCCATTATTCACTTTATCCTTTAAAACTGTTCCATTCGCTGACGGACTGCTGCCTAACGCTTCTCAAATGGCCGATGGCACTTCTCAAATGGCCGATGGCATTTCACCTCTTTCTGATTGCTTTATTATTTCCTTTTTATTTTTAATCGTAACTGTTTCCCTTTTCTTTGATGCATCACCAGCACTAGTATCAGATTTACACTTTGGAGGCATGGTTACAAAGAAAAATTTAAGACAAAGTTACACATTCAACACAGTGTTAACAGCAATGTGACTGACTTAAAAAGGTGGACAGTGTTCTTCCTTGAGGTGATGAACCGCTGAAGCTGTGCAGTGTTTCACAAAGTAGTGCACGCGTTCATTACTACAAACCATTGCATTTAACTCAGTTTTTTTATGCAGTAAGCTTTATGGCAGTCCATTCTTAAGTACAAATTGTCTGTAAGTCGGATGTTCTTAACCCAGGGACTTACTGTATACACAGCTGATAAAAGACTGATCTCCAGAATATATAAAGAACTTTCAAAACTCAGTAACAGGAGGGGGGACCTCTGGCAGTAGTGGCACGAAGAGATTGGCAAATTCTCTCCCCCAAAAATAACTTTTTCAAAAAACAGCCTTTGTAGGGCTCTGGAAATTAACCAAAAGCAAACAACAAATTGAGAAGCATTTATTCATGAAAAATGGCTAGAACTTCAAGTTAAAAAAGTGGAATTCTGCAGCCTTATTTCCTAGGGCTGCACTCATTGCCCCCTAGCTTGGTCTTTGAGAATGATAGTTTTACCAAGGTTAAGGGGCAGGGGGATGGCCATGAAAACCAGAAGATTTGCTGCCAAAAGGGACATATTTGAATTGAGATACAGGGTGAAAATTTGAGCAGGCAGCATTGTCAGTAAAATTAGGAAACAAATGGGGAAAACCTGTAGCTTTGCTAGCATGGTTGGGGTGAGCAGAATACCAGCTAGAAATATAATGGGAAGAGTCTGGAAATTAGAGAACCATAAAAGGGCTGGATCAGCTCTCCACACATGCCTGACTGACTCAGAAAGTATGCACATGCACAGAGGAGAGCCCTAGTGGAAAGTCAAAGCCAAGGTGGTCAAGAGAACTAGATGAACTTTGAATGTACTCCATAACACACACACACACACACACACACACACACACACAAACACACACACACATCAATCAAAAGAGAGTGGAAACCTTCTTTACAAGTTCAAGGTGTTAGAGCACAACCTCTGTCCAAATCACTGACTGACTACTAAGCTATGCAGACTCAGGGGTAATCCCTAGGAAGCCAGGATAAAACATAAAAATAAGAAAGGAAGGAAGGAAGTGAGAAAGAAAAGAAGTAACGGAGGGAGGGAGGGAGAAATGGAGGGAGGAAGGAGCAAAAATATCCGTGGATGTACATCACAGGGGAGACAGAATCTGCAGTCTAAGCCCAGGCAAATTACAAAAACAGAACAAAACAACAACACCTCATGAAAAATAAAACCAGAACCCAGAGTTTCTATAAATTATTATCAATAAAAAATTGTGAGATACCCAAACAAATGAGAAAGTGTGACCCATACTCAGAAAAAAAAAGTCAATAAGAATGAACTGATTTGGTACAGATGTTGGATTTAGCAGACAAATACTTCAAAGCTGCTATTATAAATATATTTAAATAAGTAAAAGAAAATATGACAATGATTCAACAAATAGAGAATGTCAATAGAGAAACAGAATCTAACAAAAAAGAGAACGAAATGGAAAATCTAGAGTTGAATAGTACAATAACTGAAATGAAAATTTTACGACAAAGGCTTAACAGTAGATTTGAGATAGAAGAAGAAACAGTGAACTTGAAACTAAATCAATAAATTATCCAATCTGAAAGACAGGAAAAAAAATTGAAGAAAAATGAACGGTTTTAGTGACTTGTGGGACATTGAGCATTATCAACATACATGTAATGGAAGTCCCAGAAGGAAAGGAGTGACAGAAAGGGGCAGAAAAAAAAATGCTTGAAGAAGTAATGGCTTAAAACTTAACAAAACTGGTCCTCATTTCACTGTGCCCACCTATCCAGGACCATTATGTCATAAACCCTGCCCAGTTCCAGCCCTTGCCCTACCTTGCAAAACCCACCTTATAATCTTCCAGCCCAGACCTGGTTGTTGTTAGGTGCCTTTGAGTTAATTCCAACTCATAGCAGCCCTGTAGTAGAACTGTCCCGTATTGTTTTCTAGGCTGTAATCTTATGGGAGCAGATCGCCAGGTCTTTTCTCCCACAGAGCTACTGGGTAGGTTCAAACTGCCAACCTTTCAGTTAGCAGCTGAGTGCTTAACCACTGTGCCATTTAAAAGCTTATAAATAGCAAAGGAGAATGAAGAAAACCAAAGACTTAAGAAAGCAATTAATCCAAAGGACTAATGGCCCACAAGAATCACAGCCTCCTCTAACCTGAGGCCAGAAGAACTGGATGGTGCCTGGCTACCATTACCGACTGCTCTGACCAGGAACACAATAGAAGGTCCCAGTTAGAGTGGGTGAAAAATGTAGAACAAAATTCAGATTCATAAAAAAAGACCAGACTTACTGGCCTGATAGAGACTGGAGGAACCCCTGAGATTATTGCTCTAAGACAACCTTCTAACTTGGAACTAAAGCCATCCCCAGAGACCGCCTTTCAGCCAAATAAGAGACTGGCCTATAAAATAAACAATAACACTGTGAGGAATGTGTTCCTTAGAACAATCACCTATATGAGACCAAAAGGGCAACAGCTGCCCAAAAGCAAAGATGAGAAGGCAGAGAGGGGCAGGGAAAACAGATGAACGGAAACGGGGAATCCAGAGTGGAAACGGGGAGAGTGCTGACACATTGAAGGAAAAATTTGTTATGAATTATTGAATGGAAAACTAATTTGCTGTGTCAACTTTCACCCAAAGCACAATAAAATTTCAAAAAAAAAAAAAACCTTACCAAATTGGATAAAACACATTAATCTAAGATCCAAGAAACTCAACAAACCCCGAGTAGAATAAACAGACAGAGATTCACACCAAGACACATCATAGTTAAACTGCTGAAAGCAGAAAATCTTAAAAGCAGGAAGAGAAAATGACTCATCGTGTACAGGAAAACAATACAAATAATAGGTGACTTCTCAGAAACAATGGAGGTCAAAAGGTGATGAGATGACATACTCAAAGCACTGAGGGGGAAAAATTGTCAATCAAAAATTCTATATCCAGCAAAATTATTCTTGAAAAATGAAGCAAAAATACACATTCTTAGATAAACAACACACAGAATTCATTGCTGGCAGCTCTAGCCTATTAAAAATAATAAAGTAAGTCCTTCAGGCTGAAAGGAAATGACAGCAGATGGTAACTCATCCACAGGAAGAAATAAACAGCATTAGAATGGTAAATATTTTATTAAATATAACTGTAGTTATATTTTTCTTCTCTTAATTTTTTTTAAAAAGCAAAAAATTATATGAATCAATGATTATAACATATTACTAGATTGATAACATATATAAATGTAATATATATGACAATAGCACAAAGGAAGGAAGAGTAAATGGAGCTATATTGGAGCAAATATGCTATATTTTACCAGAATTGTTAGCATAAAAATAGATAGTACTAAGTTAGAATTTTAATCCTTAAGCAACTGCTAAGAAAATAACTTTTAAAAAAAATGTAAAAATCAATAGAGGGTACACATAAAAATGATTGAAATGACAACGTTTTGTTTTATATAAGTCACCACAATAAAAAAAATTGAAAAATCAATAAAGGAATTAAAATAGCTGTTATGAATTGAATTGTGTCCAAAAATATTTATTGAAGTCCTGGCCCCTGTACCTATGGATGTAATCCTGTTTGGAAATGGAGTTTTTCTTTTTTTATGTTAATGAGGTCTGTCTTAGTTATCTAGTGCTGCTATAATAGAAATACCACAAGTGGATGGCTTTAACAAAGACAAATTTATTCTCTCACAGTCCAGGAGGCTACAAGTCTGAATTCAGGGTGCCAGCTCCAGGGGAAGGCTTTCTGTCTCTGTCAGCTCTGGGTGAAGGGCCTTGTCATCAATCTTCCCCTGGTGTAGGAACTTCTCAGCGCAGGGACCCTGAGTCCAAAGGATGTGCTCCCCTCCTTGTTCTTCATTCTTTGTGGCATGAGGTCCTCCTGTCTCTCTGTTCATTTCTCTCTTTTATATCTCAAAAGAGATCGACTCAAGATACAACCTAATCTTATAAATTGAGTCCTGCCTCATTAACATAACTGCCTCTAATCCTGCCTCATCAACATCATAGAGGTAGGATTTACAACACATAGGAAAATTACATCAGATGGCAAAATGGTGGACAACCACACAATACTGGAAATTATGGCCTAGCCAAGTTGACACACATTTTAGGGGGACACAATTCAATCCATAACAAGGTCAAACCAGAGTAGGTGGGTCCTAAACCTAAATCACTTCTGAGTTATAAAAAGAGCAGTATAGGCCCAATGTGATGGTTAAGGTTATGTGTCAACTTGGCTAGGCCATGATTCTCAGTGGTTTAGAAGATATTATGTACTCGTACTGCATTTTGTGATCTGATGTGAGCAGCCAATCAGTTGAAAGCCAATCAGTTTCCTTAGGGGTGTGGCCTGCATCCAACATATATAGGAATATTGTGACAAAGCTCTCTCTGGATCCTGCATCCAACTCATCATCCTCTGACCTCTGGTTCTTCGGACATGAGCCAGCAGCCTTCCTCCTGACCTGTTGATTTTGGATTTCTCAGCCCCTGCAACCACATGAGTCAGGAGAAGCCTCCAGCCTGACGGCTGACCTATGGATTTGGGACTTGCCAGCCTTCACAATTGCATGAGCCATTTCCTTTCCATAAATTTCTCTCTATATATTTACATATATACACTTCACTGGTTTTGCTCCTCTAGAGAACGCAGCATAAGACACCCACAGACACACACAAGGAAAAGACAGATGCCATGTGGGGATAATCTACAAGCAAAGGAATGCCAAGGATTGCCAGCAGTCACCAGAAACTAGGAAAGAGGCCCACAGAAGGAATCAACACAGCTAAGACTCTGATTTGGACTTTTAGCCTCCAGAACTGTGAGAAAATAAATTTCTGTTCTTTAAAGCCACCCACTTTTGATAGTTCTGTTATGGCAGCATGAGGATAACTACAACAATAGTAACTAAAAATATCTGTTTAATACAAACAAAGGAAGTAAAGGAGAAAACAGTGGAACAAAAAAGACATGAGACAAATAGAAAATAAAATAGCAAAATGGGTTGATATAAATAAAATCATATCAATAATTAAATTAAATGTGAATTATCTAAACACTCCAATCAAAAGACAGATATTGTCAGACTGGATAAAGAAGTAAGATCCAACTATATGCTATCCATATCAGACACATTTTAGATTCAATGACATAATTAGGTTGACAGTAAAAGGATGGAAAAAATATATCATGCAAACAGTATCCATAAAAGAGTGAGAGTGGTGGCATTAATATCAGACAAAATTAGACTTTAAGACAAGAAAAATTACTACAGAAAAGAGATATTCCCTAATGATAAAAGAATCAATACATCAGGAAGATAAAATGACCATAAATATATACTTAGCGAACAACAGAGCCCCAAGATTTATGAAGTAAAACTGACAAAACTGAAAGGAGAAAAAGACAATTCAACAAATATTGTTGGAGATTTCAAAACCCCTTCCCAGTAACTGATAGAACAAGTAGCCAGAAAATCAATAAGGATATATAAGACTTGAACAACACCATCACCAACTTGACCTAACTAACTTACATAGAATACTCAATACAATAACAACAGAATACATATTTTCATCAAGCAAACACAGAACATATACTAGGCCATAAAATGAAAAGAATTTAAATCATACAAAGTATTTTCTCTCCATAGAGTCCTCGGGTGGTGCAAATGGTTAACATGCTTGGCTGCTAACCGAAAGGTTGGTGGTTTGAGTGCACCCAGAGGCATCTTGGAAGAAAGGCCTGGTTATCGACCTCCAAAAAATCAGCTATTGAAAACCCTATGGAGCATAGTTCTGCTCTGACATACATGGGGTCATCATGAATCAGAATCAATTCAATGGCAACTGGTAAACTGGTAATGTTCTTCATACACAACAAGATAAAATTAGAAATCAATAAGAGAAGAAAATTGGGAAATCTCAAATACTTTGAAATTAAACCAGGCACTTCCAAATAATCCACATTGTTATTGTTGTTGTTGTTAGGTACCGTCGACTTGGTTCTGACTCATAGCGACCCTATGAACAACAGAACGCAACACTGCCTGGTCCTACATCATCCTCACAATCGTTGTCATGCTTGAGCCCCTTGTTGCAGTCACTGTCAATCCATCTTGTTGAGGGTTTTCCTCTTTTTCGATGATCCTCTACTTTACCAAGCATGATGTCCTTCTTCAGGGACTGGTCCCTCCTGCTAACATGTCCAAAGTACATGAGATGAAGTCTTGCCATCCTTGCTTCTAAGGAGCATTCTGGCTGTACATCTTCCAAGACAGTTTTGTTCGTTCTTCTGGCAGTACATGGTATATACAATATTCTTCGTCGACACCATAATTCAAACTCGTCAATTCTTTTTCAGTCTTTCTTATTAATTGTCCGGCTTTCACATGCATATGAGGCCACTGAAAATACCATGGCTTGGGTCAGGCACACCTTAGTCCTCAAAGTAACATCTTTGCTTTTCAACATTTTAAAGAGGTCTTTTGCAGCAGATTAGCCCAATGTAATACATATTTGATTTCTTGACTGCTGCTTTCATGAGCACTAATTGTAGATTCAAGTAAAATCAAATTCTGGACAACTTCAGTATTGTCTCTATTTATCATGATGTTGCTTATTGGTCCAGTTGTGAGGATTTTTGTTTTCTTTATGTTGAGGTGCAATCCATACTGAAGGCTGCAGTCTTTGATCTTCATCTGTAAGCGCTTCAAGTCCTCTTCACTTTCAGCAAGCAAGGCTGTGTCATCTGCATATTGCAAGTGGTTAATGAGTCTTCTTCCAATCCCGATAAGTATAAAATAACCTATAAGTCCAAGAAATGGAAATTAGAGATAAACTTGTGCTGAATGAATATTAAAACACAGTATATCAAAATGTATTGAATGCCATTAAAGTAATGCTTAGAGTGAAAATTATAGCTTTAAATGCTTACACTACAATGTGAGAAAAATCTAAAATCAATAATCTACAGTTCCACCTCAAAGAGTTAGAAAAAGAAACAGAAATCAAACCCAAAGTAAGAAGAAGGAGGAGAAAAACAAAGAATAGAAATCAATGAAATAGATTAACAGTAAAACAATAGAGAAAATCAGTGAAACCAAAAGCTGGTTCTTTAAAAAGATCAACAAATCAATAAAGCTTTAGCTAGCCTGGCCAAGGAAAAAAGAATGAAAGAAAGAATACACAAATTACCAAAATCAGGATGAAAAAGGGTATATCACAACAGAAATTAAAAGGATTGTGACACCAGGAACAACTTATGCCAACAAATTAGGTCATTTGGATGAGACAGTTTGGAAAGTCCTAGAAAGACATACACTACCAAAATAAATTCAAGAAGAAATAGAAAATCTGAATAGCCCTATAACCAGTAAAGAAATTTAATAACTAATTAAAAATCTTCCTACAAAGGGAGTCCAGCTCAGACAGCTTCTGTTACAAAGCCAACTGGTGGTTTATATAATTTGCTGCCTTGGCATCCATCTTAGTTCCTCTCTTCAGGGCCTCTTCTGCCCGTCCCACACAAATAACTCACTCTTCCAGCCACCCCTGCCACAGCTCACTGAGATAACATGTTCCTTGCCCTCTGCCCCAGTTTCCCAAGCCCCCAGAAAATTTGCACCATGCAAGCTTCAAACCAACCAGACCCACATACTCGTGGGAAATGTACTGAACAGCACCCTAAATCCTAATAAAGGCTGCAGCCGCTGGGTTACTCCCTGGCTTGCTCCCCACCTGCTAGTTGAGTTCACCCCCTTGTGCAGCCTTCCCCTGGCCCTCATCGGCCCCCCTCTCTACTCATGGACCTGGGAGTTATAAACCCTGGCGTGTTGTTTATGCATCTCATTGTCATTCTCCTCTGTGTCTAACCTGATCTACACTCCTGTGTATGAACCTTTAATTTACTGAAGAGTTGTGGTCATATATATACAAATAATACCAACATAGTGGGCAGGAGTCAGACACTTAAGAACCATCAGGGCTACCACTATAAAAAAAATCTCATGAGAGGATAAACTGGTCACTGGCTGAGAACAGATGACCTTAGGTCACTCACCAGTACAAACAAAGACCCTGTGAAAAGCACACTGTAAAACAAAAGAAGACCTCAAATCCTTCAAAATCCTTGCAGGATATAAGTGTATATTGACCAAAGATTCCTAATCTGTTAACCAAATTCACATAGCTTCAATGGTAAATTCTACAAATACTTGAAGAATTAATACCAAAGTTATTCAAACTTTTTCAGAAAAATAGAAGAGGAAGGAATATTTCTCAACTCATTTTATGAGTGCAATTTTACCCTTATACCAAAGCCAAAGACATCACAAGAAAAGTACAGAACAATGTCCTTACTGAACATAAAAATTAAAATCCATGTAAAAAATTAGCAAACCGTTTGTAACAAATATATCACACTAATTCCAGATGAGAATAATAGGTGAAACTGTGCAGAGGGAGAGGAGATATATGGCAACTCTCTGTACTTCCTGCTCAATTTTTCTGTAAACCTAAAGCTGCCCTAAAATGAAGTCTATTAATTTAAAAAATTAGCAAACCATATCCAAAAACATGTAAAAAAAATTACATACCATTACCAAGTGGGATTTATCCCAGAATTCCAAGGTCAGTTTATCATCTGAAAATCAGTTAATATAATATACCATATTAATAGAATAAAGGACAAAACTACATGATAACCTCAATAGAAAAAAAACATTTGACAAAATTCAACATCTGTTGATGACAAAAACCTTCAGCAAAAAGGGAATAGAAGTGAGTGTCATCAATCTGATAAAGGACATCTACAAAAAACCTACAGCTAACACGATAATGGTGAAGACTGAATGTTTTCCCCCTAAGATCAGGAAAAAGGCAAGGATATTCTCTCTCCCCACTTCTATCTAACATTGTATTGGAGGTTCTGGCCAGTGCAATAATGGAAAAAAATAAATTAGTGGCAGAAAGATAGGAAGATAAAAACTAAAACTGTCTTTAACTGCAGCAAACATGAGAACTAAAAATCAACTTTAGCAAGGTCAATGGACATAATAAAAAAAACTTTCCGCAAAGAAAAATCCAGGCACAGATGGCTTCACTAGTGAATTCTATTTAATCATTTGAAGAATTAACACCAATTCTTCACAAATTCTCCCAAAAAGATAGAAGAGGAGCGGACACCTTCCAATTCATTCTATGAAGCCAGAATTACTCCATTACCAAAATCAGACAAAGGCATCACAAGAAAAAAAAAAAAAAAATACACAGACCAACATCTCTTAAGAATATAAATGCAAAAATCCTCAACAAAATAATAGCACACTTAATCCAGCAATATATTAAAAAGGATTATATACTATCATCAAGTGGGGTTTTTCCCAGGAATGCAAGGTTGACTCAGCACAGGAAAATCAATCAATGTGATACACCATATTAATAGAATGAAAAACAAAAACCACTTGATAACCTTAATTGATACATCTGACAAAATCCAAAACACTTACATAATTAAAAACACTCAGAAATCTAGGTATAGAAGAGAATTTCCTCAACCTAATAAAGGGCATCTATGAAAAACCCATAGCTAATATCATACTTAAAGGCAAAAGACTGAAAGCTTTTCCCTAAGATCAGGAACAAGACAAGGATATTTGCTCTCACTACTTATATTCAACATAGTACTGGAGATTCTATACAGTAATTATGTAAGAAAAAGAAAAGGCAACCAGATTGGAAAGAAAGAAGTAAAACTATCTCTATTCTCCATATACCAGGATAACATGATCTTGTATATATAACATCCTATGGAACACATGGAGCCCTGGTGCCACAGTGGCTGAGAGCTCAGCTGCTAACCACAAGGTTGGCAGTTCGAATCCACCAGCTGCTCCTTGGAAACCCTGTAGGGCAGTGCTACTCTGTCCTATAGGGTCACTATGAGTCAGAATCAACTCAGCAGCAATGGTTTGGTATGGAACACACACACAAAAAATTATTAAAGGTAATAAATGAGTTCAACAACTTTGCCGGATATAAGATCAATATACAAAAATCAACTGTACTTCTATACACTAGCAATAAACAATTCAAAAATGAAACTAAGAAAACAATTCCTTACAAGGCTGCCAAGTCCATTCAATGGAGAAAGAACAGTTTCTTCAACAAGCAGTACTGGGACAACTGAATTTCTACATGTAAAATAATAAAGTTGGATCCCTACCTCACTCCATACACAAAAAATTAACTCAAAATGAATCATAGGCCTATATATAAGAGCTGAAACTATAAAATTTTTAGAAGAAAATATATGCATAAATCTTCATGACCTTGGGTTAGGAAAAGCCTTCTTAGATCCAGCACCAACATGAGCCACAAGAGAAAAATATATATAAATTAGATTTCATCAAAATTAAAACTTTTGTGCTACAAAGAACACTATAGTATCAAGAAATTGAAACGAATGGTGCCTGGCTACTATTACTAAACATTTTGATCAAAGATTCCATAGAAGAATCCTGATCATAAGGGGAAAAATGCAGAACAGAATTTCAAACTCTTACTGACTTTAGACTTTCTGGAGCCATGGATGGTGGATTAACCCCTGAAACTATTACCCTCAGATAATCTTTAAACTGTAAACCAGAAATATGCCCTGAGACATCTAGCTCAACTGGCATAACATAGTTTATAAAGAAAATGTTCTACGTACTACTTTGGTTTGGTGAGTAGCGTCTGGTGTCTTAAAAGCTTGAGAGCAGCCATCTAAGATTCCCCACTGATCCCATTCCATCTGGAGCAGGGAGAATGAAGAAAACCAAAGGCACTAGAGAAAGACTAGTTCAAAGGACTAACAGACCACAACTACCACAGACTCTACCAGACTGAGTCCAGCACAACTAGATGGTGCCCTCCTACCACCACTGACTGCTCTGACAGGGATCATAACAGAGGGTCCTGGACAGAGCTGGTGAAAAATGTAAAACAAAATTCTAACTCAGCAAAAAAAGACCAGACTTACTGGTCTGACAGACTGGAGAAACCCCAAGAGTATGGCCCCCAGACACCCTTTTAACTCAGCACTGAAGTCAGTCCTGAGGTTCACCCGTCAGCCAAAGATTAGACAGTCCCATAAAACAAAATGAGACTAAATGGACACACCAGCCCAGGGGCAAGGATGAGAAGGCTGGAGAGGACAGGAAAGCTGGTAATGGGGAACCCAAGGCTGAGAAGGGGAGAGTGCTGACATGTCATGCGGTTGGCAGCCAATGTCACAAAACAGTATGTGTATCAACTGTTTAATGAGAAACTAATTTGCTCAGTAAACCTTCATCTAAAGCACACACACACACACACACACACAAAATCCCCTGAAGTCATCTTAAAACCAAAAAATAGCTTAGCTTAACTAATAATAAAGGTCTGCCTTAAGCATTATGCTCTTTTAAGAACTATCTATATGCAATCAGATTGACAACAACAACTCCAAAGATTAGATAGGAACCTCAGGGGGTGGTGAGCTTATGTTAAGGAGGAAGGAACAACTCAGAAAAGGAAGGTAAGAATGGTCCCACGACTCAAAGAATGTAATCAATGTCACTAAACTGTACACAGAGAAACTGAATTGGTGTATGTTTTACTGTGTGTATTCTCAACAACAGAAAGAAAGAAATTGAAAAGATAACCCAGACAATGGGAGAATATATTTGCGAATGATATATCTGATAAGGGACTAGGAAGAAAGGCCTGACAATCTATTTCTAAAAAATCAGCCAATGAAACCTGGATCACAATGGTTCGGCCCCACTGTACATGGGGTTGCTATGAGTTGGGGGCCAACTCGATAGTAGCTAACAACAAAAACAACATCCAAAATATATAAAGAACTATTGCAACTGAAAAGTAAAAAGACAAATACCTCATTTTTTAAAAATGGGCAAAGGATTTGAATAGACGTTAATCCAAAGAGGAAATACAGATGGCCAATAAGCACATGAAAGATGTTCAACATCATTAGTCATTAGGGAAACGCAAATCAAAACCATAACGAAATACCTTACTAGGGTGGCATAAGAAAAAACATGGACAATAACAAGTGTTAGTGAGGAGATGGGGAAATCTGAATCCTCACACATTGCTTGTAGAAATGTAAAATACAAAATTTAACCAATGCAAGAAGCTTACAACACTTTAAACTCCATTTAGCTCTCTTCCATCTTTGGTGCTATTGTTGTCATATATTTTAATTTTATATATGTTAGAAATTCTATGAGACATTATTGTTTTAAACAGTCAATATTCATTTATAATTATATACTTTCTTACCCTTTTCTATGCTCTTCATTTCTTCCTGCAATTCCATCAGGGATAATTATCCTTCAAACTAAAGAACTCCCTTAAATATTTCTTGTAGTGCGGAAGTACTCATGACAAATCAAATTCTTTCAGCAGCTTTTGTCTCTCTCAAAACATGCTTATTTTGCCTTCATTTTTAAAGGATCTTTTGCTGGGCACAGAATTCTAGATGGTGGGTTTGTTGTTTTTTTTTTTTTTTTTTCCCTTTTAGCACTTTAAAAGATGTCATTTCATTGTCTTTTGGCTTCCATATTCAGCCATCAATTATATCATTAGTTCTCCCTCTCTCTCTTTAATGGTTGCTTTAAGATTTTTTAACTTTGGCTTTGATTTTCAGCAACTTAACTATCATGTGCCTAGGTATAGTTTTCTTTACACTTATCCTGCTTGGAGCTCATTAATATTGAATCTGTGTTTTGATACCTGTCATCACATATGGAAAATTCTAAGCTATTATTTCTTCAAATATTGTTCTTGCTCTAGTATCTCTCTTCTCAACATGGAAGATTCCAAACATATGTTAGATCTTTTGAGCATGTCCCATATGTCTTTTACGCTCACTTCTGGGGTTCTTTTTTTTTTTTTTTCTATTATTTGTGCTTCAATTTGGATAGTTCCTATTGACTGGTCTTTAAATTCACTAATCCTGTCTTCTGCTCTATCCAATCTTCTGTTAAACTCATCCAGTGAGTTTCTAATTTCAGATACTGTATTTGTATTCTAGAATGCCAAATTTACTCAGTCTTACAGATTCAAATTTTCTATTTAAGTACTCCATCTTTTCGCCTGTTTTAGCCATCTTTCGCTCTACTATCTTTAACACATAAATTTACTTATTTTTCCGTCCTTGTTTGATGAATCCAATATATGAGCATGTCTGAGTCTGCTCTGACTTTTTTCTGCTTCTTCACATATTTAGTAATTCTTGTTCATAGGTGATACATTATAGAGTCTCTGAATCATATTATCTTCCTCTAAAGAGTGTTAGATTTTGTTCTGGTAAGCATTTAAATTACCAGTGGATCACCTTTATCTGTAGGGACTTGGGTTTAGGCTTTGTTAGGATGGGTCATTTCAGTTTTGCCCTTTCTTCTAGGGTATAGTCTTTACTCCTAGGGTGTGGCCTTTCTGGAGTCCTAACTGAAGGCTTGAGCTGTTCACCAAAATCAATTTTTCCACCCATCTCTTCCATAACATTGTCCTGATCAAATGCTTGCAGCATGTTCACATAACTCAGCAATTTTTTCCATATCCCCTGCATGCATTTTCCTGTAACTTCCTCCCAGGAAAAGGCACTACCGTAAGATGTAAAAAAAAAGGAAGTTCATAAGTACGGTTTGTCTTAACTCAAATACATCGTAAGTCAGGGACTATTTTTAAGAATCAATATTTTGTCCAGCATTCATATTTGTTTGCCATAAAAAGGGAGTCCCTGGGTGGTACAAATGGTTAAACACACTTAGTTGCTAGCTGAAAAGTTGGAGGTTCGAGTCCACTCAAAGGCACCTCAGAAGAAAGGCAATTTGAAAAATCAGCCATTGAAAACCCTACTGAGCACAATTCTACTCTGATACATGTGAGGTCACTATGAGCTGGATTTGACTCGACAGCAACTGGTTTACCATGGAAGGTTAAGTTCAAAACCAATGACTCTGTCATGGCTGAAAACAGAAGTTCCTCCCATAGGGATGTGAGAAGTTGAGATGGTTCCACCAAGGTGAATAGCCAGAAGTCCCCTTGCCTGCAGCAGGGAAAGCAGAGTGGTCAGGCAGAGGCAGTGTCCTGGAGCTCCAAGCCTCATGTCTCCAGTGGGCAACAGGAGCCTCTGTAGGTGGTGGGAGAGGGAGCAAGGAAGCAAGAATAGCCTTTGGGCCTGGGTGGGCACTCCATTGGCCACAGGGGTGATGGGACAGACCCTGGGAGAACAGGACAGCTCTCTTGGAACTACTCGTCAGAGGGAGCCAGTACCCTATATCTATGAGGAACACCAGGACCCTCAGTGTTGTCCTCACTTATGTTTATTTGCATCTTTTTGCATGTCATTTGTAATTTGCATCATGTCTCATTTTGTGTCAATTTCACAGTCTCTAGTTATTCCTCCCTGTTTAGGTTGGGGGAGAGAGAGACCTTCAGCTATGTCCTCCTCGGGGAATTTCATCTTAATTCTTGATATATCCTCAGGGTCCATTGGACCCAATTTAAATTTTTGAATACCTTTTCTGAGCAGTTCTAACTATTTGTAAGAATTGATATTTTATGACTTTTATTCTTTCTTAGAGGAGCCCTGGTGGCACAGTGCTTACGTGCTCAGCTGCTAACTGAAAGGTTGACAGCAGATCAAACCCACAAGCCGCTCCTTGGGAGAAAGATGTGGCAGTCCGCTTCCGTAAAGATTACAGCCTTGGAAACCCAATGGGGCAGTTCTACTCTGTCCTGTTGTGTCATTATGAGTCAGAATCAACTCAGTGGCAATGGGATTCTTTCTTAGAGATCTTCCAAAAACCAAAGAGAAATTTTACTTATTATTATTGTTTTATTAGAATAAAACTCATTCAGTCTTGCAACTACCATATGCATCTACTTTCATAAACTAAAATGCATTATGGAATCTTAGTGATCTTATTTTTCCTGTATCTTGAAACATTTTGCTATTTCATAATTGTTATGGATTGAATTGTGTCCCCCAAAAATATATGGTGTAAATCCTAACCTCTGCCTATGGTTATAATCCCATTTGTGAATGGGTTTCGTTTGTTATGTTAATAACGCAGGATTAGAGTGTATCTTGAGTCAGTCTCTTTTGAGATATAAAAGAGATTAAACAAGCAAGCTAGACAAATAGAGATGGGGGAAGAGAGATAACAAGCCACATAAAGATCGCCCACGAGCAGAGAAGCTCAGAAGAGACAAGGACCTTCCTCCAGAGCCGACAGAGAGAGAAAGCCTTCCCCTATAGCTGAAACCCTAAATTCAGACTTGTAGCTTCCTAAACTGCAAGAGAATAAATTTCTGTTTGCTAACGTGTCCCACTTATTTCTGTTATAGTAGCACTGTGTAACTAAGACAATCAGCCTAGGAACTATTTCATCATGTGTTGCTCTGTTGTTAGGTGCTGTTGAGTCAGTGCCAACCCCATGCACAACAGAACAAAACACTGCCTGGCCCTGTGTCATCCCCACAGTCGTTGCCATGTTTGAGTCCACTGTTGCAGCCACTATGTCAATTCATTTCGTTGAAGGTTTTCTTCTTTTTCGCTGACCCTGTACTCTACCAAGCATGATGTCCTGCTCCAGGGACTGGTCCCTCCTGATAACATGTCCCAAGTAAGTAAGACGAAGTCTCACTATCCTCGCATCTAAGGAGCATTCTGGCTATACTTCTTCCATGATTCTAGCTGTATTTCTTCCAATGATTTCATCATTACTCATCAATTATTCCCAGCCATGCTAAAAAAAAAAAAAAAAAGACTAAAAAATAAGAAATGATGGAATCGCCTAGAAGGATGATGCAATAGTGAGATGAATCATCACTATTATACCATCCTTCAGTTTTCTTATTGCTTTGTCCAAAGATTTAGAGTATCTTTCAAGAAGTCATTAAAGAAGCCTGGAGACATTTTCCCTATCCCTATAATTATAATTATTATTTAGCTTTCATTGCACACAGTTGAGAATTCAGATGTTTTTCATATTCCTCCAACAATGGCAAAGAAAATGGACAGAAGAAGACACATCATAGTTATTACAGCAATCAGTGGGTGAATAAAATGAGACAGATAGCAGCACTCTAGACTCTGATGATGATGTTTAAATTGATCGTATAATCAAAGTCACAGACTGTGAGTCTTTAGATGATGATATCGTAGATGAATTTTCTCTAACTCAAATTGTCCCCATTTTTCTAGGGGCGGAGGGAGGGGAAAAGCCAGAGAGGAGTGATTCTTTGTCCAGGGCTACCAGCTGTTGCACAAAAATTTGTGACTGAGCCAGCCTTTTCTGTGATATATAGTAGGCACTGCCCCCGCAGGATGGGACAGGGCTGGACCTTGAGGTAAGGAGGCTGCCAAATCCCCCCTCCTGAGTGTTATCTCTCAGCCCAGCCTATCTGCCCCCCTTACCTGGGCTGTAGGGCACCCGAAGCTGTGGTTTTCCTCTGTGTGGTGACTCAGTGCCTGCGGCCCTCTCTGCATGCGATCCTCCCCTCCCTGGGCCTCACTGACAGCCCTGAGCAAGAGGCGGCTGTGGTTTCCCCTTGAAGCAGCAGCCACGAACTGCCAAGCCCACCCCACCTACCCTCAGGTCCCCACCCCAACCCCAGTGACCTAACCCCAACCTTGGGGAGTCAACTGAATGAGAACGGGGGATGCTCCTTGGATGTTTACAAGGTTTGCCTTTCACAGCACCACTTAATAGATGGGGAGAGTGAGGTAAAAATGTTGTAGGGACTTCTTTCAAGGTAATTCATTCTATTCTCTTCTATTCATTCATTTATTCAACAAGCATCCCTCAAGCGCTCACTAAAACCCAGTACAGTAGATGTGCTGCCCAGATCTCCCTTTAAGGAAGGACTGTTGCCCTGCTTCGGGAAGTGCTGTGGGCACACGGCCTTCTCTCTCAGCCCCTCCAGGGACTGCCTCAGCTGCAGAGACTTGCGTCACCCAAGGTCATGCCCTTCTCTGGGCAGTCTGTATCTAAGGGCTAATCCAGTTGGCAGTATAGAGGCCCAGATATTTCAGCCCAGGGCAGGGCTGTCATGGGCCATTCCTGCTCCAGAGTTCCCAGTGAGACAACTGAGGCTGGGGTTGGGCCTGCATTGCTCCACTTCTCCTTCTGCCCATTCTGCTTCCTTCTAGTCACTTCTACAGGCATAGATCTCAAGAGTTCTCCCTCGTAAACATCCTACACCCTAAACTTGGAGTCAGAATCTGCTTCCTGGAGCACACACCCTGAGACACTCTACACTCAGCTTTCAAAGAGCTGCCAGCTGAGTGGCAAAGAGACTGTAAACAACCAAACTATTGTGGTTTTAATTTGCATTTTCTTAATGGCTAATGATGTTGAGCATCTTTTCATGTGCTTATTGGCTATTTGTATATCTTCTTTGGAGAAATGTCTGTTCAGATATTTCGCCCATTTTTTACTTGGATTATTTGTGTTTTTATTATTGAGTTTTAAGAGTTCTTTATATATTTTAGATACAAATACCTTATCAGATATGTGATTTACAAGTGCTTTCTCTCATTCTGTGGGTTGTATTTTTATGTTCTTAATAGTGTTCTTTGAAGCAAAAAAGTTCCTAATTTTTTTAAAATTATGCTTTAAGTGAAAGTTTACAGTTCAAGTTAGTTTCTCATACAAAAATTTATACACACATTGTTATGTGACCCTAGTTGCTCTCCCTATAATGTGACAGCACACTTCTCCTTTCCACCATGGATTGCCCATGTCCATTCTACCAGCTCCTGTCCCTTTCTGCCTTCTCATCCCGCCTCCAGATAGGAGCTGCCCATTTAGTCTCATGTATCTACTTTAGCTAAGAAGCACTCTCTTCGTGACTATCATTTTATGATTTATAGTGCAGTCTAATCTTTGTCTGAAGAGTTGGCTTCAGGAATGGTTTTCGTTTTGGGCTAACAGAGAGTCTGGGGGCCATGTCTTCCAGGGTCCCTCCAGTCTCAGTGAGACCATTAAGTCTGGTCTTTTTACCAGAATTTGAGTTCTGCACCACACTTTTCTCCTGCTCCATCAGGGACTCTCTGTTGTATTCCCTGTCAGAGTCATTGGTGGTAGCCGGGCACCATCTAGTTCTTATGGTCTCAGGCTGATGAAGTCTCTGGTTTATGTGTCCATTTTTATCTCTTGGGCTAATATTTTCCTTGCATCTTTGGTGTTCATTCTCCTTTGCTCCAGGAGGGTTGGGATGAATTGATGCATCTTAGATGGCCGCGCGCTAGCTTTAAGACCCCAGATGCCACTCACCAAAATGGGATGCAGAACATTTTCTTAATAAACTTTGTTATGCCAATTGACCTAGATGTCCCCTGAAACCATGGTCCCCAGACTCCCACCCCTGCTACTCTGTACCTCGAAGTGTTTGGCTGTATTCAGGAAACTTCTTAGCTTTTGGTTTAGTCCAGTTGTGCTGACTTC
>NW_004443966.1:20465069-20466700 GCF_000243295.1 Trichechus manatus latirostris | reverse complement strand
GAAATCTTCTATTAGTTCCAGTAGTTTTCTTGTGGATTCTTTGGGGTTTTCTGTGTATAAGATCATATCATCTGCAAATAGAGATACTTTTATTTCTTCCTTACCAATTTGGATACCATTTATTTCTTTTTCAAACCTAATTGCTCTGGCTAGGACCTCCAGCACAATGCTGAATAAGAGTGATGATAAAGGGCATCATCGTCTGGTTCCCGTTCTCAAGGGGAATGCGTTAAGACTCTCTCCATTTAGGATGTTGTTGGCCATTGGCTTTGTACAAATGCCCTTAATTATTTTGAGGAATTTCCCTTCTATTCCTATTTTGCTGAGGGTTTTTATCATGAATGGGTGTTGAACTTTGTCAAATGCCTTTTCTGCATCAATTGATAAGTCCATGTTGTTCTCGTCTTTTGTTTTATTTATGTGGTGTATTACATTGATTGTTTTTCTAATGTTGAACCGTCCCTGCATAGCCTGGTATGGGTGAATCCCACTTGGTCATGGTGAATTATTTTTTGATATGTTGTTGAATTCTATTTGCTAGAATTTTGTTGATGATTTTTGTGTCTATGTTCATGAGGGATATTGGTCTGTCATTCTCTTTTTTTGGGGTGTCTTTACCTGGTTTTGGTATCAGGGTTATGCTGGCTTCATAGAATGAGTTTGGGAGTATTCCGTCCTTTCCTATGCTCTGAAATACCTTTACTAGTAGTTTGGTGGAATTGTCCAGTGAAACCATCCAGGCCAGGGCTTTCTTTTTGTTGGGAGTTTTTTAATTACCTTTTCAATCTCTTCTTTTGTTATAGGTTTATTTAATTGTTCTACCTATGTTGGTGTTAGTTTAGGTAGGTAGTGTGTTTCTAGAAATTTGTCCATTTCCTCTAGGTTTTCAAATTTATTGAGTATAATTTTTCATAGTATTCTGTTATGATTCTTTTAATTTCAGTTGGGTCTGTTGTGATATCACCCATCTCATTTCTTATTTGGGTTATTTGCTTCCTGTCCTGTTTTTGTTTTGTCAGTTTGGCCAGTTGTTTATCCATTTTGTTGATCTTTTCAAAGGGTCAGCTTTTGGTCTTGTTAACTTTTTCGATTGTTTTTCTATCCTTTATTTCATTTAATTCTGCTCTAATTTTTATTATTTCCTTTCTTCTGGTGCCTGAGGGCTTCTTTTGTTGCTCTCTTTCTCTTTGCTCGACTTGTAGGGTTAATGTTTTGATTTTGGCCCTTTCTTCTTTTTGGATGTGTGCATTTATTGCTATAAATTGACCTCTGAGCACTGCTTTTGCTGTTTCCCAAAGGTTCTGGTAGGTTGTGTTTTCATTCTCATTTGATTCTGTGAATTTCTTTATTCCATCCTTAATTTCTTCTATAACCCAGTCATTTTTGAGCAAGGTTTTGTTTAGTTCCCATGTGTTTGATTTTTTTTCCCTTGCTTTTTCCGTTATTGATTTCTACTTTTATGGCTTTATGATCAGAAAAGATGCTTTGTAATATTTCAATTCTTTGGATTCTGCTAAGGCTTGCTTTATGGCCTAACATGTGGTCTGTTCTGGAGAATGTTCCATGTGCATTGGAAAAGAAAGTACACTTGGTTGCTGTTGGGTGGAGTGCTCTGTATATGTCTATAAGAT
>NW_004443966.1:20374887-20463541 GCF_000243295.1 Trichechus manatus latirostris | reverse complement strand
TTGCTTTGTCTGTGTGTTCCTTGGCTTGTTCCTTTGCCTGATCTCCTTTCGGATGTCTCGGAGAGTTCTATATATTAATCTTTTGAATTCTACCTCTGGTAATTCCAAGAAGTTCTCTTCCTCCAGAAGATTTCTTGACTCTTTGTTTTGGGCACTTGCTGAAGCCATCAGGGTCTGCCTCTTTATGTGATTTGATATTGACTGTTGTCTCTGAGCCATAAATAAGTTATTATATTTCTTTATTTTATGTTTGCTTACTGTATCCTAGCTTCTTGTTTTGTTTTGTTTTGACATGCCCCGATAGGCTGCTTGTGTGAGCTAGTTTGATTATTGGCACCTTTGAAGCTCTAACGTCCTGTCACCAGGTGGTTAGATCTGTTACTAGGTATGTGAGCCCAGGAATCCATTTACTTTTCTTGTATGGATTCAGCTTAGTTGTCCAGGTAGTTGGTCACCAAGGGTGTGGTGCAGGCTTTCACCTACAGTCCTAGATGGGCAGGGGTGATTGGTGTAGGCACAGGTATCTGGCTGCAGTAGGGGGTCACGTGCTGAGCAAGTCAGGGGGCTGACTGCTGTCCCTGAGTGTCTGGGAGGAAAGTGTGTCCTGTTCCCTAGAGTGTGTAGGTGGGTTAGTTTTGCAGCTGGACTATGGGCACCCGGTGTTGTTGGCTGTAAGGACTGGGAGGCACCACTTATTCTCGGACCCCTGTCACAGGCGGCTAGGCGGCATGGGTGGAGCCACTAGTCCTCAGGCTCCTGATGTGGGTAGGTAATGACCCTGTTTAATAGGCAGATCGGTGTCAAATGTCATGAACCTGTTACTCCACCATATAGCTGGTATAGTTGAAGTTAGGCTTCAGGTATATACTCTGTTGTATTGTGCTAATGAGGGCCTATGCTGTTGAAATGGGCCCACACAGGTCTATGCAGGGTGAAAGGCATTCAAAGTTCATGGACCCCTTATGCCTGTGCCTAGGCAAAGGAGCTGTGCCTGCCCTGAGTTCCCAGCTTAGGGGAGCTGGCAGATTATTTTTTCCGTTTGTTAATTTGTTCCCTCTCCAAGGCCAGAAGAATAGCTCAGGGCACATGATGGGTTCTACTTCCGGGCCAGGGGATGTGGCAGGCAATCGCTGAAGCTGGCCCAGGACCAGTGCAGAGCGGGGAGGAGGCATGTAAATGGGAGAGAGGTTCTTCCCAAACAGGGTGTTTTTTGATCCGCACAGTGGATTAGACTCGTGTACTTAACTTTTTCCGACCGAGTGCTGCTTTTCACTTGTTCTGGAAGCTTGAGTAGACTCTCCGCCACTTGGTCTGTCCCAATGTGGAAAACAAGTCCCTAGTGCCACTGTTTTCCTCCCCGTGCATGGCAGCCAACTTGACCTGCAGGGTGCCAGTTCGCACCAGGTCAGGTCTGGCAATTCCTCACTGCTTCCAAACCATCTCTCCCTCTCGCTGCCACTCAGTCCAATTCCTCAACTTTGCCTTTGATGTTCAGGGCTCCTAGACTGTCATATATAATCGATTCACTTGTTTTTTCGGGTCTTTGTTGTAAGAGGGACCACAGGAAGCATCTGACTACTCAACCATCTTGGCCCTGCCTCAAAAGTTTCTAATTTTGATAAAGTCCAATTTATCTATTACTTCTTTTGTTGCTTGTGTTTTTGGTGCTGTTATCTAAGAAGGCTTTGCTTGATTCAAGGTCATGAAGATTTATTCATATATTTTCTTCTAAGAGTTTTATAGTTTTAGGTCTCTGATCCATTTTGAGTTAACTTTTGTATATGGTGTGAGATGTTGGTGCTAGGTACCATAAAGTCAGTTCCGACTCATAGATACCCAATGTGCAACAGAACAAAACAATGTTCGGTCTTGTGCCATCCTCACAATTGTTGCTATGTTTGAGCCAATTGTTGCAGCCACTGTGTCAATCCATCTCGTTGAGGGTCTTCCTCTTTTTTGATGATCCTCTACTTTACCAAGCATGATGTCCTTCACCAGGGACTGATCCCTCCTGATAACATGTCCAAAGTACATGATACAAAGTCTTGCCATCCTTGCTTCTAAGAAGCATTCTGGCTATACTTCTTCCAAGACAGTTTTTTTCATTCTTCTGGCAGTCCATGATATTCAATACTCTTCACCAACACCATAATTCAAACGCATCAATTTTTCTTCAGTCTTCCTTATTCATTGTCCAGCTTTCACGTGCATATGAAGCAATTAAAAATACCATGGCTTGGGTCAGGTGCACCTTAGTACTCAAAGTGACATCTTTGCTTTTTAACACGTGAAAGAGGTCTTTTGTAGCAGATTTTCCCAATGCAATACATTTTATTTCTTGACTGCTGTTTCCATGAGTGTTGATTGTAGATCCAAGTAAAATGAATCCTTGACAACTTCAGTCTTTTCTCTGTTTACCACAGTGTTGATTACTGGTCCAGTTGTGAGGATTTTTGTTTTCTTTATGTTGAGTTCTAACCCATACTGAAGGCTGTAGAGTGTAATCTTCATCAGCAAATGCTTCAAATCCTCTTGCTTTCAGCAAGCAAGGTTGTGTCATCTGCATACTGCAGGTTGTTAATGAGTCATTCTCCAATCCTGATGCCATGTTCTTCTTCATATAGTCCAGCCTCTCAGATTATTTGCTCAGCATACAGACTGAATAAGTATGATGAAAGGATACAACCCTGACACGCACTTTTTCTGATTTTCAACCATGCAGTATTCCCTTGTTCTTTTCAAACAACTGCCTCTTTGTGTATGTACAGGTTCTGTGTGAGTACAATTTAAGTGTTCTGGAATTCTCATTCTTAGCAATGTTATCCATAATTTATTACGATCCACACAGTTAAATGCCTTTGCACAGTCAATAAAATACAGGTAAACATCTTTCTGGTTTTCTCTGCTTTCAGCTAAGATCCATCTGACATAGGCGATGATATCCAGCTTGGATTTCTAGAATCAAGATCATCAGTCCATGGCTGATTCCTGTGAGGTTGAGGTCAAACATGCCTTCACCCTCTAACCTTTTTACCAATTCTGACACTGACCGTCCCTCCCACAGCACTCTCTACTTCTCTGCTGGGTTCGATAATTCGTTGCAATGGCCACATAGAACTCACAGACAATACTCATGATTATGGCGTTTATTAGGGAAGTAACAGGTTAAAATTCAGGATCAGGAACAATTCAGGATACAGTTCTTTGGTCAGGACAGCTTCTCAGCTGTGCCAGCAGGCAGGCCTCTCTCTCTCTCAGCCGTTGGCCTGGCCTCTGCCCTACTGGTGCAAGTATTACAAAGCTCTTTACACCACCAGTAAGTGTCTGGAGGCACCCCACTCCACCAGGAAGCTTCCTGCCTGAAAGCTCTCAGCTCTCTTGGTCCATGGGTCAGCACACTCACTGTAGCTGCCTTGCTTTGTGGGCCGGGAAGCTTACCTTGTCATCTCCAGCCGGTCTCCTGGTTCTGCTGTTGTTGCTTCTCTGCCACTGCTTCTCACCATCTCACGCTGTCTCCAGTGTTACAGCTCTCTCTATCTCTTGGGTCTAGGAGGTTCTCAGCTCAGGGACCCTGGGTCCAAATGACGTGCTCCACTACTGGCTCCTTTCTTGGTAGTAGTGAGGTACCTTCTTTCCGCCTCTGGGATGGCTCATTTTAAGCCTAGTGGGATAGCAAAACTGACCAATACCCTCATTAGGGTTCCACGCACCTTATTTGCAAGGTCCCACCCCACAAGGGTGCCATGTACCTTGTTTGCATAATTAGCAAGCCATCCAATCCTCCTGGTGGGCCACAAGCACCTTATTTGCATAGTTCCATCAATCATTTGGTGGAAGTTGCAAGACCATGGCAAGAAATGCCATATAAAAGCCCATTCATCACACTGCAGGGCCCAACTTAATTTTTTTGCATGTGGACTAACTAGTCTCAGCACTAGTTTTTGAAAGACTATTTCTTTCCCTCATTGAATTGTTTTGACACCCTTGTTGAAAATCAATTGACTATAGATGTATGAGTTTATTTCTGGACTCTCAATTCTATTTCATTGATCTATGTTTATCCTTATGTCAGTAGCACACCGTCTTGATTATTTTAGCTTTGTAGTAAGATTTGAAATCAGAAAATGTGAGTTCTCCAACTTTGTTCTTCTTTTTCAAGTTTGTCTTGGCTATTCTGGATTCCTTAAATTTCCATGTGAATTTTAGGATCAGCTTGTCAATTCATGCAAAGAATTCAGCTGGAGTTTTGATAAGGATTGCATTGAATATATAGATTAGTTTGGGGAGTATTTCTATTTTAACAATATTAAGTCTTCTGATGTATAAACATGGATGTCTTTCTATTTATTTAGGTCTCCTTTAATTTCTTTTAACAATGCCTGAGTTTTCAGAATATAAGTCTTGTACTTCTTTTTAAAAATTTATTACTAAGATTTTATTTTTTTGATGCTATTGTAAATAGAATTGTTTTCTTAATATCATTTTAGGATTATTCATTGAAAGTGTATAGAAATACAATTGATTTTTGTATATTGATCTTGTACCCTGCAACCTTGCTTAACTTGTTTACTAGTTCTAATAGTTTTTAAATGGAGTCCTTAAGATATTCTATATTCAAGATCATGTCATCTGCCAGTAGAGAGTTTTACTTCTTCCTTTCCAATCTGGATGCCTTTTATTTCTTTAACTTGCCTAATTACCCAGGCTAGAATCTCCAGTAAAATGTTGAAAAGAAGTGGAGATAATGGACATCCTTGTCTTCTTCCTGATATTAGGGGGAAAACATTCAGTCTTTCACCATTAAGTATGATGTTAGCTGTAAGTGTTTAATAAATATCCTTCATCAGGTTGAGGAAATTCCCTTCTATTCCAAGTTTCCTGAGTGTTTTTACTGGTTTTGTCAATTTTTTTCTTCATTTCTTGAGATGATCATGTGATTTTTTGTCCTTTATTCCAATGATATCATGTATTACATAAACTGATTTTCAAATGTTAAATCAACATTGCATTCCTGGGAGAAATCTCACTTGGTCGTGGTGTATAATCCATTTTATATTTTTCTGGATTCAATTTGCTAGTATTTTGTTGAGGACTTCTGTGTCTATATTCATTTGTCTGTAGTTTCCTTTTCCTATAATGTCTTTGCCTGGTTTTGATATCAGGGTAATAACTGGCATCAAAGAATGAGGTAGGAAGTGTTCCCTCCTCTTCTTTTTTCAGAAGAGTTTGTGAACAATTGGTAAGGACTTTTCCTCAAATGTTTGGTAGAATTCACTGGTAAAGTTATCTGTACCTGGGCCCTTCTTGTGGAAAATGTTTAAATTAGAGGCAGTCCCTGGGTTATGAATGTCAGACTTACATACAATCTGTAGTTACGAACCAAACCCTGTAAAGCCTATTATATTAAAAATTCAAGGTACGTACAATGGTTCGTAATAACAAACGGGCAATACTTTCCGATGCACATCAAAACATTATTATTATTGTATTATTATGTTAAAGATGTTTTAGTGTATCTGGAAGTGTTTCTTTAATGATTTTTATGCATAGAAAGGTACACTATATACTAAGACAAACATTATACTAACTGACATTAGATACAAAGCTTACCTAACTGTTCCAATTTATGTATAAATTCAACTTAAAGATAAATTTAAGAACGGAGCTCATTTGTAATCTGGGGACTGCCTGTACTCATGCAATCTCTTTACTTGGTACAAGTCTATTCAGATCTTCTATTTTTCTTGAATCAGTTTCAGTTTTTGTGTCCTTCTAAGAGTTTGTCCATTTCATCTAAGTTATCAAATTTGTTGGCATACAGTTGTTCATAGTATTCCATACTTTTTTTTCAATTTCTTAAAAATATTTTATTGTGTTTTTGGAGAAAATTTACATAGCAAATTAGGTTCTCATTTAACAATTTCTACACATTATTCAGTGGCATTGGTTACACTTTTCCCAATGTGTCAGCATTCTCATTATTTCCATTCTGGTTGTTCTGTTTCCATTAATCTAGCTTCCCTGTAGCCTCTTACTTTCTCATCTTTGGTCTAGGGTAAATGTTGACTGTTAGATCTCATTCAGATGATTGTTTGGAGAAGCACAGTACTCACGTGTGATATTATTTATTTTATGAGCCACTCTGTTTTTTGGTTAATCGGTGACCACCAGGCGTGGTGGTTTAAAGGGTTTCCCAGGGTGATAATCTTGGGGATTCCTCTAGTCTCTACTGGTCCAGTATGTCTGGCCTTTTTAAGAATTTGAATTTTGTTCTACATTTTTCTCCCATTCTATCCAGGACCATCTATTGTGTCCTTAGTCGGAATAGTCAATAGTGGTAGCCCGGCACCATCTAGGTCTTCTGGTCTCAAGAGTATTCCTGGTAATACTTTTTGTGTCTTTAAGGACAGTAGTGCTGTTCCCTTTCTCATTTCTGATTTTAGTTTTTGGTCTTTTTTTTTTTTTTTCTTGGTCAGTCTAGCTAAATGTTTATCAACTTTGTTGGTCTTTTCAAAGAATTAACTTTTCGTTTTGTTGATTTTCTCCACTGTTCTTCTATTCTTTATTTCATTAATTTCCACTCTAATTTTTCCTTCCTTCTCTTTGCTTTAGGTTTAATTTGTTCTTTTTTCAGTGTCTTAAAGTGGAAGGTTATTGATTTGTAATCGTTCTTCTTTTTTTAATGTAAGCATTTTCAGCTATGAACTTCCCTCTATGCACTGCTTTAGCTGCATTCCATAAATTCTGGTATATTGTGTCCTCATATTCATTCAACTCTAGAATATTTTCTAATTTCTCTGTGATTTCTTCTTTGACTCATTGTTTATTATAATGATTAGTTTTATGTGTCAACTTGGCTAGGTTATTTAGTCAAACACTAAACTAAGCATTGCTGTGACAATATTTTATAGATACGGTTAATATCTGGAGCCCTGGTGGCACGATGGTTAAGTGATAAGGCTGCTAACCAAAAGGTTTGCAGTTCAATCCACCAGCTGCTCCTTGGAAAGCCTATGGGGTAGTTCTACTCTGTTCTCTAGGGTCTCTATGGGTCAGAATTGACTCAATGGCAATGGGTTAATATCTGTCAATTAAGTTTAAGTGAAGGAGAATACCCTCAAAAATGTGAGCGGGCCTCTTCCAATCAGTTGGAAAGCCTTCAGAGCAAATCTGAGATTTCCCAGTGAAGAAGAAATTCTGCTTCAAGACTGCAACATCAACTCCTGCCAAGTTTTCAGCCTGTGGGTCTGCCTTGCAGATTTCAGACTTGCCAGCCCCCACAATCATGTGAGTTAATTTCGTAAATCTCTCTCTCCCTCTCATACACACACACACACACACACACACACACACACAGACACACACACACACGTCCTATTGGCTCTGTTTCTTCTCTGGAGAACTCCTAGCTGATACAGATCTTGGTACCATGAAGTGGGGTGCTGCTGTAAAAAAATACTTAAAAATGCAGATGTGGCTTTGGAATTGGATAATGGGCAGAGGCTGGTAGAATTCTGAGGTACTTCATAGAAAAAGCTTAGATTGCCTCTATTGGTAGAAATACGAACACTAAAGGAAATTCTGGTGAAAGCTCAGAAGGGAGTGAGGAGAGCTATAGAGAAAGTCTCTATAGTCTTGGAGACTGCATATGGCACCAGCAACAGAATGTTGCTAGAAATGTGGGCATTAAGTGTGCTTCTGGTGAGGCTTTAAAAAGAAAATGATGAACATGTGATTGGACAATGGAGGAAGGGTGGTACTTTTTATGCAGTGGCAAAGAACTTGCCTGAATTATGTTCAAATGTTTGATAGAAGGTAGAACCTGTAAGTGATGAACTTGGATATCTCGCTGACGAGATTTCTAAGCAAGATCTTAAAGAGGCTGCATGGTTTCTCTTTGATGCTTATAGTAAAATGCAAGAGAAAAGAGATGGACTTAAAAATGAACCGTGCAAAATGAAAACAGAACTTAAAGATTTCGAAAAACATGTTTCCTAGAATTTTCACCAAGGATGTGGCTACACAATCTTCTGTTAAAGAGATTAAGCCTGTGACTGATGGATCTAACCAACTACCATAGCAGAAAACCTATTAGCTTAGACTAAAGGGAAGAGCGAAAGAACCAAAGGAGAGAATGCTGTCTGCCTCGTGGAATTCTACAGACAGGAAACAGGCCAAAGGAGCTACGTATGTTGTCCTCCAAGAAAAGAAAAGAACCATCCCCGGAGCAGCTCAGAGATCAGCAGAACTGTTGGAAGGAGCACAGGAAGCCAGGCCTTCTTGCTTTCAAAGGGTATGGCCATGGTGTCCTGGATCTCAAAGGGTGGGGCCACAGTCTCCTAGGTTTCCAAGAGTCGGATCTTTATCAACTCAGTTCCAGAGTGTGGGGCTGGCATTAAGGTGTGCCAGGTGGATAGGGCTGCCACCCAAAACTGAGGGGGTGTGGCTGCCATGTCCAAGGGGCAGAGTGGGTGGGGTCACCACTAAGAGGGACTAGGAGAATAGGGCATCCCAAAGCTGAGGGAGCAAAGTTGCCATCCCAGTGGGCCTGGAAGGCAGAGCTAAAGCCAAGGGCCAAGGGGCCTCCACCCAGAATCCAGAGGGCATGGCCAATACCCAGAGTCTGGAGGGCAGGGCCACTGCCTAGAGGGTCCCAAAGAATAGAGGATTATTTTCAAGACTTGAGAGCTAATGTAAACTGTTATGCAGGGTTTTGGACTTGCTTGCTGCCCATTAACACTTCTTTCCCCCCAATTTATCCTATTTGTAATGGAAATGTCTACTTTGTGCCTGTCCCACCATTGTACTTTGGAAACAGATAACTTTTATTATAGATTTCACAGGTTCACAGATGAAGAGAGATTTTGACCCAGGATGGACTATGCCTAACAGCTCACCCATATTTGATTTAGATGTTCAGAAGATGAGATTTTGGACTCGGAGTTGGTTTAAGACTTCTGGGATGATGTGATGGGGTGAATGTATTTTGAATGTGGCAAGGACAAGAATTTTGGGGGCCAAAGAGTGGAATGTTATGGATTGAATTGTGTCCCTCAAAAATACGTGTTGTGAAACCTAACCTCTATGTCTGTGGTTATAAACTCATTTGGGAATAGGTTGTCTTTGTTATGTTAATGAGGCAGGATTACTGTAGGGTATATCTTGAGTCAATCTCTTTTGAGAAATAAAAGAGATTAAAACAAGCAAGCAAGCAAGCAGAGATGGGGAAAGAGAGATGTCAAGCCACATGAAGATCACCCAGGAGCAGAAGCTAAAAGAGTCAAGGACCTTCCCTCAGAGCGAACAGAGACAGAAAGCCTTCCCCTAGAGCCAGCACCCTGAATTTGGACTTCTAGCCTCCTAAACTGTAGGAAAATAAATTTCTGTTTGTTAAAGCCACCCATTTGTGGTATTTCTGTTGTAGCAGATGAGATAACTAAGACAAATATGTTAGTGTATTTAATGGTGTCCCACATTTCTCCGAGTTTCATTTATTTTTCATTCTTTTTTCTTGCTGTTTTTCAGATTGCATAATCTCTACCAATCTATCTTCAAGTTTGCTGATTTTTTCTTCTGCCAGCTCAAATCTACTGCTGAACCCCTCTAATGAAATTTTCATTTCATTTGGTTCTTTTTTAAAATAATTTTTGTCTCTTTATTGATTTTTTATGAGACATTGTCATAATTCCTTCCCTTACTTCTTTAAGCATGATTTCCTTTGGTTCTTTGAACATATTTATAACATCTACTTTAAAGTTTTTGTCTTCTAAGTCTGACATCTGGGCCCTCTCAAAGGCAGCTCTGTTGCCTGCTTTTTTCCCCTGGGTATGGGTCACACTTTCCAATTTCTTTGCATGTCTTTTTTTTTTTTTTTTGAAAACTGGACATTTTAGATAATACATTGTAGCAACTCTGGGGGATTCTGAGTTCTCCACCTCCACAGCTTCTTCTTCTTGTTGTTTGCTTGTTTATTTATTTAGTGACTTGGATGGTCTACTTTAGTGCAGGCTATTTCCCTTCCAGTGTGCAGTCTCTGATGTCACTCCTAAGACGGCATAGCCTTGGACATATGCACTGTCATCCTTGCGTGACAGTGGTTTTAGCAGGGTTCTCTTTGTCTCCTTCCTTGATCTCTCTGTTGTCTGTCTGTTGGTATCATGCCCGGCTCTTAGCCTCCACTAATTGTCAACTGATTGTTCTATTGTTTTCAAGAGCGTCCTGGGCATAAGTTGCTCCACAGCCTGATTGTAAAACGACATGGCAGAGGCATCTGACCTCCTCTAACTTCACAAGGAGGAAGGAGAAACAAGATCAACAGCCCAAGGATGATTCCTATGAGGCTGAAGTCAGACATGCCTTCATCCTCCAACCTTTTTCCAGTTCTGACACCAACCGTCCCTCCCACAACATTCTCTCCTTCTCTGCTGGGTTCGAAAATTTGTTTCAATGGCCGCACAGAACTCACAGACAATAATTATGATTATGGGTCAGACTTTGAGGTTTCTTCTTAGGGAAGCAACAGGTTACAATTCAGGTTCAGGAATACTCAGAATAGTTCTTTGATCAGCACAGCCTCTTCTCAGCTGTGCCCTCAGCCTCTGCCCTACTTGGGTAAGTGTTACAAAGCCCTTTTAACTCTGCCAGTAAGTACCCAGAGGCACCCCACTCTGCCAGTAAGCCTCAGCTCGAAGGTGCTCAGCTTTCTTGCTCCATAGGTCGGTGAGCCTAGCTCCACCACCAAGTGCCCAGAGGCATCCCTCTCCACCAGGAGTTCTCCTGTGTGAAGGCACTCAGCTCTCTTGCTCCATGGGTTGGCACACCCAGGAAGCCCACCACGTCATCTCCTGCCAGTATTCCAGTTCGACTGCCTCTGCTGCCACCATTTCTCTGCCACCTCTTGCTGTCTCCAGTGTTACAGCTCTCTCTCTCTCTGTCTCCTTGATCTAGGTCTCAGCACAGGGATCCCGGGTCCAATGGATGTGCTCCACTCCTAGGTCTTCTTTCTTGGTGGTAGTAGGTACCCCTCTGCTCTGGGATTGACTGCTCTTTGAAGCCTAGCAGGATGGCAAAGCTGACCAATCCCCTCGTTAGGGCTCCATACACCTTATTTGCATGGCTCCAACCCCACAAGGGTGACATGCACCTTATTTACATAATTAGCAAACTATCCAATCCCTTTGGTGGGCTACAAGCATCTCATTTGCATAGTCCTCACCCAGTCATTTGGTGGGAGTTACAAAGACTATGGCTAGAAGGTTCATATTAAGTAATTCACTGTACCACACTGATCCAATTAAATTCAAGTTCCTTTTCAGGAGAGTCTCTGAGGCCAGACTTTGAGGTTTCTTCCAAGCCTAGTAGGGTTCTTTCTCTTTCTCTGGTTCTCTCTGGTAAGCTTCTAGCTAGTTTAGTTTGTTGCTTTCATGGAACCACCAGTCTTCTCATAATTGTTCCATTAAATATTCCATTGTTTTTGAGAGCACTCAGACTTAAATTTCCCCATACTCTACTCCAAATAAAGTCATTCCTTTGGGGAGAGCTTTAGAGCTCTCTGTTCTTAATGCCTGTCTTCTCCCTTGACAAAACCTCTGTGCCACAGCTCTGAAGCTGGGGAAAGTCTGCTTCACTCAGAGTGACACCCCTCCTTTACAAGGGTGCTGGGTGGGGGCAGTAGCCTCTAGTCTTCTCAGCTTGTCTCTCCCAGTGGGAAACCTCTGCCCTATGATCAAACTAGGGCAATACCAGTTAGAGCCCCAGTATTGTCAGCCTACTGCATCTGGGGTAGAGCTTCCACAATATGAGTTGGGGCTGGGTGGACGAAGAGAGCTCCAGGCCTCTCAGCCACTCTTGCCTGAAACAGAACTTCTGCAACACAGCTGGGGGTGGGTGGTGAGAAATGCTGGTGGCCTGCCCCTCCCAGGGAAGTACTGCAGCCCTTGACTGAGAGTCGTGGAAAAGAGAGATCACTTTCCTTGGCTACACCTGCCTGGAGTTGGGAGCTTCTGCCATGCTGAGCTAGTAGAGAAAAGAAAGGGTGCAGGTCATGGCTCAAATGCCATAGACTCTCACTGTTCTTACCGAGAGATTTAGTAGATTTTCTTGAATGAATCTGTCTTCATTTTCTGTATGCCCTTTGGTCAATTTCCAGAGGCTTTAAATGGTTGATTTTTTAAGATAATTTTCATCAGTTATGGTTGTATTGCTGGGGAAAGAGTCTGCAGAGCTCCTCACACCACCATTCCAGAAGTCATCCACCGAGGCTCTTCTCTTTAATCTCAGTGTTCTAGCATTTCACAATGATGGGCCTTGGTGGAAGGTTTTGCTTTGTTTTGTATTCATTCACTTGTACTGGGCCCTCAGTGGACTTTTAATTAGACACTTTTGTCTTTTAGTTCTGAAAAAAATTATTGTGTTATTTTAATAACCTTTTCCAAACTGTTGTCTCTGCTCTCTCTTACAGGAATTCAATCAGTCAGGCGTGGAGTCTCAGACTGATCTTCTAATTTTCTTTTTTTTATCTTATTATCCATCTCTATGTTTTTCTGTTTAACTTTCTAGAAGGTTTCCTTTACCTTTATGCCATTTTGTTATCACATTTTTAATTTCCAAGAGTTCTTACTTGTTTTCTGATTGTTGTCCTTTTTATGGCATCTTATTCTTGTTTCATGAATGCAATATCTCTTCCAATCTCTGAGATTGACAATTACAGTTTCTTTGACATTGTCTTCTGCTCCTTCCATCATCTATGTTTCCTCTGAGGTCCTTTTTTTTTTTTTTTTTTCTGTTGTGCTCATGGCACTTGAAGAACACTTTTTATGGAGGAGAAAGAGACCCAGCCTTTGAGTCAGACACACTTAGCTCAAAACCCAGCTCCACATCTTCCTTCTTTGTGACTCTGATTGGATAAATCTCCTCAGCATAAGTTTCCTTCTTAGTAAAATAAGAATAATAACACAACCTTGCAGACCACACCTGGACAAGTGGTTGGCACAGAGTAGACACTTGGCGATGTTAAGATCCCCATCTTCCACCTTCAGAAGTTGATCTAAATACCTCAGTCCATGCTTGTCATCTGCATTAACCATTACTGATGTGCACGTCTCTTCCTTCTCCCTTTCTTTCCCTATTTTAGCCTCATGTGCTCACAGTCATGCTTCTACCAATCATGGAGGGAGAAGCCATCACTGACAATAAGACTTTGTCACCACAGTGCCTTAAGCTGAGTGACTAACAAGATGTATTTTGGTGTCAGGTGGACCTGGGCTCTGAGCCCTGCTCTGTGTCCTGAGATAACAGATATAATGTAAACGCAAAGATTCACCCAGTGGCCTGGTATGAGACCCCTACTTACTACAATCAAAGAGATGAGAAGAGACAGGAACAATATGGTCTGAGACTCAGAGCACATCCAAAGGGAAGAACCCCCATGACAACTGGCATCTGAATCCCAGAAAAAGGGTCCCTCTTTGCTTCTCAACAAGCTGGAAGGTTGTGCCTTAGAACAAATAGAACATCTTCAAGTCCTCCAACAGCCTGGAGACACGGTTCTCCAGCACAGCTGTTGGACTTTATGTATCACACACCCACACTGCCCTGCCTCCCCACCTGCCTCCAACTCCTACCTGCTGCCCCTATATTGCCATTCAAGCCAGGTTGAGGCTCTGTTCCCTTGGGAGTACTATCTCCCAGGCTGAGCTATGAACCAAGGGGAGGGAAGGGACAGGATCTCCCAGGTAGGGGCAGCCAGTGGGAGAGGTCTTGACCTCCAAGTGAGAATCTCTGCATTCTGGCCTCCCTCAGAGCATTCTGCACCAGGCACCTGACTTCAAAGGCTCTCTTGAGCCCAGCCTGTCCCTATTCTGTTAACTCTCTGAACTTGCAATGGTGGGCGCACTCAAACTAAGTGTCTCTGGGCCTAGGATGGGAGCTCGTCAAGTCCCACGCTACAGCCAGTGCCCTCTGGGCAGGGCGTCCATACACAGAGTTCCACATGCTTGAGCCTTCTGCTGAGAATGTCTGCCTCCAGGCCTGTGCACATCATCCTAGGGATGACAAGTCACCTGAGCAGAACCAGCACACTCTGTGCTCGAGGCTCCTCCTGCACTCCAGTGACCCCATCCTTTGTCACTGTCACCTCTCCCACATTCCTGAGGAGCAACAGGGCACATATTCTAGGACACACTCAGCAATCTCCACACCTCTCCAGCTAATGGGCCTCAAGGGCCTCTAATGGACATTGCACTGTGCTAGGTCAGGTGGGGCAAGGAAAAAACAGCAAACAGGATGGGTCTCTGCCCTCCAACTAGTTGGAATGAAAGGCAACGCCTGCTAAACGTCCAATAATAAAGTTGTGGGAACTTAGAAGATGGAGCTATTTGAAGAGAACGGACCTGGAAACACTCTACTTTGATCTGGGTGGTGGTTACACAGGTGTATGCAATGCAGAAATCCATCAAGCTGTACATTTAAGATGTGTGCACTTCATATATGTTATACTTTAATTAAAAAACAAAAGCATGTGACTGGCCTCAGCCCCATAACTCAGCAGAGAGTAGATAGGCCTAGTGGAAAGCAGAGGCAGGTGGCAGGAACACTGGGCAGGCCAGGTATGGTGGTGGCAGTAGAAAGGAGCCAAGGGGACTAACAGAACATCAGAGATGGATGGGATCAAGAGTGAGAGTTCTTAGATGGTGTCTGGCTACCACCAATGACTGCCCTGACAGGGAACACAACAGAGAGCCCCTGACTGAACATTAGAAAAGTGGGGTGCAGAACTCAAATTCATGCAAAAAGACCAGACTTAATGGTCTGACTGAAACTAGAGGAGCCCCAGAAGACATGGCCCCTGGACTCTGTTAACCCAGAACTAAAACCATTCCTGAAGCCAACTCTTCAGGCAAAGATTAGACTGAACTACAAAACATAAAATAATACTCATGAAGGGTGTGCTTCTTGGTTCAAGTAGATACACGAGACTAAATGGGCAGCTCCTGTCCAGAGGCAAGATGAGAAGGCAGAAAGGGATAGGAGCTGGTTGAATGGACACGGGAAGCCCAGGGTGGAAAGGGGGAGTGTGCTGTCACATTATAGGAATTGCAACTAGGGTCACATAACGATACGTGTGTGAATTTTTGTATGAGAAATTAACTTGAGATGTGAACTTTCACCTAAAGCACAATAAATAAATTAAAAAAAAAAAAAAGAGTGAGAGTTTTGGGGTATAAGAACCAGGGAAGCCCTCTGTTTATGGAGTAACCAGGGAGGACTGACACCGTCATGAGAAGTCCCTGTGTGTAAGTAGTTGATGGGAAAGTGGGGAAGGAATTTGTTGGCTTCTCTTAGGTTCTGATTGGGTGGGGACTGACAGTTGGAGAGTCCAGGGTCCCAGGAAACACTCAAGATTCTGAAAGGCGTGCCCTGGTAAATGACCTCAGACGGTGACCAGCAGCATCCAGCCCACAGGTCTGAGACCACCACCATCCCCAGTGTCTGATTTTCCCCAGGGCTGTCTGAGCAGAACAAACCCAGAGCCTGCCCCAGTCTAGATAGGGTGAGCCCCACCATTTATGTGGCCCAAGACCCTGTCTTTTGGGAGTATCTATGGTGAGTCTCCAGCTCAGAGTTGGAAGGGAAAAGGAATACCGTAGACGCTCAACCAATGGTGAGGCTAAATCTAGGTTACTCATTAAGCTAAGCAAGGGACTTTTCCACAACATCTCTAATAACTGGCTCTCCAGCATTTGCTCAAACATCCCCAGGGCGGGAATCTCACTACCTCACAGCAGTTCACCCCATTTTCATAAGTCCCAGTGCCAGGATGTTTTTCCTCTTATGGGGTTGAACATTGTCTCCCTTGCTCAAGGACATTCCTCAGAGGTCTAGGACATACTCTTGTCCCCCAAGGCTGCTCTTCCCTGCTCACCCAGCCTGGTTTTAATGCATACCTTCCTCATGCTGGCTCTTCTCCTGCAGCTGCTGACAGTGAGGGTCCAAAAAAGGATCACGACCCTTGAGGTGCAGTCTGAGCCAGAAGGAGGAACAGCCACCTCCTTTGACCTGTGTCCTGTGCCATTATTAATGCAGCTCAAACTTTTGAAGAAGCTACATGCAATGTTGTGGTTTTCATTTAGTTCATGGGGAAGAGCTTATGGGGAGCTCCCATTTCACAGGCACCTGACTTGGCTTCACAGAGCCACTGCCAAGGTCCCCTAGGCCCTGCCCTGTCAGGTCCATGCCCACCTCTTCCTTCACCCACCACACTCTGCCCCACTCATGATCTTTCTTTCAGTACTCCCAGTCAGCCCTCCAATTCCTACCTCGGGGCCTTTGCACATGCAGTAGGCTCAGCCTTGAATGCTCTTGAGTAGAACAGCACTATACGGTTTTATTGGATGTAATCTTTACAGAAGCAGATCACCAGGCCTGTTTCTTCTGTGGTGCTGCTGAGTGGGTTTGAACCACCAACCTTTTGGTTACCAGACAAGTACAAACTGTTTGCGCCACCCAGGGACATTTACTCTTCTGTATATTTGAGTAATTATGTGATCAAAGCCCATCGCTCCCACTAAATGGTTGAACCCATGAGAGCAAGGAACATGGCTGGTTCTGCTCCTCATTGTACCCCAGCACCAAGCATAGTGCCTGGTACAAAGTATATGTACAATGAAGATATATTGAGTGAATGAGTGAATGAAGCATCCTTGTTTATCTCATCTGGTTAGGCAAAACCCCTCAATCACCACATCACTCCATCTCACCCAGACTGAGCAAGGGGCTGCAGTGTAGACTGTGAGATTTGGAGACAGGCAGACCTGGGCCTGTGTTCTGGCCCTGCCACTTACCAGTTTGTGCCTTTGGTGCATGACTTCACCTCTCTGAGCCTCAGTTTACTCACCAGTAAAATGGGATGGTAACAGTACCCACCTCAAGAGGTGATGGATGGAATACGATCATGTATGCAAAGTCCTGGCACACAATGCTCAACACACGTGAGGCTCTTTTCCAGGATGCTTAGGAGAGAGGCATGTTCATATCCCAGTGACCTCCACCAGGCAGGGTTCTCATTACCTGAGTGGGGCTGGGGCTCACTCTGCTGCAGATACAGAGCAACTGGGAGGGGAGCAGCCTTGTCTCCCACATGTGTGGCTGCTCTCTGAATCACTCTAATCTAGTGCTGGACCATGCTTGCTCTCTGATGGCCTCAAGGCGCCTCCATCCTCATCCCTCACTCATAGCCACAGGGTAAGGGCACACTTGACTCTGTTTCTGACCAAGCAAGCAGAGGCTCTGAGAGCCTGCAGAGGCCATGCAGGACCAGCCTGTGGCCCCGGTTGCATGGGGCATCCCACCTCCCCACCCTGGCTGATTCAGGCCTGGCTACTACCCTTCATTTGCAGCCAGACCTCACAGGACACCAGTATGAGCTCAAAAGGCTTGGTGACTCTGGCACTGCACCAAGCCTGCTGGGGAGAAGAGTCCAACTTCTTAGCCCTCCCTGTGCCTTGGTCAGCTCACTTAGAAAAGGGTTCCTTTTTTTAATGCCCTCTTTCCTGGAGCCACCACCAGTGATGAACAGAGAAAACCCTGACATGATCTGAAAAGTCCTTCTAAGTGCAAACTCTGCACACTAGTGGACCCTGGCTGCTTCACTGTGGCTTCACCGTGAGATTCTTGGCCAAGCCCAAGTCTGGGCAGAAGGGAAGGGGGCACCTACTCCTGGGCCATCAGAAAAGTAACTCTGTCCTCAAGTTATTGACATTGAAGCACCAGTGAAACCCCTTGGAACAGCTTCAGGACACATTCAAAGTTACAAATTGAGCCTTTCCAGATACTTTCGAGGCTCAGTGCTGGCCTCACCTCCTCAGATAAGCCTTTCCTGCCTGCTTGGGCCCACCTGGACCCTTCCTCCTAAAATTAGATCCCTTAGCTTTGGGATCTGCGGAGTCAGGCTCTTCCTGCCTCCACCGGCTATGTCCAACCTCCTGGCCAGACTGAGGATCTTGGTCAGATGTGCCTTCTGGACCCAGGCCTTTGCACATACTGTACCATCTACTACTGCCCTCACTGCTCTCTTTACTAACACCTATACCTCCTCTAGAATTCAGACCAGAGAGAATTTCATCCAGGAGCCCCTCTTGATTCCTCCTGCAGACTGGAAGGGTGTCCTGCTGGGTTCCTTTGATATCCTGGACTTACTGACCTCTATAGGTGTAAAGGAACCCTGGGTTGGTCTATCTGTTCATTTGTCTACTTTACAGACATAGAAGAGCCTTGTGGGCAAGGCTGGGCATTAGGCCAGGACACTGTCTGGAACATAGCTGCTATGGAAATGTGTGCTGGAATCTTAACCCCTATACCTGAGGATATAATTTCATTTGGAAATAGGGATTTCTCTGTTATGTTAATGAGTCATAATCACTTCAGAGTCATAAAAAGAGCAGATAAGACAAGGCGTAAGCACAAACAGTGGATTGAAGATAGATGACATGTGAAGATAGCCATGGAACATAGGAACGCTGGGGCTATAAAAGCTGAGAGAAACACGGATCTTTCCCTAGAGTAAACAGAGAGAGAAAGCCTTGCCCTATAGCCAATGCTCTGAATTCAAACTTCTAGCCCCCTAAACTGTGAGAAAATAAGTTTCTGTTCTTTAAAGCCACCCACCTGTGGTATTTCTGTTACAACAGCACTAGCAAACTAAGGCTACAGGATTTGAAAAAGTGAACGACTGAACTAATGAATGAAGAAACATAATCAGCCCTTGATTATTGAGCAACAGTTTGCAGAGGCCTCAGGCTATTGTACTTATATGAGCCCCCCCGCCGCCCCCCCACCCCCGACAGACTGGTCATCCTGAGGGCAGGGACTTTCCTTCCCTTGTTCGCCCTGTCAGCCTTCGGCCTGCCCAGGACTGTGTGCACGCAGGTGGTGCCATCCACCTGGCTGGCTGACCCGAGGTTAATTTCCTGCCCATCCCACTTGTGATGCAATTGTCAAGAGGACTTCAAAGGCCATCTGAGCTTTGGCCTGAGCCACCTATTGTCTGTGCTGTGGCCGCTGACTCACCCCTGGAAGGTCAGGCTGACTGGTGAACATAGCAGGAACGAGCTGCACGTCAGATCCTCCGAGGCTCACAAACCCTCTACACGTGGGTGTTCGCACACACCTTCTGCCCCAACCTAGAGTATCCCCACATCCCAGACCACCTCAGCCCTTTCTGGGGACCAGAAGGATGGAGCTAGGGCCACAGCAGGATCTGTAGACCAGAGGGGACAGTTGTGGCTCCAGGATGGCTGCCATCCAATTTCTCAGTGTTCCTGTTCAACAATCTAGAAATGGGGCAACTCACTGAATGACTTTTTCTACCTAGAAAAATCCCACCAAAGCCTTGACCTTGGCTACCACCCCACTGGAGGTCCAGGAAGATCAGAGAAGGCTATAGAAGCCTTCAGGGTGAGTGGAGCCTCTATCCTGCCCTAGCCCCTCCACCTCACACTCACTTGCCCTCCCCAGACACTGCTTGCATGCCAGCCCTGGGAGAGGCCATGCAAACACTACAGGGACAGTCTGGTAAATGGTCTGTCACACTCCAAGAACAAAGGCCTCTAGCCCCATTCTCTTCAGTTGACCTCGTGCCTTCCAAAGGTCCTGGGCCCTAGGAGGCAGCATGACCCACAGACAGAGCCAGGCCTTCAAGCCAGTCAGAGATTCCGCTCTTACTAGCTGTGGGATCTGGAGAAAGTTAAGTAGCCTGTTTGAGCCTCAGTTTCCTCATTTGTCAAATGGAGATAATAACCACCTGAGGGTTGCTATGAGGATTCTGTTATAAATAGTGGCTGTTCCTTCTCAGGGCATACTCCCCTCTAGTGCCCTGTGTGCAGGGTGACCATACATCCTGGTTTGCCCAAGACAGTCCCGATTGACACCTGTTGTCCTGTGTGTTTATTAATAGTGCCCCCTTCATTCTCAGAAGTGCCCAGTTTAGACAACAAAATACATGGTCAGTCTACTGCAGCCTTTTCTATTTCCAGTTCAGGGCTAGCCTGTCTGAGTAACACCATCCATTTCTACTCTCCTCTCTAAGAGGCCATGTCTTGGTTTGTCGTTTGGAGAATTTTTATACCCTTCTCTCTAAGCCTCAAGATCTCAGCTTTTAAACGGGGATAACAATACCTATCTTGCAGGATGGTTAGGAAGATTAAATGAGATAAGGTATGCAAAGAACAGTGTCTGGAACAGGCCTGATGTCAGATAAACATGAGCTCCCTCCCATGGCCTTCTTGTCCTCATTCCCATTATGACAATTTTCCCAGATAACCCCAGCCTGAGAGTGGTACTCTGGAGCTCAACTTCACCCCTACTAGGAAAGCGATTTTCAGAAATCACTGGGACATAGGGGAGTTCCAGGTGATACAGAAGCTCCTAAACCAGGACCTGGACATGATCTCTCCTGAGAGCAAGAAATAATCTTCACTCCCACTCCCAAACCTCCACTGCAGGCCCTGAGGGACATCTCAGCTCTCCTTTCCTGTTTACATCCATGGGTTTCTGTGCTTGCTGGCTGCTTCCAAGTCTATCACTAGAACTGGAAACCCTTCAGCCTGCACCTATTTTTCCCAAATAGAAGCACCTTTGAACTCTCCCTCATCTTCCAGGAATCCAGGGGCCTGAAATGGAATCTGCTGGGCCTCTAATCCCTAGGAACCTGCTATCTGGGCCAGCAGGCAAAGGGTAACCATGTACAGTAATCTCAGCAGATAAAGCTACCATGAGACCAGCCCACTGGAGCAATAAGACAACATGCTCACAGATCACACCTGGGTTAGTATCATGACCTCCAAAGACCTCAAAGTTCAAATCTCCAGTCTGCCTTGGGCCCTCTACCCACCTACTCCCGACATTCCTTTGCTATTAGACAACTGGCAGCTCTGCTGGCCTGATACTTCCCATTGCCTTGCCCCAGGTCATATCAAACCTGGCTCGTGTGTATGTTGTAGAATATTTGGTTCCACCAGGAAGCTTTCGGTGTAAACAACCTGTCGATCACTGGGGTCTGACTCCAGGGCTCTTTGTTCAGAAGCAGTTGCGTGACATTTCTGATTCTTGTGCTGCCCTGGAAACCACAATAGATATACGAAGGAAGCTATGGGAGGAAAAAAGTAATGAAGCAGCTACTAAATGAGACTAAAAATACAGGTATCTGCTGGTGGTAGCGTGTGGGAAGAGGTGTTTCACTCAACTGATCACAGAGAGGTAAAGGCTAGTGAGGGTGGGGCCCTGACTTTGTGGTGGCAACAGCCTGTCTGGAGGTAGCTGTAGGGCAGAAAGAGAAAAGAGAAAACCCTGGCTCCAGGGTTGGCACTGCAAGGGTGTGTGGCCCTCAATATTCCAGCTATAAATGGAATTAAATATACTAGCTGACTCTGTCATAAAGAGAGCTGTTGTGGTAGGAGGGTAAAATGAGATCAAGGAAATAAAAACTCTTAGCAACACAGAGAACACATAACACATATACCTTTCCCAAATTTAATCTGAGGCTCCATGTGGCTCAATCTCGCAGTCACACTCGGAGAAGTACACACTGGCAAATAAAAGGAATTTAAAAGGAATTCCAATCTTTACTTGGGTCTCCTGAAGAATATTAAAGTGTGTCCAGCTGACAACTCTCAGTAACTTTCCTCAAAAGACCCTTTATTCCCTCCCCTCTCCGTCCACCATCTTATACCCTTAGACCCCGATCTGGGGTCTCTGTTAGGTCAGCTCCCAAACTGTACCCCAACTCCTGGCCAGTCCACATGGCTCTGCTCCAGCCTCTCCGCTAAGGCCCCTCTCAGCTCCTTATTATGTAGTTGACCAAACCTCTTTGCTCCTTGCTTTAGTTTCTCTCCCACATTACTCATTACTAGAATTTACCACAACAAAGGAGACTCTGGGACCAACCCAAAATATAAGATTTTTTCCCCCTTTCTTCCCATCTTCCCAGTTCTGAATCTCTATTCATTTTTCTAATTCCACACCACAAAATGCCCAGGAACCAAGAGGTTGGACTGAAAAATCCTACAAGGTCAGGAGAGAAAAATTTGCGGTAAGAAAGCAAAATTCTTTTGAGTGGGTGGGTCTGGGGACTGTTAATAAATCTCGCACCAACAAGCACACAATTGTCAGTAAGTTTCCCTTCCCCCACAAGCTACATGGACAGTGGCTTTTATAGTTTCCAATCATGTTGATTTTCCTTCAAATTGGCATTCACTTTTATACCACACCTCCCTTTCCAGGACCCTCACCCCCTCATTCAACAGAGATTTCCCATCTCTGCATGATGGCTTCCTCCCTGACTCCAGCCTCTCAGTTCTTTGATCTGTCCTGCATATACCACCCAACTGATTGTGTACCACAGCCCACATTCACCATATGCTTCCTCTGCTCAAGCACCTTCAGTAGCTCCCAACTTCTATAGCACATAGGAAACCCCATAGTTCCTATCTGAGGTATCCTATATCAAGCCCATGATACATCCTACATCATTCTTCAAATCCAGTTTTAACTACATTGGTCCTCCAATAAGCACCAGCCTGAGTTCTGCTCCCTCCAAGAAGCCTACCTGACTGCTTCTCACTTCTGAACTATGGCACTTAAAGAGTCAATGCCACATAACCACACTTGTTTTCGCTGTCAGTTTATGATCTTAATTGTTTGATAGTCTTGAGTCTCTTTCCCATAAGACTGTAAGCTCCTTGAGGTCAGGGACCTCAAAGGCTTATAAGGAGCACACAAAGTAAAATTAAAAACCAATTGCCGTCTAGTTGATTCTGACTCATGGCCACCCCATGTGTTTCAGAGTAGAACTGTGCTCCAGGGTTTTCAATGGCTGTGATCTTTCAGAAGCAGATCTCCAGGACTTTCTTCCAAGGCACTTCTGGGTGGATTTAAACCAGGATTTAAACCACCAACCTTTCAGTTAGTAGCTGAGCCCTTAACAGTTTGTGCCACCCAGGGACTCCAAGGAGCACACCAAATACCTGTTGCCATAGAGTCAATTCCAACCCACAGCAAGCCTACAGGACAGAGTAGAACTGCTCCATAGGGTTTCTAAGGCTATAATCTTTACAGAAGCAGGCTGCCACATCTTCTCCTGCAGAGCGGCTGGTGGGTCTGACTGCCAGTCTTTCAGTTAGCAGCCAAGCATTTAACTACTCCACCACTAGGGCTCCCTAAAGGAGCACACAGGGGCCCTCAAAAGTAATCTTCCTCTACTAATTCATGACAGGAAAAACAGACTCGTTTCTACTCCACAGGCCTTGATGACAGTCTCTGGATGCCCCTATCAAGTCATTTTTATGAACTTCTGGATGAAAGGCAGAAGTAATCTTTTTAAAATTTATGTATTTATTTATTTTGTGGTAGATAATATATTCATCTGGTTCAAAACTTAAAATGAAAAGTCTGCCCCACCTTTGTTCTTCAACCACTCAGTTCCCCTGCCAAGAGGCAACTCATGGACTTTGTTGTTAGATGCTGTCGAGTTGGTTCCAACTCATAGTGACCCTATGTACAACAGAATGAAACACTGAGCCATCCTCATTATCGTTGCTATATTTGAGCCAACCGTTGCAGCCACTGTATCAATCCATCTCATTGAGGGTCCTCCTCTTTTTCACTGACCCTCTACTGTACCAAGCACGATGTCCTTCTCCAGGGACTGGTTCCTCCTGATAACATGTCCGAAGTACGTGAGACGAAGTCTTGCCATCTTTGCTTCTAAGAAGCATTCTGGCTGTACTTCTTCCAAGACAATTTTGTTCGTTCTTCTGGCAGTCCATGGTACATTCAATACTCTTCGCCAACACCATAATTCAAAGGCATCAATTCTTCTTTGGTCTTCCTTATTCGTTGTCCAGCTTTCGCATGCATATGAGGTGATTGAAAATACCATGCTTGGGTGAGGCACACCTTAGTCCTCAAGATGACATCTTTGTTTTTTAACACTTTAAAAAACCAAACCAACGTTGCGGTCGAGTCAATTCTGACTCATAGTGACCCTACTGAACAGGGTAGAACTGCCCCATAGTGTTTCCAAGGAGCAGCTGGTGGATTCAAACTGCTGACCTTTTCGTTAGCAGCCAAACTCTTAACCACTGTGCTACCAGGGCTCCTTTAACACTTTAAAGAGGTCTTTTGCAGCAGATTTGCCCAATGCAATCCGTCGTTTAATTTCCTGACTGCTCCTTCCATGGGCATTGATTGTAGATCCAAGTAAAATGAAATCCTTGACAACTTCAATCTTTTCTCCATTTATCATGAGGTTGCTTATTGGTTCAGTTGTGAGTATTTTGTTTTCTTTATGTTAAGGTGTAACCCATACTGAAGGTTGTAGTCTTTGATCTTCATCAGTAAGTGCTTCAAGTCCTTTGGCTTTCAGCAAGCAAGGTTGTGTCATCTGCACATCGCAGGTTGTTAATGAGCCTTCCTCCAATCCTGATGCATGTTCTTCTTTATACAGTCCAGTTTCTCAGATAATTTGCTCAGCATGCAGACTGAATAAATACGGTGAAAGGATACAACACTGACGTGCACTTTTCCTGATTTTAAACCATGCAGTATCTCCTTATTCTGTTTGAGTAACTGCCTCTTGGTCTATGTACAGGTTCCAGATTTCTCAAGCTGAAGGAACTCAAGAAAAAAATTCAAGCCTCAAGTTGCAATACTGAAGGATTCTATGGGCAAAAAATTGAACAACGCAGGGAGTATCAAAAGAAGATGGAAAGAAATACACAGAGTCACTGTATCAAAAAAAAATTGGTTGACATTCAACCATTTCAGGAGATAGCATATGATCAAGAACCAGTGGTACTGAAGGAAGAAGACCAAGCTGCACTGAAGGCATTGCCAAAAAACAAGGCTCCAGGAACTGACGGAATACCAATTGTCTTAGTTATCTAGCGCTGCTACAACAGAAATACCACAAGTGGACGGCTTTAACAAACGGAAATTTATTTTCTCACAGTTTAGGAGGCTAGAAGTCTCAATTCAGGGTGCCAGCTCTAGGGGAAGGCTTTCTCTGTCAGCTCTGGGGGAAGGTCCTTGTCTCTTCAGCTTCTGTTTCCTGCTTCCTTGGAGATCTACATGGGGCTTGGCATCAATTTTCCTGCATCTCTGCTTGCTTAATCTTTTCATTTTATTTTGTAAGAGATTGACTCAAGACATACCCTACACTAATCCTGCCTCCTTAACATAACAAAGACAACCCATTCCCAAATGGAATTATAACCACAGGCATAGAGGTTAGGATTTACAAACGCATATTTTTGGGGGACACAATTCAGTCCATAACACCAATTGAGATGTTTCAACAAACGGATACAATGCTGGAAGCGCTCACTCGTCTCTGCCAAGAAATCCGGAAGACAGCTACCTGGCCAACTGACTGGAAGAGATCCATATATGTGCCTATTCCAAAGAAAGGTGATCCAATGGAATAAGGAAATTATCAAACAATATCATTAATATCACATGCAAGTAAAACTATGCTGAAGATAATTCAAAAACAGTTGCAGCAGTACATTGACAAGGAACTGCCAGAAATTCAAGCTGGATTCAGAAGAGGAGGTGGAACCAGGGATATCATTGCTGATGTCAGGTGGGTCTTGGCTGAAAGCAGAGAATACCAGAAAGATGTTTACCTGTGTTTTATTGATTTTGCAAAGGCATTCGACTGTGTGGGTCATAACAAATTACGGATAACAATGTAAAGAATGGGAATTCTAGAACACTTAATTCTGTTCATGTGGAAACAATGGACTGGTTTCTTGTTTATTTTTCAATAGATATTTGATGCATAAACAAGCCAATAAGAATATATTCTCCTTTCTCCCCCTACTTTTTTTTAACACACAAGCTAGCATAAAATACACATTGCTCTGCACCTTGAGTTGTTTTTTTTTTTTTTTTTGGTTCTGTTTTGTTTTTAACAATTTATCTCAGTAACCATCTCGTATCAGTACATAGAGAGCTTCCTCATACTTTGTTTTGCAGCTGTGTAGTGTTGCAGTGTATGAATGAACCCTAACTTATTTAACCAATCCTGTTGTTAGACAGTGAGAGTGTTTCCAGTTTTTTACTAACAGATACAGTACTGCAATAGTCTTACTCATACACAATAATGTCATATAGTAAGTATATTTGTGGGGCAAATTCCTAGTAGTAGAATTGCTGCTGTTGTTGTTGTTAGGCGTTATCGAGTCGATTCTGACTCATAGCAACCCCATGTGACAGAGCAGAACTGCCCCATAGGGTTTTCTAGGCTGTAATCTTTATGGGAGCAGATGGCCAGGTGACATGGATTGAATTGTGTCCCCCCAAAAATGTATTAATTTGGCTAGGCCATGATTCTGAGTATTGTGTGGCCGTCTTCCGTTTTGTGATCTGATGTAATTGTCCTATGTGTTGTAAATCCTAATCTCTGTCTGTGATTGATGAGGCAAAATTAAATTATGTTAAAGAGGATTAGGGTGGTAGCAACACCCTTAATCAGGTCACAGCCCTGATCTGATGTAAGGGGAATTTCTCTGGGGTGTGATCTGCATTACCTTTTATCTTACAAGAGATAAAAGGAGAGAGAAGCAGAGAGAGGGGGACCTCCTACCATCAAGAAAGAAGAGCCAGGAGCAGAACACGTCCTTTGGACCCAGGGTCCCTGCGCTGAGAAACTCCTAGACCCAGGGGAAGACTGATGACAAGGACCTTCCACCAGAGCGGGCGGAGAGAGAAAGACTTCCCCTGGAGCTGGTGCCCTGAATTTGGACTTCTAGCCTCCTAAACTGTGAGAGAACACATTTCTGTTTGTTAAAGCCATCCACTTGAGGTATTTCTGTTATAGCAACACTAGATAACTAAGACACCAGGTCTTTCTCCTCGGAGCCACTGGGTAGGTTTAAACCACCAACCATTTCGTTAGCAGCTGAGCACTAACCATTGTCCAACCAAGTAGAATTGTTGGGTCAAATATGTAAGTTTGGTAGATATTTCTAGATTGTTTTCCAAAGAGGTTGTATCAATTTACACTCCTACCAGCAATGTAGGAGGAGCCCTAGTGGCGCAGTGGTTAAGAGCTTGGCAGCTAACTGGAAGCTTGGCAGTTCGTACCCACCAGCCACTGTGCGGGAGAAAGATGTGGCATTCTGCTTCCATAAAGCTTTACAGCCTTGGAAATTCTATCGGGCAGTTCTACTGTCCTATCGAGTCATTTTGAGTCAGAATCCACTTGATGGTATTGGGTATCAGCAGTAAGAGTGCCAGTTGCCCACACCCTCGGCAATCTGATAGGTGAAGACTTTCATTTCAGTAGTTTGATTTGCATTGCTCTCCTCATGAATGCAGTTGCGTAGTTTTTTTTTTAATCTGTGAACTCTGTTTTTATCCTCTGCTCACTTTTGTGTTCTTAGTCTTTTTCTAATCAATATTTTTCTAAAAAGCAAAAAAACCAAACCCCTTTCCATCGATTCCGACTTATAGCAACCCTATAAAACAGAGTAGAACTGCCCCACAGGGTTTCCAAGGAGTGGCTGGTGGATTCAAACTGCTGACTTTTTTGGTTAGCAGCTGAATGCTTAACCACTGCGCTACCAGGGATCCTGCCAATATATAGGAGCTCTTTATATAGGGAACTAGCCCTTTGCTACAAGGTGCAGATATTGTCCCCAGTTTGTTCTTTGTCTTTTGACCTTGTTTGTGGGCTATTGCTAGGCAGAACTGTTTATTTTTCGGTGGTCAAATTTATCAGTCTTTGATTTCATGGCTCCTAGGTTTTGTGTTTTGCTCACAAAGGAACAGGACACCCTGACACCCATTTTTGTCAGTACAACAAGCTTGGAATGACTCACTGGGTTGTGATAGGCACAGAAAGGAACAGAATAACTCCTGCCCTCCAGGAGATCTCAATTTTAGTGGGACACAAAGTAAACTGACAATTACAATTCCATGTTATAATAAATAGCAGGAGGTACAATAGGGACCTGGTCAAGGGCCATCTAATCCAGCCAGAGGAGGCTTCCCACAGAAGGTAACATCCAGGTACATTCAGAGGCACATGTGGGATCAGCCAGCTGAAGAATGGCCTTCCAGTAAAGGCGGTAGCACGTGCAAAGGCAGGAAGCAAGAAGAAATGTGGCTCCTTCAAGGCTGTCCAGTCTGGCAAGGGGACAGGGAGCCCTGCAGGGTCGGCATGTGATAAAGGGGAGGGGGGCTAGAAAGGTAGGCGAGGGGCAGTGGTGGTTCAGTGGTAGAATTCTTGTCTTCTGTGGGGAAGATCCAATTTTGATTCCCAGCCAACACACCTCATGCGCAGCCACCACCCGTCTCTGGATGGAGGCTTGCAGGTTGCTATGGTGCTGAACAGGTTTTAGTGGAGCTTCCAGACTACAGTGGACTAGGAAGAAAGGCCTGGTGATCTATTTCCAAAAATCAGTCAGTGTAACCCTATGGATCACAACAGTCTGATCCACAACTGATCATGAGGATGGTGCACGACTGGGCAGTGCTTCGTTCTGTTGTAGGTGGGGTCACCATGAATTGGAGGCCAACCCGACAACAGCTAACAACAACAGAAAGGTAGGCAACAGCCAGATCACAGAGGCCTGGTGTGTACCGCCCAGGAGTGAGGACCTCACCCTGAGGCAGTGGGGAGGCAGCAGAGGAACATGGTGGGCGGTGGGCATGTGGAGGAAGAGCTAGAGGAGATGGCCTGCTGTGGAGGCAGGGCACCGGTTCGGAGGCATCTGCTAGCAGCCATGGCTGAATAGAGATGCTCCAGGCTGCCAAACAAAAGTATAACTACAGACTTCCTATTTTGTCATACTTTCAGAATTCCGTAAAATCATCAGGGAAGCTAACGCTTCTCTGAGAAACATTTCTATCTAAGATGATAACAACTTAAAGAGCTCTGACTCCTAGTGGGGAGAGCTGTGGTTAGCACCCCACCCCCGCACCCCACTGGCAAACGGGGTCAGGGAAACACAGCTCGGACTCTAGCAGCCTTGTCCTCTTAGCTCCTGTCTGACTCCAGGGAACAACTGGGCTCTTCAGCCCCAGCCCATGTCCATTCACCCAACCCTCCCCCCACTATTCAAGGTGGGCAACAGAGATGCAGGACTGTGAGTGGGAGATGGAGTGACAGACCCCCAGGGTTGGAGCCTCCAGCTCTAGGGACATCTTTCCTTCTAGCCAAGAGCCTCTAGGTTGCTCTGAGTAGCACATCTGTTTTCAAAGGTACCAACCAGGGGCCTGCAAACGTCTCTGCTCCCATGGCCCACTGCAGCCTTTTAAAACGGGCATTTTGTAGCTGGTCTCCCTGGGCATTTGTCCTCCCTAAAGTCCCCAGCCCGCAGAAAGAGCCTCGCCCACAGAAAGCACTCAGAAAATGGTCACCCCATCCTTCATTAGCAGGTTGCTGAAAGAGAGGAAGGGTGAAGAAGAGAGTAGGGGAGTTTGAAACAATTTAAACGGAACTTGGGAAGAGAAGAAGGGTGATGTGGACAGAAGGGAAGTTTGAAAACACTTTAAATGGAATTTGGGATTGTTTCTGGATTCCAGTTATCCAGACTCTCCTCATGCCCTCAACCCCCAAACCAGCCAGAAGTTGGTTCTTGATGCTTCCATTTTAGTTACATTTTCTTCAGTGTCCAAAGACAATTTTATCCCAAAAGGTCACTCATTTAAGTCAAGGGCAGTCGAGATAGATTCCTGCCGACTTGGCCTTGGTTCTAGCCAGCAGGGTTCCCTCCAGGGCACCTCTACTAAGTTCTCTCAGGGCATGTGAGAGGCCCACCCAGCCCTGGCCTGGAAGACAGGAGGGCAGGAAGCTAGCTTGAACCACAGCTCCAAAACAGGCAAACAAGCCCCTCCCCACTGAGGCCACACCAAAAAGCAATTAGGTCAGAGGCAGGGCAGCTGCAGGTTTTCTAGGCCAGACAGTATGATCTTCCTGGAGTCCTGACAGTGTCCACTTCCCTTGCTTGTGTGTGCTGTTATGGGGGGTGGGGGATGTAGACATCCAGGGCCACCCTTAGGCACAGAAAAGCTGGAAGGACAATGGAGGAAACCAGGAAGAAACGAGCCTGGGCTCCGGGGCAGGGCCAGCCCTGCTGGCTGTGTGAGTGTGCCTGTTATTCATATCAAGCGCCGTGTCCACTTAGGTCAGAGATTTTATTTTTCCCAAAATGAGACTGTGGCTATTTCAGTAAACGTGTAGGAAAGCTCCTTGATCTATATACAGATCTAGCTTTAACTTCCATTATTTAACATTTACCAGGAAACCCTGGTGGTGTACTGGTTAAAAGCTATGGCTGCTAACCAAAAGGTCAGCAGTTCCAATCCACCAGCCACTCCTTGGAAACCCTATGGGACAGTTCTACTCTGTCCTATAGAGTCGCTGTGAGTCAGAATTGACTCGATGACAACGGGTTTGGTTTTGGTTTATGTGTCTATGTAGGGTGGGAGAGTCCTTGTGGCCCTGTGGTTAAAAGCTCATCTGCTAACCAGAAGGTCAGCAGTTTGAATCTTGGAAACCCTACGGGGCAGTTCTACTCTGTCCTCTAGGGTCACTATGAATTGGAATCGACTAGATGGCAATGGGTTTGATTGGTTTATGTAGGTGGGTATTTTGTACACATTACCTCATTTAAAATCTCAAAAACTTGATGAGGGAAAGATTATAATACAGGTAAGAAAAAGTAAGGGTCAGAAAGGCCAAGCCCAGAGCCAAAGGTCACAGTGTTAGTAAGTAGCAGAGCTGGGATTTGAACTTGGGGCTGTCTGGCTTCAGAGCTCTGTGCCCTTAATCACCATGTTATATGGGGACTAAGGACTGCCAGCCAGTCGTCAGCCCAGACCCTTCCCCAGTCACACTTAGCATCACCCCCTGCTCTCTGAGACACAGACAGGCTATAAAAGAAAGATGGAGTCTCCTAAAAGGTCATTTCTCTTTATTTCCCTGAGCCCTGATCTCCTAGAATGGTCTGTAGAAATCTCACAGGCTTCCCTGATTACATGGCAGCAAAGAGCTGAGGCTCGAAAGGCCCAGCCTGGGGCCCATCACGCTGCGGAGCTCCAGCTGTGGCTGTTTCTAAAAGCGGTTCCGGGGTGAGAGGAAGAATCAAGGTTCCTCAGTCACTCAGTCCTCCTCCCAGGATCACAGGGCCACGCCCAAGCACTCTGCAGCTTGCTCCTCTGGCTTGCTGTGCTCACCCTAAGAGATGGGGTGGGGCTCCAGACAGCAGGTGTCTTTTGCTTCAAAGAAGATGGGATTTAGGTCTTTGGTCCAGTTTAACTTGGGACAGGTCAGGCCCCTGCGGAGGTGCTGGAGCAGGTCCAGGCCAGACCCCTCCTCAGCAAACAAGGGCATCTTCACCATATCATGCCAACCTTCTTCATCGATGCTGAGTGCAGAGGGACACACGAGCCAGAAATCCTGGTTCACTTCTTCTGGAAGCCATTGCGCTGACAGAAGATTTCCTTCACTTTGTCCACAATGGTCTCGACCTCAGCCATGGCCCCCAGACCTGGGGAGCAAAGTTCTGCTGTGGCAGATAGTCTGCCAGATGATCCAACAGTGCCTGCAGCCCCCAGAGTGCTCCTCCAAGCACTCTACCCAGAGGGCATGAGAGGGTCAGAACCATCTCTGCTTGAGCCAGACTCATCAAACCTCTTCTGATATACCCCCAGCACAGGCTCAAGGCATAATTCGGTAGCTACCACAACTGTGTACAGCTATGTGCAAGGGACTATGCCAAGCACTTGACATATTTATCCCATTTAATCCTAACAACTCTGAGAGGGAGGAGTTATGAGTCCCATTTTCCAGATGAGAAAGCTGAGCTCAGAACCCTTTTGCCCAAGGTCACTATGGACCAGGATTGCAATGCAGATCTGACCCCAAAGCCAAGCCCCCTCCTCAGCCCTGGGCTGTGAGGATGGACTATGAGCCTGGCAAGGCACTCACCTTGGTCTCCACACACCAGCTTCTTGGCCACACAGGGGATCTCGACATAGCCGAAGGCCTTGAGCTGGCCTACCTGCTGCGCAGTGATGGGGTGCTCCCACATGGTGGTGTTCATGGCCGGACAGAAGAGCAGGGGCTTGCTGCGGTCCCAGGCCCGAATGACACAGGTCTGTAAAGGAGGGCTGGGGCGGGTATCCTGTGTTCTCTGCCTGCCACCCCTTACCAGCCATTCCAAATCCTACCTATTACCCTGGGCCTTGCAGCCAGCAGCCCCGGCCATGGACTTGGAATGCGGGGAGCTGCCTGCCTGCAGGGAGCTGCCTCACATCCCTCTGGGGGTGGAGGCTGTGTCCCCTCACCCCTCTTTACCTCCCCACAGACACCACAGGAGGTGGTCAACCAACACTCAACTAGCCTCCTCTAAGCAGATCTTCCCTCCCAGGTTGATAGGTCTCCTGCTCCACAGTGGGCTCACACCTCTCAGGCAGAAGCAACCCTGGTGAGCAGAAGGCAGGCTTTGTGGTTCACCGGAAGCTAACTAAGAACCAGACTGCTTATCAGCTGGGGGCCCATCTACCCACACACCAGCTCTACTTCTAGGCCAAACAGAGCCTGACAATGACAACAACTCTTTTATATATATTATCTCATGAACCCTCACTGTGACCCTGTAAGGAAGGTACTGTCCCCGTGTCACAGATGGAGAAGCTGCAGCTCACTCAAGAGGCGAGCAGGTATCCAAGGTCACACACAGACAACAGTGTGAGGCTGTGCAGGCTGCGCCAGCTCCTTCCGCCACACAGGGCAGCCTCACAGCCTCCAGCTCTCTGGACCATTACTCTGAGTCACAAACCAGAAAAGGGACTGACCAACCCAGAGTTCTTGGTGCCATGGTTAAGGACTCAGGGCTCTGAAATCATGTAGCTTGGGTTCAAACCCTCGCTGTGCTATTTCTTACTCACTGTGAGAACTTGGACATGGTACAAAATGCCTGAAGCCTTGGCTTCCTCACTGCAGAAGACCCCCTTGTGAGGTGGTTGTGAGAATGGAGCGGGAAAATGCTTATGAAGCCTTAGCACAGGGCCTGGCAGAGAGTACAGGCTCAAGGAACGGTCGCTCTAGTTATTACTACAGGCACGAGCTCTCTGGACCGGGGGCTGCCTAGGCGGAAATAAACTCTGGGCCGACAGGGGTAAGCACCCTGGGCTCTGCCTGATCCAGGCACCCCCTCCTGGGCCGTGGGCCCCTCGGGGAGGCAAGGGCTGACACACCCTTTCTCTGAAGTGGGGCCCATCTGGGAAAAGAGAAAGGGAGTCCAGAGAACAATGCCACCAGCAAGCCAGGGCCAATACCTGCCACCCTTGGTGGCCCTGCCCTCTCTTGGGGACAGGAAGTGGGATAGCAAACAGCCTCGGGATCCGGCTGCTTGCATCATCCCAGACACCAGTGCTTATTTCCCACCAAGTCCTCTCAGTGCTACAACCAGGCTATGAGTGGATGGTTTCAGTCACACTTCCTCTTGGCCACGTGCCACCTGCTGCTTCTGCAGAAGTTATGAGCATACCTAGATGGCGTGTGGGGTTTCCAAGTGCCCTCAAAACAAAGCACATCAACCAGAGCAGAAACTCCAGCACCTTGTGTCCCACATAGACCTAGCTTTCCCCACCTCATCTCAGAGCTCAGAGCTTCCTGGCCTGACCACAGCCCCTTGGAACTGACCAGCAGCAGGAGGGATGAAAGGAGGGCATGAGTTCCCATGGTCAGCTCTGTTTGGCCAATGCTGGGTCCAGTGACTCAGGCTCTGCCCCTGGGAATCCACTTGGGCAGGGGAGAAGGCCTGGCTCCCTGTCAGGAGCCCAGCTTCCAGCCAGACTGGGATCTAGGGAAATCATCTCTTCTTTCTGGATCTGATTCCTATCTAGCCTATCAGGGCCAGGGCCTGAGTGGGCCTGAGCACACACAGAGATGGGCATCGCCCAGGCTGAGGGCCTGCAGGATCGTATGTTGCTCTATCGTAACCCCAGTTCTGAGCACTGGAAAGGGAGACGATCTGAGGGAGGGAGGAAGGAAGCAGGGTGGTGCCTTTCAGAGATACAGAAGCAAACATCTACTGAGAGAGGACACAGCCACAGACCACAGGTGACGGGAGTACAAACTTTATACGATTTGAGATTACTTGAAACACTTGTGTCTTCCACTAACACCTCTGAAGGCAAATGGCCTGGTGCTTGTCTTGGGAACATGTCCCTTAGTCAACTCAGAGGAGGGAACCCCAAAAGTTACAGGGAGTGGCAGCAGCTTTGAAGAACAAAGGGGAGCAGAACTTTTGGAAGAAAGGAAGGAGCCCTTGGAGAGCTGGCCCAGGCAGGGGTTCAACTCCCAGAGGTCCTAATCAGCCTGTGGGAAGCAGGGAGATTTGGCGAGATGGTGCTGGTCACATACAGCTCTGGTCCACGCAGATGACAGTGGCAAGGAGACTCATCTATTCCAGCCACCCTGTCACAGCCCCAATGGGAAGCCTCTATCAATAACTCTGCCCTCCAGGCTCCCCCTCCTCTGCACTTCCTACCACCCGCTCCTGGCCTTGCAATCTGTGTGTGGCTCTTCCTCTGGTCACCCTGTGCACTTACTCAAATGATGCTCAAATCACTGGCAGGTTCTTCGAGAGGTGCCTTAAGAGCCCGTTAATGATCATACGAGGACACTAATCTCATGTTGAAGGAGCCCTGGTAGCGTAATGGTTAAACGCTCAGCTGCTAACCAAAAGGTTGGTGGTTCAAGCCTACCCAGTGGCTCTGCAGGAAAAAAAGACCTGGCAGTCTGCTCCCGTAAAAATTACAGCCTAGGAAACCCTATGGGGCAGTTCTACTCTGTCCTATAGGGTCGCTATGAGTCTTAATCGACTTGACAGCATCCAACGACAACAAATCTCATGTCTGACCCCCCCACAAAATATCCTGACCCAGCTTTGTTATTCACCTTATTCACCATATTAAACTCCGAAGTAGCCCTGGCTGTTTGTAAAAGTAAAATTAAGAATGACCTCATATATACAGTACGGATTTGTTGAATGGCTACAGCGTGCCCAACACTGTGTGAGGCACTGACTCCATTGCCAAAGGAGCAAGAGGGCCCACTCACTGTGGACATTAAGACTGTACCACACACTAGAGCATATTCCTTTTCCATGGGTGCTTCCTGCCTGTGCAGGGGATCCAATCCCTTTCCTTCCGGACTGTGAGCTCCCTGTGTGGGTGTGTCCCTCAGCATGGGGCCCAGCACGTAGTAGATAAGAATTTACTATATGGGGGGCAGGGAAGGGAAAGAGAGAGGAGAGTAATCACGCCCAAAGCATCCTAGGATGATGAGATAAACTAAGGCGGCTCCGTTTTAAATGCACTAGCTCCCTGAGGTCCCTTAGGCCTAAGACAATCCCCACTTTGAACAACTGGACTTCTCCTTCTCTCCTCCACCACCATCAGCTCTCATCTCTCATTCTTTCTCTAAATTCTCCCTAAATCTAGGAGAACTGCATCTCAGCCTTACAGCTAAAACTACAGGAGAGACACGTGTGGAGAAGGTTACTTCCTCAAGGAAGTAACACCCTTACCAGATTGCCCATGAGTATATCCAGACCCTGGTGGAAAGGCAGAGCTGCAGAGAGGGGAGGCAACGGGGCTGGGCAGGGAGACCAATGAAGGAAGGCAAAGGAAGAGGAGCAAGGGGCTCGGGGTGCACACCTGGCTGAGCACTAAGGTGCAGGCGAGAGGTGGGCACTCCCCATACGTCACCAGCAGGTCAAGGCAACCCACCAGAACCAGGTCTGTCAGGCAACTTGCCAAAGAATAGGTAAGATGCAGTCTGGGAGAGGGGTCAATGGGGGGACTGGTGCTCTCCCTGAGCAAACCTGGGCCCCACAGTAATAGTTTTCCAAGGCGAGAACCCTGTCCAAGGAATTCAGCAGCTCAGTAAACTGGGAGTGAGGCCCAGGGAGGGATAAGGACACAAGGAGTTACTCACAAGCAAGTTGTCACAGATACCACTGGCCACCTTCCCCAGAGTGTTGGCATCCAGAGGTGCTACTAGCATGAGGTCTGCCCACCTCCGCAGGTCAATGTGAAGAACGGGGTCAGAGCGGCACTTCCACATCTGGCAGAGGGAAGAAAACAGGGTCACAGTGCGGAGGAAAGAAGGGGGGCAGGGGGAGGGGCAAAGCAGACTAGGTACAAGGAGTCAGGCACTCAAGGGAGAGACCACCTGACCCGCACCACTGCCCAAGTCCACTGCTGTTCCCTCTCAAAGTGGAGCAGGCAGGCACTGGCCATGGAGCCAACGGCCTAAGAGAAACCAGGCCTGAGGAAACAAACGGCCCTTGTCTCTCCACGCTATTCCCTTTATGGTTCGGTTTTCAAGAGAACTGACATCTGGCAGGGAGCTCCTGGCCTGTCTGCTTGAGGCGGATGCTTGGGTTGTCTAAGCCAATGGAAGCACCCGTTGTAGTGAGAAATGGAGGGGGTGGGGTGAGGAAGACAGCCCAGCCAGAAAAGTTCTAGGGCTGAGAATGTTTAAAAATGCCTGGCAGAGCACCCCTGTGAGGCCCACACTCGACGTCTGGTGAATTGGCTGGTGCCCGCCCCTCTGCAGGAGAGCAGACACAGAGCCTGGTGGCATGCGAAGTGAGGCGCTCCTGACAGCCCTGACACTGGGAGCCACGTGGACAAGGGTGGTGCGAACGGTGGTGGGAACAGAGCTCCTCTGTGGTTTCATCAGCCCAGATAAGTACAAGGACACTCAACTTTGGGCATGGGGCCAAAGCTGAGTTCTGCCTAAGGTGGGAGGGGACTGTGGGCCTCCCACAGGCCAGAAGCTAGACAGATGTTTTCCTCATCGCCTCTGGCCAGAGGGCACTGACCGCTGACTTGAGCCCAGCCAGTCTGCTCTGGCCGTCAGGCCCCTAGGCTGCAGGAAGGACAGTCCTGGCGGTAGAAATGCAATGAACTCAGCCCTGGGGCCCCAAGCACTGACCTCCCATTCATCAGCGTCACTGTAGAGGGTGACAGGAACATCCTGGGGGCTGTAGAAATGTTTGGCTCTCTCAGTTGTGACCACTGCTACTTCCAGCTGTCACCAAGAAAAGGCAGGGGAAGGAGAACGGAGAAACTGTCACCACAGCCACAGGCCAGAAGGCCACACGAGGGCCGGGCCAGGCCAGCACTTGCTTCATCGCTTGCTTCATCGCTGGCTGTGGAGAGGACTTCCCCCTCCTTGGCAGCAGCGAGCCCCACATTTGCACAGCTACTTCCGCTGTCACCCAAAGTCAGGCCCTACCAGGTGCTGTGGTTTCACTTCCCCATCTGCCAAGGGCTGCTGAGGAATGAGTCACCAACTGCCCAGGGTATATAAAGCTGCAGGCTCCTGCGCTCGGGCAGAGTGAGGCCCGAAGCAGAGGCAGGCAGCGACAGGAAGGGCCTCGAGGCAACAGGGCCGAAGAGGGCATGGCAGGCAGGAGAGGGCTTGGGGCTCAGGCCCACCCCAAGAGGGTCACAGGTCCTGAGCTCTGGGCCACACCACAGTCCTGCCCTCTGCAGGCCAAGGCACTGGGGAGCTGGGGCCTGTCATGTGGCATCTGCATCCATGCCCGGCAAGAAAGCAGACACAGTCCCTTCACTGAGTACTTCCAGGAACGCGGCATTGTGGTTTCAGGCTACAGACAGATGCCAGGAAAACAAAACCTATGTGCCCTGTGTTCATGGGGAAGAGAATGAAGTTTACCTTCACACTACCCATGGGAGGTTTTACTAAGTAAATGAATTACACAAACAAGGGGGATGTTTAACTTGCTGAACAGAACAGACTATGAAAAACAGCACTCTGTGGTGTGAAGGGCACTCGATGGCTTGCCATCATTTGTAAAACAAGATGTCAGACTTATAGCTGGCAAACTAAAGGGGCCCACAAAAGGGTAGCCAGGAGGGGAAGGGTATAGGAAATCACATCTTTGCAGGAACCACTGAGTTAGGGGAGGACATTGATCCAGGAGGGAAGGAAAGTCAGGGTGACAAGGACAGAATTGCCAAATAACCAGTGCAGAGGTTATGAGTGGCAGTGTCTGGGCCAGATCCAGCTTGCAGACATGCTTGGTTGGCCTGCATGGGGTTATAAATATTTTTGAGCCAACATAGACAAATCGAGAGATTTCACATTGAAAAGAAGAAAATTTCTGCCTTCTTTTGCAAAACTGAAAGCTCAGGGGATGCTGGACCTACTTGATAATGACTTGCTGGGGCCTGCCCATGCCAACTCAGCCCAATGCCCACCCACCCTATCGTCTCACCCAGGCCCCCCTCCTCATTTCTTTCCTGTCTATTGTGGGATAGTGTGGCAGAGGTGTTCTACACAGCACCTGAGAGCAAGGCTGGGACCAGGCAGGAAGGAGAAAGGCCAACGGAGGAAGAACGTTTTATCAATTATAGCCCTTTTGGGAGAAACGTCAGAAGGTCTGGGGTCCCCAGCTCTACTGGAGAGATTTCTACTTGTCCATTCATCCTCTCACTGCACCTTGGAATCTACCATCCACAGAACTTGCACAAAATCTAGGGATGTTGGACTCAAGAAACCTGGAACATCATGCCCTGACACTGAGTGTCTTCCAGGGGAAACTCAGCCCACACCAGCTCTTCTGGTGGCCACATCCCCCTACTGATGTATATGGGGTATGCAATCAGCAACAACTCAGAGAAGTCCTTTCCACCCATGCAGCTACTAAGCCACAAGCCCCCAGACTATATCAGAGCAGTTACTTTTCTGGTCCCAAATGCAGTCCCTCACATTTGCCTGGTAAATTCCACCCGAGTTGGCCCATTGTTTGCCAGTCTACAGAGAGCTCCTGAGACCTCAAACCTATTATTCCTCCTGGCCTGCTCTCAGCCAGCACCACCATCAATAGGCCCCTGGGACACTAATCTAAATCATGAACAGAACAAGGTCAAGGGCAGAGACCTTCCACAAAGCGAGGGGCAAGGGAAGAACAAATCTTTCCAAGTCGGTCGTTCACAGTTATAAACATGCTGACATCATCAGCTGGTCCCCAGGGATATCCTAAGATCCCATCAAAGCCTTTACCTAAATCCTCACATACTTTTGTTTAAAATCCAAAAAATAAACTAAACTTGACGTGTCTTGTTCCTAGTGAACCCACTCTAATCCCAGTGACGAACATTTTCTAGGAGCTCACAAGCCTCATCTGTAGTAATTTGTGGAGCCCACCTCCTTTCCCCATTTGATAAAGGGATGACACGTAGCCACCTCTATCCCCCAGCCCCTCTGCTGTTTGCCACACCTCCTGGAAGGTCACCAACCACAACTTGGTGACATCAGCACCCCAGGACATAATTTGCCCCAGTAAGGAGATGAATTAACCACCCTGGGTTCAAGTCCCTCCTACCACCGTTTGTCCTACTTTTTCAAGCTCAAAAGAGAAGATGGAAACAAAATGAGACTCAAGGAATTCCCTCACATTTCTCTTCACCCCCTGCTAATGTCATACCATTGGCCTCCAGCACCAGGCAGTTCCCTTTTTCTTTTTCCAAATATATGTAGCAACCCTCTTGGTCACCCTGAGTTTTACCACAAGCTTCAGCTCACTCTGAGGGTCTTTGGTCCATACTCTTGCCCTTTGGTTACATGTCCTCCTTTGCATATAACTGTCTCCCAATCTTCCTTCGGAGCCCTGGTGGCACAGTGATTAAAAAGCTCAGGCTGCTAACCAAAATGTCGGCAGTTCAAATCCACCAGCTGCTCCTTGGGAACCCGATGGGGCAGTTTTACTCTGTCCCATAGGGTCGCTGTGAGTCGGAATCAACTCGTCGGCGAAGAGTTTGGTTTGTTTTTGTTTGTTTTTTTAAATCTTCCTTCAACAGAGGGCTTCCCAGGCAGCGACGTCAGTCTCTGGTCACACACTGCCTTCTTTTCCTCTGGGGCCCATTTTCTTTCATTTCTAAGAGCTTCCCAGCCACCCTGAATTATTTTTCCATTTAAGAACATCCCAGGTCATCCTCTCTATTCTGAAATTTAGAGAGCTGCTTCCCAAAGATCCAGTTCCTCCACTCTCTCCAACTCCCAAGGCCCTGCCAGTTCTCAAAGTGGAACCTCAGAAATAGTTTCAATCTGGTAATGCTCCTGGTCAGGGACTCTTCGTCCCTCTCAGCTCTACCCTTTCTTTCCCCTCCACCTAAGATCCCAGAGCCTTCTTACTGCCTTCCACCCCACTGGGCCCTAGGAAGCTCCAACTGGGGGCCCCAGTGGGCCTCCCATTGTTGTCAATTATGTGCTTGAGATCTCCCCTCTCATCTCTTCCCGAACCTCTGGGTTGATCCTGCTCTCAGCTACCCTCCCCAGGTCACAGGGCACATTGCTAAGGAACCTCCGAGGGTCAATGTCTTCACCTAAAGAGTGATGTGAAGAGCGTGTGACAGGCAGTCCTTGCTGGTGCTCCTCCCCTGACCACACAGAAGCAACAGCCTCTCCTTGTGGGTAACCCTGACCCCAGTGCTGTCCGGCAGGCCCAGGCCAGTTTTTCTGGTTTTAGAGGATGTCACCTGCTCTGATTCATCAGCCCTCTGGGCTTTGTTCTTTCATTTTCATTCACTTGGCCAAAAAGGTCTTGGGAGCCCTGGGTTCCTACACTTAATAAAAAGAATACTTGTGTTACCTTCTGAGGTACTAAGCAATTCAGAACATTCACTCATTTGCCCTGAACTTTTCCCAGCAAATGCCAAGAAGCCCTGGCAGGGCAGGAAACTCCCTGAGGGCAGGAACCCTCCTAGGGTTTCTCTTATACCCTCCTGGGTCCTAGAAGGAGTATGCTTGGCATTAAAACAGCATTTCCCACACTACAGGATTCCTGAAAGGCAGCTCTGGGTGTGGTCCTTGCCTAGGCTCCTGTGAACAGTTTTTATATCAAGTATTTTTAACCTGAATCTCCTCATGTGATGGGACTAAGGCCTGGCCAGGCCCATCAGATGAGCTGCCTCTACTTTGTCCCACATTTAGAGAGACGCCTTCCTCAAACCTCTGGGCAAGTCTAATTTCCTTTCTCTGCTAAAGAGACATCAGCAACCCCTATCTGGAAACAGGCGTCCCTGGAGAGTCAGCAAGAGGAACTGGAAATAGAATTTGGGGTGATACCTTCACTGCTACTTTTAGGCCCTTGTCTGGCCCATGCTGCTTCGAGCAGACTATCAAAGAAATCTGTGGGGAAGCATTCTGCAGCCACAGGACAGACAAACCCCTAGTCCTGAGCTTCCATCTGCGCAGCCTCCCCATCTTCTCTCAGGAATCCTCTGTGCCCTTTCTCACCATGCTCTGGGGGAGCACTTGCTCTCTCATCTCCTCCAGACAGGCATCCGGGGTGGCGGGGGGGTACGTATTCTGTCGGCCCCTTCTGCCATTAGAGCACAATCATGCTGCCAATCCTCTGTGTACTTCCTCAGCTCGAGAAAAATCTCAAGAAAGGAGCCAGAGAGGCAGTCTGTGGAGACTCATCATGGGGATGCATTTCTGGGGTAGCAGTGAAGGACCCTGGGGGGCAGGAACCCTCAGCCTGGGCCTGGGGGCTGGCTGCTTCTGACCAGCAGCCTACAGTGCTGCTCCCTAGAGGAGTAGGCGAATGAGCTGCAGGGCAAGGGACGAAGGGGCCAGCCAAGCCTGGCAGAGGCGTAAATAGATGCCTCAGAGCCCTCCAGTCCCAGTCGGTCCAGAACAGACCAGTTTCTACAGCCAGACCACAGAGCAGACAGGTGGCCCCTGCCTGGGAAGAAATGAGAACCTCAAACCAGGTCCTTGTTTCTTCTGCTCTCTTCTTTCTTCAGTGAGCACTTAAGAAAAAGCATACAGTTACGAAGAAGAAAACAAACAGTAGGCTGTAATCTCCCTACCAAAAGTCTCACTGACTTTCAGAAAATAATAAATATACACACAAGGTTGCTGTTGTTGTTAGCTGCCCTTGAGTCACCCTCCACTTCATGGAGACCCCATGCACGGCGTGAGTGGACCATTGTAATCCATAGGGTTTTCACTGGCTGATTTTTCGAAGTAAATCACCAGGCCTTTCTTCCTACTCCATCTTAGTCTGGAAGCTCCACTGAAACTTGTTCAGCATCATAGCAACACGCAAGCCTCCACTGATAGATGGGTGGTAGTTATGCTTGAGGTGCCTTGGCCAAGACTTGAACTCAGGTCTCACACATGAAAGGTGAGAATACTACCACTAAACCACCAATGCCTCATACCTATAAGGCTAAAAAAAAAACCAAAACCTTTGCCGTAGACTCAATTTTGACTCATAGCAACCCTGAGGGACAGAGCAGAACTGCCCCGTATGGTTTCCAAAGAGCAGCTACTGGACTTGAACCGCCGACCTTTTGGTTAGCAGTCGAACTCTTAACCACTAGGCCACCAGGGCTCCACTTATAAGGCTAGATAATTAAAATTGAACAGAATGATCCAAAATTGAAAATAAAAGCCTCCCTTCCTGCCCCCGTCTCCCTCCGCAAAGGCAACTACTTCCAGGGGAAAAAACTGCAGGGACTAACTCAGCTATGTAAACAGATAGATATTATACAAAAGTGGTTGACAAACTTTTCCTATAAAAGACCAGGTAGTACATATTTTAGGCTGTCACAACTACTCAACTCTGTAGTAGCACAAACACAGTTATAAACAGTATGTAAATGAATAATTGTGGCTGTTTTCCAATAAAATGTTAGGGACACTGAAATTCAAAATTTGTACGATTTTATGTGTCACAAAATATTACTCTTCTCTTGATTTTCTTTAACTATTTAAAAATATAAAAATCAGAGTCAAAGTTAACTCTTCAGATGAAGATTAGACTGGACTATAAAATGATACTCGTGAAGAGTGTGCTTCTTAGTTCAAGCAGATATAGGAGACTGAATGGGCAGTTCCTGTCCAAAGGCGAGAAGAGAAGGCAGAAGGGGATAGGAGCTGGGTGAAAGCACATAGGAAATCCAGGGTGGAAAAGGGGAATGTGCCGTCACATTACAGGGATAGCAGCTAGGGTCACATAACACATAACAATATGTGTACAAATTTTTGTATGAGAAACTAACTTAGCTGTAAATTTTCACCTAAAGCATGATTAAAAATTTAAAAAATAAAAAATCATACTTAAAAAAAAAACAGGAGTCCCAGGGTGACACAAATTGTTAAGCACCAGACTACTAACCAAAAAGTTGGTGATTTAAACCCACCCAAGGACGCCTCGGAAGTAAGGCCTGGCAATCTACTTCCAAAAGGTCATAGCCTTGAAAACTCTATGGAGTGCAGTTCTACTCTGCACACTTGGGGTCACCATGAGTCGGAATCGACTCAACAACAACAACAATACTGATTACAGGGTACCTAAGTCTTTACATAGCTTACAGCTTTAATTTGCTGCTGCTGCCTATCAGGAAAGGAGCCCTGGTGGTGCAATGGTTAAGCACTCGGTTGCTAACTGAAAGGTTGGCAGTTTGAACCCACCCAGCAGCTCTGAGGAGAAAGACCTGGCAATCTACTTCTGTAAAGATTACAGCCAAGAAAACCCTATGGGGCAGTTCTACTCTGTCATATGGGATCACTGTGACTCAGAATTGACCTGACAGCACCCAACAACAACAAGCCAGCTTGTCAAGAAGGTCCTTCTCCCCTCTCCTCTCACTGGTCCCCTTCCCTCAGGTTTCTCTTTCAGTGATGGTAAATAATTACAATTCTTGGAAAGATATAAAAATATAAAAACCATTGTTAACTTGCAGGCCATACAAAAACAGGCCATGGACCAGATTTGGGCTGTGGGCCATAGTTTGCTAGCCGCTGCTATATACAGGAAATAGTTCTGCATTTTGTTTTTTTCACTTGTATCTTAAGGACCATCCCACATCAGCACACAAATCCACCTCTGGTCTAGTAATCCTAACTGTATTTAACCAGCTCTCTATTGCTGGACATTTTGATTGTTTCCCATTTTATTCTGAAATTATAAACAATGCTGTAGTGAACATCCTTATACATATGATGAACTTTTGTAAATACATCCTACAGGGTTCAATCCTACAGGTGAATCAAGGGCTGTGAAGATTTTTAATTTCTTTAGATATCGCTAAATGGTCCTCCAGAAAAGCAGAATTTACTTCATACTGTGTTACAGATTGAAATCTGTCTCCCAAAAAGTTGAAGTCCTAACCTGTGTACCTGTAAATATAAACCTATTTGGAAACAGGGTGTTATGGATTGAATTATGTCCCCAAAAAATGTGTTGTAAATCCTAACCTTTCTGCCTGTGGTTATAATCCCATTTGGGAATGGGTTGTCTTTGTTATGTTAATGAGACAAGATTAGTATAGGGTGTATCTTGAGTCAATCTCTTTTGAGATTAAACAAGCAAGCAGAGAGATGGGCTAAGATCGATGCCAAGACCCATGGAGATCTCCAAGGAAACAGGAAGGAGAAGCTGAAGAAACAAGCACCTTCTTCCAGAGCCGACAGAGAGAGAAAGCCTTCCCCTAGAACCAGCACCCTGAATTTGGACTTCTAGCCTCCTAAATGGTGAGAAAATAAATTTCTGTTTGTTAAAGCCATCCACTTACGGTGTTTCTGTTATAGCAGCACGAGATAACTAAGATATAGGGGATCTCTTTTGTTACGTTAATGAAATCATACTAGAATAGGGTGGATCCTAAACCTAATCCCTTCTGAGTAGTGTCTTACAAAAAGGGAAAACAGACACAGAGAAGGACACACACAGGGGAAGAGACCACGGGAGGAACCATCACCAGCCTACAAGCCAAGGAATGCCAAGGAACACCCAGCGCTACCAACAAGGAAGGACCCTCCCCTAGAGCCGAGGCCCTAATTTCTATTTTCTAGCCTCCAAAACTGTGAGACAATAAATTTTTGTTCTTTAAAGGCACCCACTCTGTGGTATTTTTATAGCAACCAATCTGTTCCCTGTTTTTGTATGGCCTTCTAGTTACATTTTTAAGTTTGGCCTTTTGTACCTGGTTTCTGAAAATAGCCAAGCAATTAAGGTGCTCTTTGTCTTTCTAAAATAGCTAGGCAAGTAGGGGCTACACAGGCCCCACACCTGGTGCACTACCTCCAGGAAGTCATTAATTGGGTCGATCATAACTATGCACAAAGGCCTCAGTCCAATGACTAGGGAGGGGACTTTGGACCTTGGAGCTTCCTCTCTGGAGCTTCCAGGGTTGGTGAGAACATCCATGCATAGGAGAGGGAGTGGCATGTCCCTGGGGACAATGGAAGCCTCCAGCAGGGACATCCAGACCTCGCCTGACGCATCTCTTCACTTGCATCCTTTCTAGTTATAATAAATGGGTAACAGTAAGTATAGGTAATAGTTTCTGTAAGGTCTGTGAGTCATTCTAGTGAATTATTGACCACACCAGGAGCAGTGAGAACCAGCAGAGAGGCTGGTGTTTGCCTATTTGGCAGGGGCTAGACGGACAGAGTCCTAACTTGTAGAGACCCAACTCTGGGTGATAAAGTGCCATGTGGGTGGCTGGTGTCCAGGGGATGAAATGGGAAATTGGGGATATATGTTATCATCACATTTTGGAAATCAGCCTTATACCTGTTGTTATTCACACACTGACATACGCTTATGAGCGGAGCCCTCCTTCCCTCACCCTTGACAGCCCTGGATGTCCTGACAGGCATTCCAGAAACTCATCCTTCTCTAAGCCCAAGGCCTGCCAACTCCGTGAGTGGAAGATTTTCTCCACCTCTAGAAATTCCCTTCCTGGCTCTGAGCCTTGCTGACACCTGTCCTGGCCAAGACAGAGGGGTATCTTCTTCTCAAGTTAGAAGGGTGCCAGGCAAAGGGCAGAAACTGCCTGAGTTGACAGCTCAGATGTAACTGCCACCTAATTACGTAACAATTATGGAACTGCAAAACACCCTGAAGCTCTCCTGGGCCTCAGAACCTTCTCTTGGGTTGCCTTCCAGCCCTAGTCCTTTTCCTTCTCACACCTAGAATCTTCCAATACCAGTGCCAGAGAAGCCCCCTGGATATAGGTCATTTGAGTCCCACTCCTTCACTGTGGGGATAAGAAAACTAAGGCCATGAAGAAGAATGACTTGCCCAGAGGCCCAGTCTCAAAATCCTCTATGCTCAGCTGCCTTTCTTACGGTAAGGCTGGTCCCGACTGTCCAATTCCTCTGACTCCACATAAAGGGTTCAGCCTTCTTTGTTGGTGGCTATTCCCCCTCACTGCTGGTGTGTAAGTCTTGAGGCTAAATCCACCCCTCTCCATCACCCTCTCACAGGCTCCCTGCTCTGGCTGTAGAGGCCACCAGCATGGTGACCTCTAGGTCTGTGGCTCTCTGGGAATGCCTGGACACACTGGTGAGTCAGGACTAGTTGGGAGCCAGGCATGTAGAACTACCCAGCTCCCCGCAGCCCACACCCAGCTGCTAGTTTGCTAGTTAAAATCTGGATATGCCTAAGGGAGCTTGGGAAAGCCTAGAGCATATGAATCCAAGACTCGTGGAAAAGCACTGAGAATGACTGCTCCCAGGGACGAAGACTGCTCTGGCAGGTGACCTAGAAAGGGGGTCATGGAGAGACGGGTGGGAGGGAATGTGAGGGAGCGCTGAGGGGCAAGGCTGTTGCCTTAACTACCTCAGGCCAACACAAGGCAAGCTACGGCTCACCCTTGGTTACCAACACCTCACAAGGACCCCACCAAGCAAAGCCAGGCTCTTTAGGGAGCTACCTCCCTGCAAGGTGACACGGATAAGGGTGAGAAGGATGGGGTCCCCTCCACATGTGCAGGCAGAAACTGGCTCCCACAGCTCTTCCCACATGAGGCTGTCTTGCCAACCCCAACACCCCACACCACGTGGAGGGCCTAGAGGACATGACGACAAGGGAAAGGAGGGGGTGAAGGGCAGGAAGCAAACACTGCTAAGTGCTTCCTTGTGCCAAGCACTGCTCCTAGTTGTTGGCACATGATGACAAATGGTTTCATCTGTGTCCTTTTCCCCCAGCCAACATCTCGTGGAGCCTGATCAGAGGAGGGGGATGGGTGGCAGTCATCATCCCCATTTTAAAATGAGAAAGGCAGGCTCCAAGAGGCTGTCAGTGGAGTCCTCCCTCCCACTGAGTGCCCTCTGGCTGCCCGGCTTTCGGCTTCTACTGCAGCCAGGAGAGGGAGAGCCAAGTCCTGCTCCAGACATAGTCTGTCCCTGCAGCGGGCCCGGGCTAAAGGCCGGGGGTAGGCTGGAGGACCTTCCTGCTGCAGCCAACCCTTTTCTCACGCTCCCATAAACGCTGGCTGCATGGGATGGGAGGAAGCGGAGGAGTTACCATTTCCCTCCGCTCTGAGGCTGCCCATCTGTTTCCTGGGATAGGCTCCCCGCCCCCATCCACCCTCAGTCTAGAAACTCACTTGCTCTGGGACTATGGGAAAAGGGAACTACAGGGCTCCCTCCCTCCCCAGAGGGCAGAGGCTTTGGCTGCTACAACCCCTTCCAGGCCTCCTGCCCTCAAGGCTCTATCTGGCCAGCTCCCACCAACAGTTCTGGACACATGAGGGGGAGGCAGGCCCCAGGTGGTACTGCCCCAGCAGCACAGTGCCCACCCTTACAGGGGCCAAGAGACTTTCCTCCCTACCCCCTTCTGGCCTGGTTGGCATCCTAGCCTGGAGAATGGGTGGGGGAGTGACTTTCTGGGTAGAAGTTTGTGGAAAGTAAAAAAAGAGTGGAACAAGGCGTCCTAGCAGTTGTCTAGATCCCCCACAGGGTCATCGGTGAGTGAGCACCGCCCCCTGCTGGACATGCTGGATACAGCAACTGTGCCATCCTGTGTTGGGTCCTGGGCAGGAATACAAGCAAGGAAAAAGCAATATTGGGCTCCAAGACTTAATGCCCTACAAACACTAGTGTTTAATAACATAGACAGCATCAAAGGCTACCTATGGTTCTACGTCAAATGAGGAATTTAAAAGAAGGGGAGCAAAATCACACAGGCTGGGGCCAACAAGGGAGGCTTTTGAGTGAAGGGTTTGCACAGAACTTGGAAAGGCAGAGAGAAGTAGGGGGGGCAGTGCAGCCCGGCAGGGGCGCGGCCTAAGCAAAGGTCACTGGGGTAGAGTATGCGGGCAGCAGGAGATGAACCAGACCAACCAAGGGCCTTGATGCCACACTAGGAAGTGGGCACTATTTAGAGCCATGGACCTTTTCCCTCAAAAGATTCTGCCCCAGAGCCCCCATATATAACACTGATAAAAGCTGAGGTGGTCTGGCCAAGGGTAAGCGGCTGGAGCTCCCCCCACCCACCCCACCAAACACACTGTGGTGGCCCTGGGTATCTCTGAAGACCTGAAGGAGCAAAGTTTGAGACCAGAGCTGAGGGCAATGGGGAGCCACTGAGGTTTCTGTGCACCTAACTGACAGGCCAGCCATGGTGTCTAACAAAGAGGGAGAAAAAAGCCACAGTGCTTGGGACAGAGTCAAAGTGGGGCTGGGGGAGCCCAAGGCAGAAACAAGGAGCTAAGAACTGGCTGCATTTCTCCAGCCAGCCCTCCTCCCACACCAGGACCCCAGAGAGCCTCAGGGTAAGTGTACGGAAACCAAAACCCTCCCTCTACCAATGGGTCCTTGTCCACTTCCCCTCACGCTGCCCACACTGTCTAATGCATCTCCTGGTTATACTATGACACTGGTCTGTCTCCCGTGTCCTCTTCATACCAACACACGCAGAGGACCTCCACAAACACCATGACTGAGAAAAAGCAAACTCCAGCCACGGTACAGAAGTGGGCAGACTCCAGAGGGCAGAGGTTAATCCTAGGTCACCAGGACTGTCTATTGAGGATACTCACCCCAGGAATGTCCAAAAGGCCTGACACCAGAAGGGGCAACTTCAGTGCTGCAACACTCCCGGTGACACCCACAAGAACGTGGAATTTTCCCTCCACCAATGATGCAGCAGCTTGACATGAGGCTCTTGGCTCCATGTGGCAACCAGTGGCTTCGAGTCCTGGAAGCCCACCAATCCTAGCCTCCATCAGGTTCTGTTAAGATTTAGGACCTAAAAGCAGAACAAGGGTGTCTCCTTCATTCGTACTTTCGACCAAAGTGCATTGAACATCATGTGTTAGATCCTAGGCCAAATACCAGTACTCCTGAGAAGTCCCTGGGTGGTGCGAACAGTTAATGCTCTCGACTGCTAACCAAAAGGTTGGAGGTTCGAGTCCACCCAGAGGTACCTCAGAAGAAAGGCCTGGCAATCTATTTCTGTAAAATCAGCCACTGAAAACCCTATGCGGCACAGTTCTACTTTGACACACATGGGGTCGCCATAAGTTGGAGTCAACTCAACAGCAAGTGGCTGGCTGAGGGGATCAGCAGTCCTCACTTCTAGGGGCATAGTTTGATAAGAATATCAGACAACCTCCAAGCCCCCGCAAGGATGTTACAACGTAATGTGACAAGTGCTATGAGAAAGGCCTATACCAGATGCTGTGGCTGCCCAGGAAGTGACTGCCTGATAAAGTCAGAGACCATTTCACAAAAAAGATGACATTCAGGTTGAGTCCTGAAGGACGAGCAGTTTTCCAGAGTAAGAAGGAAATAACTTTGAAAGAAGGAGCAACCTTGCAAAGGCCTGAAAGAGGGAGGCAGGTTTGGGAAACAGGGAGTAGCTTAGTAGTGATGCTCAGGGGTGAGGTGGGGAGTAGGGAAGTGGCAGGAGGTAAGGTTGGAAAATCAGGGCAAGGCCAGAGAGGGAAAGGTGGTGAGGGCCAGAGTGAGGAGTTTTCATTTCAGAAAGACGGTGCTGGTACTGGTGACAGCATGGAGGGGCCCTGATTGCAGAGTCTGGGGAGGGGAGAGGAGCTAAGGCAGTGGGCCTAGCTGACTGAACAAAGGGTGTGGTAGGAAGAGACAAATTCCAGAGATGCTTGTGAGGTGAAACCCTAGGTAACAAAGGGGTTTCCATGCTCCAGGGAGATAAAGGATTCACCTCTCTATCCAAGGGTAGATAAGCCTGGACACTATCCTACAAATCAACGTCCAGGAAGAGCCACCATCTCCAGGAATGCAGGCCACCCAGGAGACCAGCTGGTTGGTTTTTCTTTGCTCTCAGATGTTGCTAGAAGAGAGTGACTGTGACAAAGGGTGGAGACACCAAGACCTACACTCTGGCAGGCTGGGCCATGAAAACGCACTCACTTCAGCAATAGTCACCGAAAACCAGTTACGTCTAGAACTGGGCAAGGAATTGTGGAAGACAAAGCTGCTGCCTTCAGGGAACCTGCAGATGAGTTGAGAAGATAGGAGTCACACCTGAAACCATCTGAGATGGGTCCTTCTCTGGGGTACACCTTGTTTGTGATCACTGACTCCATTTGTACATCAGTTCCCTTACCTCTCTCCTCCCCCTGACCACCGCCACCACTACCAGCCAGCTCCTTGCAGTTGTGACTAGGCCTAATCATCAACCCCCAGTTCAGGATCAGCCACATGGTGGGTCCTCAACATCTGCTGAGTGAACAATAAATTGTATTCTCTGAGGTAGTGTGGGGCAGAGGACAAAAGCCTGGTCTGTGAATCAGGAGCCCTGGGCCTTGTCCATGGCTATGCTCCTGACTTGCTGGGTGACCTTCATCTGAATTTGCAGAGGTAGAGCCTGGTGATCTCTAAAGCTCCTTCCAGCAGAAATCTTCTGAGTCCATGCATGAACGACAGCAGTAAGGGGCTCCCTGTACAATACAGGAAGTCATGGAAGATGTACTCAAAAAGGGCAGAATCAGCAGGGAGAGGGAAGACCAAAGACCCCTAGGAAGACGTGCCATGAGCTGCCCAATGACTACTTCCCTGACTGGGTACCCATGGAGGCCGCCTCTTCACTCCACAGGCCCTTTGGCTCCCTAGGGCCTCTCTGCCCCTCCAACACTCAGACACATACCCACATGAGCTGAGGATCACGTTTGGGTTCTGTCATCTCCCTTCTACCTAGAAGGGTCTCCCAGAGCTTTCTCAGCAGCGGTTAAGCACAGGCAGGTTCCCTAGAGCAAGACCCCTGCAAAGCTCCATTTGCCAGTGATCTCAATCTCTACTCAGCTTCAGGGCCCCAGCCCAAGGCCATGCTTGCCCAGAGTTATAGAACTGATTTTTACCTTAGGACCTAGGGAGCCGTTAGCAAATGGTAAATTCCAGAGACCTACCAGCTTCTTCCCGGAACTACTAATCAGCATGCTGACCCACAGTAGGTGATGGAGGCGCATTCTTGGTTCTCCAGGGAAACGACCTGCCAGATTTCAAACCCTGACCCTGTCCTACACTAGCCAATATCTGCAACACCACAGAAGCTGAATTTCACTCTACAGCCCCCTGAACTTCCTCCACATCAAGCTGATTATCTTTTCTAGGGAACAAGTTACTGAAAGCAATCAGTTGAACTTGGGGCAGGAATCCACACTGGTGACTTCAATTGCCTCCCACAGCAAGTAGTGAAGTCCAAGATATACTTTGCCTACTGAGCAAGCTTCGCGGGGAACCAAAGCCTACCTAGCTTTCTAGAAAATCCAGGCAGGGGTGAGGGGGGTAATACTTAAGGAATGGAAATTAAATAATTTAAACATTTGGAGGCAAGGTCAAATCAGTTCAACCTGACAGTCCCAGGGAAGATGAGAGCTGGCAGGAGTCCTTTACGTTTACTCTCAAAGAGGAGCAAGTCTCAAACCAGTAAGTCTGTCACTCTATCCAGATCCTGTTGGAGTCATCTATTTGCACAGCCAGAGTAGCTGTAGACAGCATCTCACTGCCCTAGGCTCTGCTGGCCTCACAGGAACTCCTGAGCAGCAGAAAGAGCTGGCAGGCAGGCAGGAGGGCCATAGGGCTGGAGGCTGTTTATTGAACCTCGAACTCACAGGGCACCAGCCATGCAGGTAGGCCACAGCCAGAAAGATGGCAGCGTTTCTGTTCTTTAGAAAAACAGAGCCAGGCAGAGTAAGGAGCTTTGCCTTGTGACAGGCTTATGATATATAAGAATCCTTCTCTGAATTAATTACTTAAGGGCAGAGTTTAAGTAAAGGTTTCAGGGATACTTGCCAGTCACAATATGAGCAAGTGTGGAGCCAGGGCAGAGCCAAAGCTAACAGAAGGAGCAAGGTAAGCAAGGCCAGACAAGTAGTAAGCCCTGACCAACACAAGAATGAGGGTCTGAAGCCTAGGACAAAACACAACCAAACATGGGGGTGGGGGGGAGACAGGTGGTTAAGAGTCCCCCACTCAGGGACTCCAAGGTAAAGGTGGCAGAGATCCAGAACTCATTCCTTCTCCTGGCAGGATACAGCCTGAATCCTTTAGCCTAACATCAAAGCTGCTCACTACTGGCTTCTGCTCTGGCCTCATCTCCCACGGCTCCTCAACACCCTGCCCCAAAACCCAAAGACATTTAAAAGGAGTCCTGTGGCCACAGAGGCATTTTAAACCCCTTCTCCCCACCCAAGGAAAGGCAAAGGAACTCTTCAGAGAGAGCTCAAAGTATTGGCATTCTGCTAAGACTGCTCTTCGTTCAAACCAGAGGCAGGCATGCTTGACTCTGTTGCTCCTGCAATCATGAGTAAACATGAGATATATACTACATACACACGTGCATAATACAGACACATATACATATGTGCATTATATATCTATATACCCCCAGCTATATAAATATATATACTGTAGTAGAAACTGAGTACTGCCACCTCCCAGCCACTGAGAAAGTATGGAAAATTCCTACTCCCAAGACACCCATCACTTCCTCAACTTGGGTTCTCTCCTGCCCATTATTGGACACGGGCCTCCAAATATTTCAAAGGACAGCAGGAAGTCCTTTTCTAACAATATTTGGCCTCACTCTAACTTTGAAATGCCGTTCAGCACTTTTAGGTGGGTCTAGGGGATCTCTGGTGGCGCAGTGGTTGAGCGTGACGGTGAGCTACGGCTCCTAACCAAAAGGTCCGCGGTTCGAATCCACCAGCCGCTCCTTGGAAACCCTATGGGACAGTTCTGCTCTGTCCTATAGGGTCGCTATGAGGCCAGAACAACTTCAGGGCAACAGGTTTGTCTGTCTGTTTGTTTTGTTTAGGGGATAATGCCAACGTCCCATGGCTTTCTTTTTCCTATTTTACCAACTTTTAAAATACAGTTTGTACTGTGGGCAGTCCCTAATCCTTTCTGGAAGTAGGCTCATGATTTAAAAAAATGCTGTAAGTGTAAGAAGCTGGTAACTAGTTGCCATGGAGTCAATTCTGCCTGACTCATGGCCCGGCCACCTGTATCAGAGTAGAACTGTGTTCCACAGATTTTTCAACAGCTGATTTTTCAGAAGCAGACTGCCAGGCTTTTCTTTCAGGCACCCCTGGGTGGACTTGAACCTCCAACCTTACGGTTAGCAGCCCACAGCGATAACCATTTGCACCACCCATGGACTCCAAGGAATTAATAGGGCCTGTTTTTAAACTAGATAAACAGCACTGAACAAATAACCACCGAGCAGCACAAAGCTGGAAAGGGAGGGCACAGAAACAAATCCCCTAATCGGGGCTTGGAGCCCGGAGGGGGGTCCCTACTGATCCTGGCAGTCCAGGGGCACAGGTAAGAAAGTGAGGTCCCGCAGGCTCCACAGACTTTACACACGTACACACACACACACACACACGCACAGCCGAGCACCCAAAGTCGCGAGCAGATGCTCCAGCCTCCCGCCTATCCCGCCCGGAGATGCCAGCCTCAAAACCACCTTCAACTCCTCACCCGCGCCGGGCGCGTCTCGAGATAGCTCCCAAGTCTCGCGGTATCTTGGCCGTCCCTCCTGCCAGTTCTGGCTGACGCGCAGCCTCACGAGAGCCCCTAGCAGGCTGCGTAGTCGCGCTGCCTTCTGGGAGTTGTAGTCCATTTGTTTCCTGGGAGTTGTAGTCCACATGGGGGACTCCTGAAGTGAGCCTTGTCTCTGTTTTTTGGCATTTCTGATGCTCCCGCGAGGGCCTGGCCTAATTGTCCGGCTTTCCCGACCACCTGAACCCCTCCCACACATACACAGTGCTCATCACTCGGTCGCTTAACACTGAATATTTACCAAGCCTCTTCTGTGTTCTAGGTGCACAGGGCACAGAGATAAATCAGACATGTCCCAGCTCTCGAGACAAACAAGGATACAGAAAATTACAGGATAAGGCCGAGTGGGGAAGCCAGAGGAACCTGTGGAAGCAACAACTCCGGGTAGGTAAGCCTTCTCAAAGGAGGCGTCACTTGAGCTGACTCTTGAAGGATAGCCAGGAGTTTTGATAGAAAGGGGGCCGGGGCAGCATCCCAGGGGGAGGGCACAACACTGGCAAAGGGAAAGCACAGGAGAAAGCATGTTGGGAACACTTCCCCCCTGCCCTCTTCATTCTCCAACATTCCCAGGGCCCCAGGATCCCTTGTGTTTACTGAGGCTGCTCAAACAGCCGCCTGTCTCCCAGGGTAAGAGCTGAGGTGGGGCCATGTGCTCTACTCCTGTCCTTGCCCACAGTGAACCATCTGAACCATAGTCCCTCAACCTATTCCTCCTACTTCCTCCTCAAGGATCTTGGGGAACACAGAACTTCCTCCTAACTGGTAGGAGGGCTTTGTGGCAATTTTGAGGCCTACTCAAAGCCTCCTTGGAGAAAGAACCACACGGGGGTGTGTGGCTTTTGGCCCCAGGGAATGACAGACCAGAGACCCATCCGACCCACCATACGTCCATGCCCCACACCCAACAGTGAGGCTCCACGCAGCTACTATGCAGACTCAGATGAAAACACATGACACAGCAGGACACACAGGGTCAAATGTTTCCCTTTATTAAGTTTCACTCAGTTACCACGGACAGATACACTGGCTCAGGCAGGTCAGCTGCCAGCTAGGGAGTAGTCCGTCTCCCAGAAACAAGGAGGGGCAGTGGGCACCAGGAGAATGCGAAAGCGGGTCACTGGCTGGCCACGGACTTCAGGATCCTCAGAACTGACCTGGGCCCTTCCCCAACTCCCCTCAACCCCCCAAGCCAGGCCATCCAGCAGACAGGAATCTGTGCCCAGCCCTCATTTCTCATACTAGTCCCCTCCCCAGGAAAGTGCATAGTTGCCTGGAGATGCAGCACCCAGGGCCTGGGTAAGCTGGGCCACACATAGATAATAGGCCTTCCCAAGGGCAGAGCCAGGCCATGGCCATACAGGTCTGAGCCAAGGAAAGAGGAAGGGCAGGTAGGACAGGAAATCAACTGGAGGTACCACCGAACAGGTCATGGATGTCAGGCAAGCAGCTGAACCACAGGCTTCTTGGGACCACCAGAGAGACTTGGGGAAAAGGGAATCAGAGGTTTGGGGGGTGGGGGGTGGAGGGAAGGAAGGGCCTGGACCTAGGACCCCTTTTCAGGTACCAGGAGCTGTGACAACTTCTTTCCAGAGAGAAAGTGGGAGTGGAAAGAACCAATCACACATTTTGTGGCCCAAGCCCAAAGGACCACTAGGAAGAGAACTTTCCAGGGGCCCCTGGTTCCCCTTACAGAGAACTGAAGTACCTGGAGCTCAAAGGTCAGAGTGGCACCTGGAAGCCCAGGTGCTGGGTTCCAAGCTGGAGCAAGCTCAAAGTGGCCAAGTGGGATTTGGTTTTTCAGACCAAACATCCCAGGTGGGCTTCTGTTAGAAGGAGGCAGTGGGAAATGGACAACTGCTCCTTGCATGAGAACCCAATCCCCTCCAGGTCTCAGACAGAGCCGGGGCCTCCACCAGCAATGTTCTCACACTGTTTGGAACAGAATAGCCCCGCGGGCCTGAATGGCTCTCCTGGAAGGGGAAGCAGATTCTGACAGGTTGGGAAAAGTCCAAGAACCAAGTCCAGAAGGCAGAGGGGAGCAAGTTATCCTGTTTTTAAAAACAAACAAACATAGCCTCTCCTTCACCCCACCTATCCTGAAATCCCATTCAGGCCATTGTGCTTGCAGCTAGGATTGGGCCTGTGCTTCTTCCCGGGCCCTGAGTTCAAGTGCCCAAAACTGCCCTGCGACCAAGAGCAAGCTGGGGTGAGGGAGGCATGCTCCCTGCTCAGTGGGCCCTACCTGCCTTCTCTGACCTTCCCTTTACGCCTAGCCCTCTCCTCTGAGCCCTGTCCCTTCTACCAGACCCAAGCAGGACACTGCTGCTCCGAGGAATCCAATGGTCACTCAGAGATACCTAGAACCTGACCAGTGGGCTTGGGCCAGCCAGACCTCAGCTAGGGTCCAATAATTATTACATGCCCTCTGCTCCAGCTACATCTTTATGCCTGACGACTTCCTGGATGTGACCCAACCTTCAGGGAAGGCAGTGGAATCTGTCCTCATGGATGGCCATGCCACCTGGCACATGGCCGGGCAAGATAGGGAGATTAGGCCACAGCAGCTGGGGCGACGGGGAGGATGGGGAGAAGCATGGGCGAGGGGCTCAAGGAGACTCTGGGAGCAGAAGGAGAATAAGATGGGAGGAAAAAGAGGAGCCCGCCTGTGCAGGCCAAGCTCTCGGAATCAAGGAGACTGAGCCTACATTTCCATTCCCTGGGATTCAGGTACCAGGTGGGCTCTCATCTTCAGCTGTGTGCCCCTCCCATACCAGAGCTAAGGCTCAGCTCTCATCAGCTTCCTTGATCTGGGAATGGGCTCAATCTTGGAAGCAGATACAACTGGGAAACTCAGACTTGGGGAAGACAAAGAAACGCCACGTGGGGAAAAGAAAGACCCTGGGCAGGGGGAAATACCACAGGGAATTGGACAGCAGGGAAGAGAGGAGGGGAGGATGAGGCTGAAGAGGGAAGAGACCCAACCCAGATGGATCAGAAGGAACAAGGGAAGATCCTCTGCCTGTCCCACCCCCCAATCTACTGCCACCATGAATGCTAAATACTGTTACTTTCCAGTAAGACCCAAAGTGGAAACACTTTCAGCTCATAACCCTGGGAAGGGGGTCAGGCTCTCTGGCATGCCTTCCCCTACCCCACGCAGTCCTTGGGTCAGGGTCAGAGGAGGCAGCCTGGTGGAGGGTGGATGGCTGGTTTAGTTCTAAACACACATCTAGCACCACAACAACAGAGACCTCCACTGCACACGATTTCACAAGGGAGTACAGACACAGCTACCACCACACGGGACAGCTCCACGTGCAGCCCACAGCTCTCAGCGTGTGAGAGCAGAACCCAAAGTGGGGAGGAGGGGATAGGCATAAACATATATATATATACATACATACATATATGTGTGTATATATATATACATAACTGATTCTTTGTACAAAGTGGTGGAGAAGGAGAAAAGGGAAGGGGGAACCCTGCTTGGACACCACAATGGACGATGTGGCTTGAGCCCCCTGTCCTACTGGCCCCCAGCCCTGCCTCCCAGTAGGCTTGGCTGGTTCACATCTCATTGGAGTATGTGTAGTTGGGGGTGGCAGAATACTGGGTCTGCGGTTGATTCATGGCACCCTGGGCCGCCCCCATGGCTGCATTCTGGGCTGCCTGCTGCACGTGTGGGTTCTTCCATGCCCCCGTGGTCCACTCCTCCTGGGCTTTGCTGAAACTCCCCCCGCTGCCCCGGTAGAATTTATGAACCTGCAGGAGGAGGAGCATAAGCAAGGGTTAATCAAAGGAAGAGGCAGCCCTCCAGGGAACAGATGGGGCCCAAGGGCAAGTTACCATAAAAAACCAATCTTCCCTCCTCACACATGACCTATGCACTAGTGGGAAAATCCACCAGGTATTTCCAGAGTGAGTCCCTTGGAGGACCTCTGGATCCTTCTATAACTTGGAGGAGGGGTTGTCACAAATCACAGTCCCTTCCCAAAGCCACCCTCTTGCCCTCAAGGTGGTCACATACCATGCTGAGGGCAATGAAGGAAAAGACGGCCATGACTGTGAACATGATGGTGGGAATGAGCATCACCACCGCTGAACCAACGTTTGTTCCGAAGAAGGAGATGGTGGCAATCCAGCCGCTGCAGGAAGAGGCCAGTTATAGAACTGCCCAGGCATGGTGAGGGGTACCCAGGAGCCACCCCACTGGAGCAAGGGACCACCTCATTGCCACATGTCAATCACACGGAGGGGCCATGTCATTGGATGCAGAGGGATCATCTTACTGATACCCCACATCAGTGGTTCAGGAAGAATCCTTCCCCCGTGGCTTGGGAGACATGCTCCTCAGACACACGGCTTCCTTCTTCCAGATTCTTCCACAATACTAGGTACTCCACTCCCACTCTCCCCTGCGATTAGTGCCAGGTTCTCCTTCCCCTCTGATGTACTATCCCAAATTCTCTCACTCTTCCAATAACCAGTCACAGACTAGGCAGCTTAGCACACAGAGGCCAGCAAAGGACACCCCTACTAGCCCCAGGCCAGTCCCTTGCCTCTTACCAGACACCCCAGCCTGGGATGCCCACAGCCTGGATGATGCTGATGACCAGCTGGGCCATAAAGGTGAAGAAGAATGCCATGAAGCTGAAGGAGCTGTCAGTCCTGCAACACAGGAGATGGCTCCTATTACCTAGGCAGAGGGCCAGGGCTTCCCTTCCTTCAAGGCCCTCAAGCCCTTCCAAGTTTAAATGAGTGTACAATGGACAGAAGACACTTAAAGGTCTTCAATGAAGGTCCAGGATGAGACATATTTTATCCATGGATCCTTGCAAATTTCCATGTGTTGGGCCTGTGTGTGCAACTTTACAAAAGGAGGGATCTCCTCATGAATGGACCACCCACTGGCACATGGATGGATGGCTCCACTGGCACAGAAATAGATGACTCCAATGTGGCAGGAGCAAACAACCCATTGCCAAAGGTATGGACAGCCTCACTGGCACCAAGACAGCAAGCTCTATTGGTATGTGAATGGATGATCCCATAGACTCAGAGACAGAAAGCCCCATTGGCACTAGGATAGATACCCTATTGGCATCAAGATAGCGTCAGGTCCTAATGGGCACATAGATGGATGGTCCTATTAGCAAAGAGATTGAAGGCCCCATTGGCACTGAGATGGATATCCTATTAAATGGAGACAGGCTTGTTGGTACACGGATGAATAGTCCCATTGGCACAAAGACTGAAAAACCCGCTTGGCACTAGGATGGACACCGACTGGCACCAGGACAGCTAGACCCACTGATGCATGGATGGCTGATCCCTTTGGCACAGAGTTGGATGACCTCATTAGCACATGAATAGTGTCAGTGGTATGTGGCAATTCCACTGACACATGGATAGATGCTCTCCTGGCACCAAATCAGCTAGGTACAAGGATGGGCATCAAGACAGGTGGCCATTGTCAAAATCCAACATGCAGCTGCCTAAGGAAGGTGAAGGCAGAAGGCAAAAATAGGCCATCTCTGTGCTGCCCCCACATAAAGGTAGAGTGAGGATGGAAAGCACTAAGAGGAAGACTCTGCCTCCCAGCCCCCTCACCCCAGCATGGAGGCCCCAGGAGGCCCAAGCCCTTGGCAGTCTGAGACAACGGTGACCAAAAGAAAATGAGTTCGAAGGTGGTAAAAAACAAAGGGTGAAAAAAAAGGAGAGAAGGGACAGGGGAAATGGGCAAAGAGACAAGGCTAGGAGCTGGGGTCAGCACCAACTACTTACTTGAAGGCCTTGTAAATGGGCCGAAACCAGCAGACGTAGGAGCAGGGTGTGAAGAGGATGAGCCAGAGAAAGGCGAGGCCAAAGTTGGTGGCTCCCCCGCCTCCGATCAGCCACGCGAGACAGCCCACCAGGTTCACGGCCAGCGTGACGCTGTTCACTGCAGACCCAGGAGCACATGCACACACAGAGACGGACACCAGACATGCACACAGACACCCAGACCCATACAGAGATACATGAACCACCAGACATGGACACACACACGTCCATAACTCAACACAGACCGGCAATCGAACACATGCAAATAGACACAGACAAGCGCAGAGATATAGATGGACATGGATAGACACACAGTCACAAATACACACCCACATGCCAACCACATATACACAGATTCATACCCACACAGAAGACCCACAAACCCACATCAGTGAATACACACACAGTCCCATGCATATACACACAGACACACGGAATACACATACAGACATACACACACACAGAGGGAGTACAAATTGTAAGAAAGTAAGCCCCTGGACCTCCCAGACCCATATCAGTCACCAAGCCCAAGACACAGAAAACCATTCTTATACCTTCTCTTGAAAGGCAGGGGCATAAGAAGGGGGAAATAAAAGGCCTTATGGAAACATCTCTTCAAGCACTGTGCCATCTGCCCTGCACTTAAATGGGGCAGGCGGTGCTGACTGGGATCTCGGTCCTCATCTAATCCATTTCCTAGATACCTGTCATACCACCTCCTCCTGGAAGCCTTCCTTCACTACTGCAGCCATATTCACCTCCTATCCTTCTGACCCCCTGCAGACCTGGACTGCTCTCCTGGTTCCCTGGGTACAAATCCCAGCCCATCAATCAGACTAGAAGCTTCCCAAGAGCTGGATCCTGGCTCCACCTCCTCTGTCCCCACATAATCTAGCTGAACCTAGGAATCAAAATATCACTGAGTCACAGCCAGCAGGGACATTTCAAGGCTCCTCATTTTACAGATGAGAAACCTGATCCTGGTAATAACACACACCCAGGTCACTGAATCAGGGAACTCCCTTTCTCAAACATTAGGCTGAGTCCTTTTAAGGCTCCACAAAGAACTGCTGGACAAATACATAAAGGAAGACAGTCTCAATCTTGGCCTCAAACAGCCAGGCATCTATGGTCCTAGCTTCTGAGTTGAACCTTTAAACATCTCAAGCGCTTTATTCAGTTCCTTGGGAGCAAAGTATCTGGCAGGTACCTAGTGAGGATTTAGGGAGATATTAATAGTCCATAAATCCAGCTTCTGGATGAAAGCTTCTGCTCTCAGAAGCGGAGTTCCTGGAGCCCAGGGTCAAGTATAGTGCTCCCCAAGTCTGACTGAACCTGACAACCCTGTCGCCTGTGTAGATAAACCCATCTCAGGGTCCTTCATAATGAGAGTGGACATTTCTTCATGTGTGTTGCAGCTGTATTTCCTCCTCCATGACTCATCTATCCCTGTTCATTGCCCCAAAAATTCCTGGAGCCTTGGTATTGTTATTCATTTTATTTACTCTTTACATGGAAAAGGCATTAACCCTTTATTATATTGGTGAACACCTCTCTTACTAGTTACACTTCTCTCTAGCACACTTGCTCAGTGCCCTCTTCGAAACAGTCATCCATCTTCCTCCATCCATTAGCTTTTTTCTATCTTCACTTCTCTACTTGTCCAGCTCAGATTCCATAATTCATTACAATCATTCTTCTATTTCTTCGTGCCCTTTCTTCTGGTCACACTAACCCTGCATGAGCATAACTCCCATCTGTGCCTGAGCTGAGTGTTGCTAGGAAAAATGACACAACAGGAAAGCCTGGTAGGACTATGAATTCAAGGCAGCCAATCTCACCTGGACCCAGGGGAGGCCCAGTGCATGGTCCAGAAGTCCTACCAGGTTTCTGTGGAGGACAGTGTCTTAACTCTCTTCCACAAACATGCTCTCATTCTAATCCCACTCTCTTCAAACCTCCCGCTCCCACTTCTACATCATATTTGATGGAGAAAAATGCAAGCCATCAGAGGTAATCTCCTCATTTTCTTTCTAACATCTACAGACCTACCTATACCTCCCCACCCCCTTCTCCTTCTCTCATGTTATCACGGGGGAGAGATTCCTTCTCTGCCCAAAGGCCAAGCCAGGCTGGAAATCCAGTCTGTCTGTCCTCTGAGCCCACTCTTTCTACCAATCCATGAAGGATCTAGCTACAAAGACAGCATTCTTGACCACCTTCCTATACAAACAATCCACTCCCTGAGTAAGCAGCTATCTGCAGGCCTGACTCAAGACAATGTCACATATGGCAGACCCTTGCTGTGGTCACACTACATGTGTCTGGGGCTCCCTGGGGCAGGTACCCAGCACAAGACAGCCAGCTTGCTCCCCTTTCGCATGCCTAAGAGGTACCTTCTGACCAGTCTGGGCACAGCCAAGTCCCATCTCCCCAAGATGACACCCTTCCCACCAACCTGCCACAGACCATCAGAACCTGAGGCCTTTAAACTCTCGACTTCAAAACCTCAGAACGTTAGAACCCTAGACTCCTAAAGGAATGAACCACACGACACTGAGCTACATGGAACCACAGAGATTACTGAGTCAATACCCTCTTTCTACAAATGAGGAACCTGCTATCCCCACAGCAAAGTGGCCTGTGGAGCGACCAGTCAAGCTTGACCCTGTATCTCCCAATTCCCACTTGAATGTTCTTCTTTTTGAGCAACTTTTGAGAGGAAGCAAGAAAAATGGGGCTTTGAGGGAGGGATTCCTCTCCAAATCTGGCATCTTGAGGTCCTGGAGGTCACCAGAGGTTCCTGGAAAACTGGCCCAGTAGAAAGGGGAGTGGGGAGCAAAAACAGAGGAACTGCACTGCCAAAAGAGATCCCCATCCAGATGTTCTGTGAATGGGAGATAGGGGAGGGGAGGGAGGTGAGGCTTAAATTGGGGGTTGAGAGAAACTGAGGCCCAACTAGGGAGTCGGCCCATGCAGATGCTACAAGTGGGGATGAAGAATTGCTGGGTCTGAGGGCATTCCACCCCAATGCCCAGCAGGCACCAGTCTCCCTCCCTCCTCTGCCCCGCCCTCACCCACTCCCATCCCCACCGTACTCACACATCCAGAGGTAGTAGAGGCGCTTGGTCATGCTGAGATGCTGGGGAGGGATGTCTGCCTCGAAGTCTTGGTAGAAACATGGCTTCAGTGGGATGAATTTGGGCAACGGTGGGAAGTTGTTCACTTTCTCTGTGGGGGAGGCGCACCACATGTCAAAAACCACCCAAACCCACTGCTGTTGAGTTGATTCTGACTCACAGTGACCCTAAAGGACAGAGCAGAACTGCCCCATAGGGTTTCCAAGTAGCGGCTGGTAGATTCGAACTGCCAACCTTTTGGTTAGCAGCCGAACTCTTAACCACTGCACCACCAATATTCTCCTTCCCAACAATCCATGGACCCAATATGATTACCCTTACCCTGGCTGAGCTTCCCCCTTGGCCCCTGTGGCCAGAGGCCACTTTGCTATCCCCACCATTTGCTATCTGCCATGACAATCCCAAAGTAACCAAAGACCCTGATTCAGGGTCACTGTCTCTTAGAAAATTAAAATAATAATAATAAATGCTGTCCATCAGGGGCACAGCACCCTCTTCAGTGGGGAGCCATTTCCAGGCACAGAAGTGGGATGAGTGAGAGTCTGGAGACCTAGGCTTCAACCTCCACTCCAGTATTCATGCTCTTGGGCAAGTCATGGCCCATCTCTAAACCTTAGTTTATATAGTGGGGAGGGGGCTGGGCTAGGTGGTCCTTAAAGCCCAAGGAAACTCAGAAACTAGAGTGAAAAGGTCTTAGAGTATTGGAAAGCAATGGTGACAACGGGGACAGGGGCTCAGCCACTCATGCCAGGCTAATCAGTCAGACGGACAAGGACATCAGGATACTCAGTCCTTGGTCTCCAGGGCCAGAGATCTGGCAAAGGGCTAGATAGTGTCATGTCGGGGTTCTTGAATAGACAGGCCTCAGTGGGGGGACTAGGAAGAACCTGGGGACAAGGTGGGGGAGCTGAGAGGACAAGGAAGACGGCATCCCATCCTTTGCTCACCTTCATGCCCTGCCCAAAGGCCTAGCCCCATGCCTTACCCTCCATGATGGCACCAGCCAGCCCAGCAGCCTGCCCACACTTCTTTGTCCCGACCTGGGAAGAGAAGCCAGAGAAGGATGAGGATCAGAGCCCTGTACATCCTCGTCCCTTTTTCATCCCCACCTGGGCTGGATGCTCCCTGGGACAGGACCAGGTTCAGACTTCGCTGGCTCCCCCAGTGGATTGAACCCATGGGGCAGCTCCCCACCTCAGAGCCACTATCCCACTGGCCACACCCTTCCATACACTCCTGCCCTTCACCTCAAATTCTATCCTCAGAAAACCCCATCCAAGACTAGGAAAGGAACCTGGGAGGGGACTATGCGGGGAAAAGTCAAGTGACAGAAAAAGACTGAGGGGACCAGAAACCTCTGAAAGAGGAAATTCTATTCCCTGACCCCAGCACACGTTGAACCTTGGCCTCAGTCACAGGCTGGGCTCCCCTCCTCCTGCCATCCTGCTTTCGGTCATTCGTTCACTTGTTGGGAGCCTATGATTACCAAGCACTTGTTGGGAGCTATGAGTCAGAATCGACTCAACGGCAATAGGTCAGGGGAGACAGCAAACAAGACAGACATGGTCCCTGCCGTCTACATGCAACAGTCAATAACCTCTACAGTAAATACTACAAAAGGGAAGTATGGCTGCTATCAAGGTTATTTAACCTGGTCTGGGGGGTCTGGGATATTAAACACAAGTGGAGACCTGAAGAATGAAGAAGAGTTACCCAGGGCAGGGCAGACTTCTGAGCAGAGGGAAAAGCACTTCACAGACCCTGATGCAGGAAGGAGCTTAGTGCTTTTAAATAATGGAAAGAAGCCACTGTGGCTGAAGCAAACGAGGAAGCAGTAGGTAAGGCTGGAGAGATGAGGTGGGCAGGGTGTGGTTCTTGAGACCCCTAGGAGGCAGTGACCTGGAGGTGACTGGATTTGAGGATGGGGGAGAGGGAGGCAATCAGAAAAATCACCTGCCAGCTTAAGCCACTGGGTGGGTGATAGGGCTGTTTCCTGAGATGGGAGCAGGCATGAGAAGAGGAGCAAGGTTCAGGGGAAGACGAAACACTGTGTTATGAGCATGCCGAGTGTCAGGTGCCCGTGAGACTCCCATGCAGGGATGTCTTGCAGGCATTTGGATTACGCAGGCCAGGAACTCAGCAGGAAGCCTGGGCTAAGACATACATTAAAAGATCATTGGTGAAACGGAACAACCAGAACAGAAATAATGAGAATGTTCACACATTGTGAAGAATGTAACCAATGTCACTGAACAACTTGTGTAGAATTGTTGAATGGGAATCTAAACTGCAGTGCAAACCTTCTCTGAAAACACAATAAAATATTTTAAAAAAAAAATTGACGAGTTAACGTCAAGGAAGTAAATGAGCAATCATCTCGGAAGAATGATAATTTTAGTGGAATATATAGAATCAAAAACAGAAAATGGTCCACGACCAAGTGCTAAGTCAACGTAACACGGGGCAGAGTTATACCAAGTTTAAAAACAAGTAAAGCTAATGGATGGTGTTAGAAGTTAGGATAGTATTAACCTTGAGGGGGCAGTAACTGAAAGGGGGCACTGGCTTCTGAGATGCTGGTAATGGTCTGTTTCTTAATCTGGGTGCTGGTTACACAGATATGTTTGAAACTCATCAAGTGTACAACTACCATTTGTACATTTTTCTGTGCGTTGTTGCTGTTGTTAGCTGCCGTCAGGTCAGCCCCCAACTCATGGCGACCCCGTGCACAACTGAAAAAAACACTTCCCTGTCCTGTGCCATCCCCTTGATCAGTTGAGGATCATACCATTGTGCTCCATAGGGCTTTCACTGGCTGATTTTTGAAAGTAGATTGCCAGGCCTTTTTTCCTATTCTGCCTTAGTAGGGAAGCTCCGCTGAAACCTGTTCAGCAAAACCTGTTCAGCATCATGGTATGCAAGCCTCCACTGACAACAGATGGTGGCTGCGCATGAGGTGTATTGGCTGGGAACTGAGCCCGGGTCTTCTGCACAGAAGGCAAGAATTCTACCATTGAGTCACCACTGCCCCTCTTTCTGTGTGTTATATATACTTCAGTAAAAAGTGTTCTTAACAAAGATTGGACTGGACTGTGGGACATAAAATGATACTGGTGAAGAGTGTGGTTCTTAGCTCAAGTAGATATATGAGACTAAATGGGCAGCTTCTGTCCGGCGGTGAGATGAGAAGGCAGAGAGGGTTAGGAGCTGGTTGAATGGACATGGGAAATCAGGGGTGGACAGGAGGAGAGTGCTGTCACAGTATAGGGAGAGCAATTAGAGTCACATAACAATGTATGTATAAATTTTTGTATGAGAGACTAACTTAAAATGTAAACTTTCACTTAAACTACAACAATAAACAAACAAAAAAAAAAGTGTTCTAAAAAAAAACAAAAACAAAAAAACCCGAGACTACAGCCCCTGGACGCCCTCCTAACTCAGAACTGAAGCCACTCCGGAAGCCCACCTTTCAGCCAAAGATTAGACAGCGTTATGAAACAAACATAAACACATATGGGGAACGTGCTTCTTAGTTCAGTCAAGTATAGGAGACCTAATGGGCAACACCTGCCCAAAAGCAAAGACAAGAAGACAGGAAGGAACAGGAAAACTGGACGAATGGACATGGGGAACCCAGGGTGTAAAGGGAAAAGAGAAAAGTGATGACAAATTATGGGGATTGCAACCAATGTCACAAAACAATTTGTGTATAAATTTCTGAATGAGAAACTAATTTGCGATGTAAACTTTCACCTAAAGCACAATTGAAAAAAAAAAAAAAAAGAAAAGCTGCTAGAATTCCAGTCAAATTCCTCTGGATCCAATTAAAAGTTTGGGCAATTATAATCTTTTGTTTCCCTATATGATACAGAACCAAATACGATATATAAACCTAATAACATCTCCCAGAAAGAGAAAGACAGGCTTGACAGAGCTAGGCATAAAATGATACTGGTACATGGTTGCATTAATTGTAGCACTGTTTGCAATAAAAAAAGATTGAAAACAATCTACATGCCCAACAATAGGAGACTGATTAAATAAATGGTACAGTCATAAAATGGACTACTCTGCAGCTATTTTTAAAAATGCTCTGTAGCTATGGAAAAAAAAAAAAAGAGGAAGAAGTTCTCTATGTGCTGATATGGAAAGATCTCAATAGTCCTAGCAGTTTAAAAAAAAAAAAAAGCAAGGGACAGGAAAACTAGCTGAATAGAAACAGGGACCCCTGAAGTGGAGAAGGGGAAAGTGTTAACACATTGCGGGGTTGGCAACCAATGTCAGAAAACAATTTGTGTATTAATTGTTTAATGAGAGACTAATCTGCTCTGTGAACTTTCACCTAAAGCATAATTAAAAAAAAAAAAAAGATGTAGAACAGACCGTGTTACTTTTTTAATATATTTATTTTATTAAACTCATTCAAGTTCACAATCAAATTGATAAGACATATATTAAACAAAATAAATGCAAATATTCAACCTTGCTATGATAAAATAATTTTCAAAATAAAACCATGAGTTACCCTTACTAGTCTATAAAAATTACCAAAAAATTTGATGAACTAATGCCTGTGAAGGCAGAGTGAAGCAGGTGTTCCTGTACATTGCTGATGGTCAAATAAACTAGTAAAACCATTTTGGAAATCAATTTAGCAATATGAATCACGAGCACCAAAAACGTTCATATCCTCTGACCCTACCATCGTACTTCTGAGAAATAATTCAAAGTATAGAAAAAGCTATGTGTAAGATGTTTTCATTGTAGTGTTATCTGTAGTGTTGATAAACTGAGAGCAACTTTAGATTCAACTGCAGATAATTAAGCAAAATAAATTAAATCTACTTGGTGAAATATGGAGTTGTTAAAAAGGCAGTTATATTAGGGGATGATTGTATTACATTTAAATATTTTAATTTTTCAAAAGAAAATATTATAATTATATGAAGTAGCTGAATTCTTTATAACAGAGTTTGACATTTAATGACAAGTTCTATCACACTGTCTAAGAAAAGAAAAGGTTTGAAGGTAAACGTCTAAAAACCTAATAAAAGTATTTGTAAAGCTGGAATATATTTTGGTTAATGATAGCCAAATGCCTTTTAAAAAGAAGAAAATGCTGTATTTATATTAAAATAGTCTGTTTTTTTAAATGTTTTATTGTGTTTTAGGAAAGTTTACACAGCAAATTAGGTTTCCATTTCACAATTTTTATACAAATTGTTCTATGCCATTGGTCACAACTTGTACAATGTGTCAGCATTCTTATATTTCCATTCTGTTTGTTCTGTTTCCATTGATCTAGCTTCCCTTCCCCTCCTTGCCTTCTCATCTTTTACTTTTTGGTAAATGTTGACTGTTTGGTCTCATATAGCTAATTGTTTAGAGAACACATTACTCATGGGTGATACTGTTTATTTTATAAGCCAGTCTATTATTTGGCTGACAGGTGACCTGCAGAAATAGCTTCAAATCCAAGTTCGAAGGTTATCTTAGGATGACAGTCTCGGGGATTCCTTTACTTTCTATCGGTCTAGTAGATCTGGCCTTTTTTTAAGGAATTTGAGTTTTGTTCTACATTTTTCTCCCATTCTGTCCAAGACCTTCTATTGTGTCCCTGGTTAAAACGGTCAGTAGTGGTAGCAGGGCACCATCTAGTTCTCCTGGTCTCAGGTTATAGGAGGCTGTGGTTTGTGTGAGCTATTAGTCCCAGGGACTAGTTTCTTCTTTGAGCCTCTGATTTCCTTCATTCTATTTTGCTCCATATGAGTAGAAACCAATAGTTGTATGGCTGCTCACAAGCTTTTAGGACCCCAGATGTTATTCACCAATCTAGGATATAGAACATTATCTTTGTGAACTGTTATGGAAATTGACTAAGTTGTCCCCCAAGACTACAGTCCCAAGCCTTCTAACCCAGTAAACCAATCCCGTGAGTTGTTTGGTTATGTCTAGGAAGCCTCTGTAACTGTGCCACCTATGTGATTTGTTATTTATGTGGGTATATATGCAGCACACACAAACGTGTATATACATATGCTTACAGATACAGCTACACATGTACATGCATTTCCTCCCCTATGTCTTTCTATACACATATATGCATCCATATCTACCCACATAACCACATACATATTTTTCAGATGTTTCTACTGTTGTTGTAAAATTGGGCAGGTTATAGCATTTACTAAAATTGTCCCTTTTCCTCATGTACTTCTTAGTGTCTTTATTTACCTTGGTCAAGTTGTGCTGACTTCACCCATATTTGGTCTTGTCTTTCCCATCACCAAAAGTATCAAGTGTCTACTATTAGAAAGTGATTCCCCACCCTCTTCCCCACCCCCGTCCCTACTAACCATCAAAGAACTTTGCTTTGTGTGTGTATCTAGACTTGATTTTTTGTAATAGTAGAACCATATATTCATCTTTTTGTGATTGACTTACTTCATTTAGCAAAATGTCCTCCAGATTCATCCTTGTTAAAAGATGCTTCTCAGACTCTTCATTATTCTTTACAGTTCCATAGTATTCCATTGTATGTATGTATCACAGTTTGTTAATTCATTCATTTGCTGATAGGCACTTAGGTTGTTTCTATCTTTTTGCTATTGTGACTAATGCAGCAATGAACATAGGTGTGCACATGTCTATTCGTGTCACTGCTCTTATACCTCTAGGATATACACCTAGGTGTGGGATTGCTGGATCATAAGGTATTTCTATTTCTAGCTTTTTGAGAAAGTGCCACACTGTTTTCCATAGTGGCTGTACCATTTTACAGTCCCACGAGAAATGTATGAGTTCCAATCCCCCGACAACCTCACCAGCATTTGTTTTCTGTTTTTTTGATCACTGCCATTTTTGCAATGGTGAGACGGTATCTCACTGTAGTTTTGAGTTGCATCTCTCTAATTGCTAATGATCACCACCATCTTTTCACGTATTTGTTGGCCGTCTGAATGTCCTCTTTGGTGAAGTGTCTGTTCATGTCCTTTACCCATTTTTTGATTGGATTGTTTGTCTTTTTGTTGTTGAGTTGTTGAAGTTTTCTATATATTTTAGAGATTAGACCCTTATTAGATGTGTTGTTACCAAAGATTTTTCCCAGTCTGTAGGTTCTCTTTTTACTCTCTTGGTAAAGTCTTTTGATGAATGCAAGTATTTAATTGTTAGAAGGTTGAAATTATCTGATTTATCTTCAGTCGTTCGTGCATTTTTAGTTTTGTTTGATAGACCATTTATGCCAAAAATTAGGTCCCCTAGTTTTGAGCCTATGTTATCTTCCAGGAGCTTTACAGTTTTAGCTTTAACATTTAGGTCTTTGATCCATTTTGAGTTAGTTTTTGTGCATTGTGTGAGGTATGGATCCTGTTTCATTTTTCTGCATATGGATATCCAATCTTGCCAGCACCATTTGTTAAAGAGACTGTTGGACTGAATGGACTTTGACCCTTTGCTGAAGATCAGCTGCCCATACTTCTGGGTTCTCAATTCTATTCCATTGGTCTATGTGTATGTTGTTGACCCAGTACCAGGCTGTTTTGATTACTATGGCTGTATAGTAAGTTTTGAGATCGGGAAGTGTGAGGCCTCCTACTTTGTTCTTCTTCAGTATTGCTTTAGCTATTCAGGGCCTCCTTCCTTTTCATATAAAGTTGGAGATTAGTTTTTTTCATTTCATTAAAGAATGTTGTTGGGATTTGGGTCAGGATTACATTATATCTATAGATTGCTTCAGTAGTTGTCTTAGTCATCTAGTGCTGCTATAACAGAAATACCACAAGTGGATGGCTTTAACAAAGAGAAATTTATTTTTTCACAGTAAAGTAGGCTTAAAGTCCAAATTCAAGGTGTCAGCTCCAGGGGAAGGCTTTTTCTCTCTGTGGCCTTCTCATCAATCTTCCCCCAGACTAGGAGCTTCTCCATGCAGGGACCCTGGGTCCAAAGGACGTGCTATGCTCCCGGCACTGCTTTCTTGGTGGCATGAGAACCCCCTGTCTCTCTGCTCGCTTCTCTCTTTTATATCTTGAGAGATTGCCTCAAGACACAATCCAATCTTGTAGATTGAGTCCTGCCTCACTAACACAACTACCACCTATCTTCCCTCATTAACATCATAGAGGCAGGATTTACAACATATAGCAAAATCACACAATACCAGGAATCATAGCCTAGCCAAATTGATACATACATTTTTGGGGGGACATAATTCAATCCATGACAGTAGTATTGACATTTTCACAATATTAAGACTTCCAATTCATGAGCATGGAATGTTTTTCCATTTATGTAGATCTCTTTTAGTTTCTTGCAGTAGTGTTTTAAAGTTTTCCTTGTATAAGTCTTTTACATCCCCGGTTAGGCTGTATTCCTATTTTATCCTTTTGTGGGCTATTGTAAATGGTATTATTTTCTTGATTTCCTTTTCAGAATCCTCCTTATTAGTACAGAGGAACCCAACTGATTTTTGCGTGTTGATCTTGTACCCTGCCACTTTGCTGAATCCTTCTATTAGTTCCAGTAATTCTCTTGTGGAGTCTCTGGGATTTTCTATGTATAGGATCATGTCATCTGTGAATAAGGATAGTTTTACTTCTTCCTTTCCAATTTACATTCCCTTTATTTCCCTTTCTAGCCTCATTGCTCTAGCTAGGACTTCCTGTACAATATTGAATAAGAGTGGTGATAAAGGGCATCCTTGTCTCGTTTCCCATTCTCAAGGGGAATGCTCTCAATCTTTCTCTGTTGAGAATATTATGTTACTTTTTGTATTTAAAAAACAAAAAAAGGAGGGGAGAGAGGAGAATAAAAACATATTCTCCTTTTGACTCAACAATCCTACTTTTTTATTTACCCAAAATAGAAAGCAAGAAATGCACATATTATTCAACATGACACTATTCTGCAATAGCAAAATATTAGAAACAACCTAAATATGACTGTTTGAATAAACTATGGTACATCATACAATGGAGTATTACATAGATGTAAAAAAAAATGAGGAAGAACTCTATGAACTGCTATGGAATGATTTCCAGGATATACTGTTAAGTGAAAACAGCAAAGTACAAAAGATTTTCTATAGTATGCTACCTTTTATGTAAGAAAGGGAAAATAAGAACATGCATGTGAATCTGCTTATTTTTGCAAAAAGAAACACAGGAAGGATAAACCAGAAACTAATGACATAGTTACCTACAGGGGATGGATGAGAATAGGATGGAAGGGCTAGGATGAATAGTGAGACTTCTCTGGGTATAGCTTTTTACATATTTTTTTACGAGTAATGTTTTACACATTCAAAAAACTTAAGCCAGAAAGAAAAGCAAACCCTAAAATCAAAACAAACAAAAACAAATGAAGATAACAGTGCATTAAACTGATAACTCACTCACTTAGGAAAAAACAGAATTAGCCCAAGTAACTTTCAATCACAGTACTCTGTTCTTTTAGAAGGATATATCTCAGGGACAAAAATAACTGGAAAGAAATCTTGAATTTTACCAGGCTTACAGCTGGTGGGGATACTGGTCTGATGATTCTAAAACTTTGTTGTATGTACTGTAGGAGAGAGCAAATGAGTAAATGTGTTGTCGCTGGAAACCTGGGTTCTTGCTGTTAAGCATAGGGAGATAGAATATGGCATGTGAGAAGGTGAGAAAGAGCTCGTGATGTTGGGTTTGAATTGGAGGTTATCAGTATGAACTGATATGATTTGAAAAATACATATGGCTGGTTCCAAGCTAGGGCAAGGAAATAAAAAGTTAGCCTGAAATATCTTTTGGTGCCAATAACAAGCAAGTACTCCAGAACTCAAGGACTCAAAGGGGGGCATGTCAAAAGGCCATGGGAGTCAGTGTGAAGGAACAAATTTGGGACAATTAGAGTATCAAAAATAATAACGATGGTAACAGATTACAACCCACCAAATTTTTTAAAACTGATGAGTCCATAGTGATACTATTATTTCTTTAAAAGAGAGGGAGGAAAGAAGTAAAATCTCTTCTTTGCAGAAGAATGCTAGTTATAAATACAGAAGTGACAGAAAATCTTCTAATTTTGCAATTACTAACTTTTATGGATTGAATTGTGTCTCCTCGAAAAAATAGTCCTGACCTCTGGTCCCTGTGAACATGACCATGTTTGGAAATAAGCGCTTTAAAGATATTTTCAGCTAACATGAGGTCATATTGGAGTAGGGTGGGTCCTAATCCACTATGAGCGATATCCTTATGAAAGAGGACAGACACACAGAGGGAGGAATACCATGTGACAACTGAGGCAGAGAATGCTGCAGCTACAAGCCAAGAAATGCCTGGGGCTGTAAGAAGCGCCTGGGGCTATAAGAAGCTCAGAAAGGCAAGAAAGGATCTTCCCCTGGAGTCTTCAGAGAGAGCACGGCCCTGCGAATACCCTGAATTTGAACTTCTAGCTTTCCAAACTGTGAGACAATAAATTTCTATTGTTTTAAGCTATCCACTTCGTGGTATTTTGTTATGGCAGCCTTGGGAAACTAATACACTAACGTAATTGCTGATTCAGGCAAGGACCATCCAAAAAAAAAAAAAAAAAAAAAAAAACCACTGCCATCTAGTCGATTCTGACTCATCATAGCGATGTCATAGGGTTTCCAAGGCTGTAAATCTCTACAGAAGCAGACTGCCACATCTTTCTCCCATGGAGCTACTAGTGGTTTCAAATTGCCAACCCTGCAGTTAGTTAGCAGTCGATCGTTTTAACCACTGTGCCACCAGGGCTCCTAAAACCACTGGGTGGAAGATTGTTGGGGAAGAGGAGAGTTAGAGAGTCTTGAAGTACCACCCCTAAGATGATTCAGTAATTACAAGGCAGAAAAGGCACTTTCACGGTAGAGAAATCTGGCAGACGCCACTTTAACCAAGTGAACTTAATGTTATGGATTAAATTATGTCTCCCCAAAATCTGTGTTGGAATCTTAACCCCTATACCTGTGAATGTGATCCTGTTTGGAAATAGAGTTTTCTTTATTATGTTAACTACATCATACCCTAGTAGGTTGAGTTCTAAATCTAATCACATCAGATTTATAAAAAGAGCAGATTAGACACAGAGACAGGCATACACAGGGAGGCGGGGTGAAGACACCACATGAGGATCCTCTACAAGCCAAAGGACCAAGGAACACCCAGGACTACCTACAAGGAAGGAACTGACATAGCCAAGACCCTGATTTGGACTTTTGGCCTCCAGAACCGTAAGAAAATAAATTCCTGTTCTTTAAAGCCACTCAACTGTAGTATTTCTGTTATAGCAGCACTAGAAAACTAAGACACTTAACCTCATCAATAATGGGACAGACTGATATTATGGCCTCCCAATGTGGCACACCAAGAAGGGTACAGCATCGCCATGTATATTCCTGCCAAAAAAATGTTTAACCTGACTCTAATCATGAAAAACAATCAGACAAATCCAAACTGTAAGGCATTCTAAAAACAAAACTGGCCTGTAATATAAAAAATGCCAACATCCTAAGTCAAAAAAGACGGGACTGCACTAAATTAAAGAAGGCTAAAGACACACGGCAATGAAAAGTAATGTGTAAACCTCTGTTAGATCCGGGTTCAGAAGAAAAAAAGCTATAAAGGACAGCACTGGGATAATTGGGGAAACCTGAACGGACTCTAAACTAGATAATATTGGGTCAATGCTACGTTTCTTCGGTGTGGTAATGGTATTGATATTATATAGGAAAATACCCTTGTTCTTAGGAAATAAATGTGTGCTCAAGTATGTAGGGGTAAAGAGTCATGATGTCTGAAACTTATTCCAAATGGTCTGGAAAAAAAAAGAAACGGTGAACGGATACATAAAGATAAAACAAAGCAAATGTGACAAAATGTTAAAAATTGGTGAATCTCAGTGAAAATATAGTGGCCACTGTGCTACTCTTTCAACTTTAGGGTAGGTATGAAATTTTTCAAAACAAAACATTGGAGAAAATATGAATAATGTCAGTAATGAATTACAACATACTGTATGAAAAGAATGCACAAGTCCACAACGATACACCAAAGAAAGGGAGAGAAAGAGAGAAAGTTCTACGAATTGTAGAAGGAATGACAGACTTTTTTAGAGGTACCATTTTGAATTTCTACCTAAGAATTGATATAGACAAGGATCACTAATGGCTGCTAAAATCATTGGGTAAAAAGTTGTTAGGGAAGAGGACAGTCATGGAGTCTGAGTGTCACCCCCATATTTTTATTAATCACGATAGAGAAAACATACTTCTATAATGAAAGGATCTGGCAGACCAAGTGATAAACTTAACATTTCTGATAACAGGACAAAAGGACATTATGTGCCTCCTAATGTGGAGTCCCTGAATGGCACAAACAGTTAAGCACTTGGCTACTAACAGAAAGGTTGGTGGTTTGAATCCACCCATAGGTGTCTCAGAAGAAAGCCGTGGCAGTCTACTTCCAAAAAGTCACAACCACTGAAAACCCTATGGAGCACGGTTCTACTCTGCAACACATGGGGTCACCACTGGGTTGGAATTGACCACAGCAACTGGTTTGGTTTGGTTTTAATGTGATGCACGCAGAACACAAGATCATCTATGCAGTATTGTTGCCAAAAATGTTTAATCTGAAAATAATTATGACAAAACAACCTGACAAACCCAGATTATAGGACATTCTATAAAACAAATGTCAATGTCATGGAACACTAAAAATAGGTAGGGAAACTGATCTAAATTAAAGGAGATTAATGAGACATGAACCGAATGCAATGGGTGATCCTTTAGTGAATCCTGGATCTTAAAATCACAGCTGTGAAGGACATTTTTAGGAAAACTGGAGAAATTTTGAATATAGACTGCAGAATAGATGCCATGGTGGTGCAATGAATCGCTTTTACATGGCCTTTCTAGCCATGGTCTTGTAACTCCCATGAAATGATTGGGTAGGACTATGCAAATAAGCTGCACAGAACCCTTGCAGGGATTGGACAGTCTATGTAAATAAGGTACATGGAACCCTTGAAGGGGATTGGTCAGTTTTGCCATCCCACTAGGCTTAAAAAGAGCCAATCTCAGAGGGCCTTACTACCATCAAGAAGAAGAGCCAGGAGCAGAGTACATCCTTTGTACCTGGGGTTCCTGTGCTGAGAACCTCCTAGACCCAGGAGACAGACAGAGCTGTAACACTGACTACAGCGCCAGACAGCAAGAAGTGGCGGCAAACACGGCAGAATCCAGTGGCAGAGAAATGGCAGCAGAACCAGGAGACCAGCGCAAGACAGCATGGTGGGCTTTCTAGCCCACAGAGCAAGGCAGCTACAGTGGGCTTGATGACCCACAGAGCAAGAAAGCTGAGTGCCTTTCCAGCAGAAGGTCTGCTGGCAGAGAGGGGTGCCTCTGGGCACTTATTAGCAGAGCTAAAGAGTTCCAACACTTGCCGAAACAGGGCAGAGGCCAGGCTCACGCAGAGCCCCGAGGCAGAGGCCTACCTGCAGGCACAGCCAACAGGAAGCTGTCCTGATTGAAGAACCATATCCTGAGTTGTTCCTGTTACCTGCAAGTTGATCCTGATCTTGAATTGTAACCTATTACTTCCCTAATAAACCCCATAATTGTGACTATGGTCTGTGAGTTGTGTGTGGCCATTGCAACGAATTATCGAACCCAACAGAAAAGCAGAGAGTCTGTGGGAGGGATGGCTGGTGTCAGAATTGGTAAAAAAAAAGTTGGAGAGTGGAGGTATGTCTGCCCTCCACCCCACAGGAATCAGCTTTGGGGCTGATGCTGATCTTGATTCTCCTCCCCACCCCCTTGAAGTGAGATGAGGTCTGACACCACCATTTTACCCATCATTGCTCAAGGTTAAATTTCTTGGGTATTGTGGTTTTGTTCTTAGGAGAAACGTAAGTGAATGTTGCAAGATGTTTAACAACTGGTGAAACTAGGTGAAGAGTATCCAGGTGTTCTTTAAACTTTTTGTAGCATTGAAATTTTTTAAAATAAAAAGTTGGAGGGAAATATACATAAATATAATTGATATTTGGTAATATATGCACAAAGAATCACTAGTAGACTATAAAGAAAAGTAATAATAATTGTGGCTCCCTGGCGGGACCAAGGAACTGAATGGGTATAGAACAGGTGGGAGGGAGAATTTTCACTATATAGCTATACATCATTTTCATCTAATCTAAGACACATCAATTTTAAGATACATCATTATTTTATTTACCCAAACAAAGAACACTGCCAAATTATAATCGTTTAAGATCCCAAAAATTTTAAGACACAGACATTAAAATGTTTTCAGAGATATCAAAATATTTATCTTAGAATTGATGAAATTTGGGAGTTTTTTTTGAATTTTGAATCTAATAAACGTATTACCTGTTCAAAAAAAATGAAAAACAAAAGTCAAGCTGAAGAGAATGAGTTGGCAAAGAATGAGAGGGAGGAGCCAATGAGGCAGAAGGAAAACCAGGAGGAGAGGGCGGAGTCTCTGAAACCAGGAGTAGAGAATGTTTCAAGGAGAGAATAGACAAATGTAACAAATGCCACTGAGAGGCCCAGCATGAAAAGGACTGGCCTGAGAAGTGTTCATTACACTTAGCAACAATAAGTCATCTGTGATCCCAGCATGAGCTGTTTTGGTGGTGTGGGGAGGGTGGTGGATGGGAGTAACAGACAAATTAGAATGAGCTAAACAGGTAAGCTGAGAGCAGGTGTTGACAGCTTTTTGAAGAAGCCTTGCTAGGAAGAGAATAGAGATAGGGTACTACCTGGGTGGGATATGGGGTCCAGAGAGGGCTGGGGTTGGAGGTTGTTTAAGATGGAAATAAGCTGGAGATGTGAAGAATCTAGATAAAAGTTGCAATTACGGTAGAGACAGACTGATAAAGGCCTGGACAAGCCTCTGTCATAATAGGTGGGAAGGAAATCAATGCAAGCAGATGCAGGCAGGTTTGAGGCCTTGGAAGAGACACTGAGAGAGTTCCTGTGTATCTGCTTCAATTTTCTCTGCAATATAGGAAACAAGTTGAATGTTGAGGGGGAGGAAAGAGTAGAGGATCCAGCCAAGTCAACGAGCAATGACAACTCAGCCTGAGAAGTGCTCTGGGAGAGTAGGTATGTAAAGTTGGGGGAACATAGAAGAGTACCTCCCTGGTCTGTCCTGGAGGAGCCGGGGAGGGCTTCATGGAGGAGGAAATACTGGAGCTGAGTCCTGAAGGATAAATATGAGCTGGCCAGGGAAAGAGGGACTCAGGGAAGCATGTGTGATATCAGAAGAGGAATAGCATAGCATACTGAAAGAACAGAAAGGGAGAATGAGGATGAAGCTCAAATACATATAAAAATAATATCTGCAATTTTTTTTAATTCAAAGTGCATAGTGTAGAAAGTGAAAGTCCTTTCAAAATCCACCTTCTGAGAAGCCACCCCTTTAACAGGGAGAGGCAAATATAGGATGGAAAAGTGGGAAGTGGCTGGGTCATCCTGCCTTTCAAGGCTGTGGGCACAATTTGGGCTCCATCCTCAGAGTCACAGGAGCCAGTGAAGGATTCTATTCTTTTTCTTTTAAAAAATACAGCCTCTACTAAATGCCACTGAATTGTACAATTTAAATGGTTAAAATGGTAACTTTTCAGAAACAAGCTAAATATCCATCATTAGATGAATGGATAAACCAAATGTGGTACATACATACAATGGAATTTATGTAGCCATAGAGAAATGAAGTTGCTACATGCTCCAACATGGATAAATCTTGAAAACATTATGCTGAGTGAAATACGTCAGTCACAAAAGGACAAATATTGGACGATCCTACTTTTATAAAATAGCTAGCAAAGGCAAATGTACAGACACCAAAGTTTATTAGTGGTTACAGAGGTGGGAGGGAGGGGGAAAGATGGAAGGAAAGTCATTAAAAAAAAAAAAAAAAGGTAATCTTATGTTTTGTTCATTTTACCGCAATAATATATGTATAAGGAGCCCTGGTGGTGCAGTGGTTAAAGCAATTGATTGCTAACCAAAAGGACGGCAGTTTGACACCACCAGCGGCTCCAAGGGAGAAAGATGTGGCGCTCTGCTTCCGTAGAGATTTACAGCCGTGGAAACCCCATGGGGTCGCTATGAGTCAGAACTGACTTCACTGCAGTGGGTTTTATATATACAAATATATACATATATACACATATATGGCCTCAATTTTTTCATAACATGAAAATATGTTGCTTTTTACCTATGTATAAAAATAATACCTGCAATTTTTTTTTTAAACTAAAAGTATATAGTGTAGAAAGTAAAAGTCCTTCCAAAATCCACCTTCTCAGAAGCCACCCCTGTAACAAGTTTGGCCTTCAGGGCTTGTTTGTTTGTTTTTTTTTGGTGGGGGGAGGGTGGAAAGTGTTTGCTTTTAACATATATGGAAGCACATATGACAAAAATGAGATCATTCTATGTGTGCTGTTTTGTAACTTGTTTTTTTCCACCAAATAATATCTCATGAAAATTTTTCATGTCAGTGAATACAGATCTATCTCAGTCTTTCTAATGACTGGTCAATTGTGTCAACAATCTCAAAGGCCATGGAGCAGTCAGGTGTGACCCAGCCTGGTTCAGCAATTAGGAGGCCACAGATTCAGGGGAGTGGTGAGGTAGAGGCCAGGCTGCCCAGAAATGAGGAAGAGGAAGAAGGGACAAGTCTAGCAGACTAGTCTTTCAAGAAGCTTGGCTGAAATTTTAATACACACGCAGAGAATATTCACGACAACAATGAACCATTATACACCAAAGGATTAACAGTAGTCATCGTCTCTTGATAGTGAGGTTAGAAGTCATTTTTTTTTTTTACCTTTATATTCTAAAATTTCTATAATAGTCAAATATCACTTTCGTAATAAGACAAAGTCATGGGTTTAAAATGGCAGCAGCTAGAGGAGGACATAGGATTAGGCAGATTTTTCCAGGGCAGGAGATTTGAGCATATTTATAAACTAGGAGGAAGGTATTAGGGAAAACAACAGAGAGGCTGAAGATACAGTAGATGGGGAAATAACTCATGGTCAATGGCACTTCAGGGGAAAGGAAGGGCTGGCATCCATAGCACTGAGTGAGGGGGTATTAGACTAGGAACACTCCTTCTACTGGAATGGGAAAGAAGCGGGGGAAACGGGTGTGATTCCACCTCCCCATACACATACACCAACCACCCTCTAAGGGAGTAAAAGGCTTTGGGAGAGTGTTCCAGTTCGGAATACTTCTGTTATGGAATGGAATGGGAAGCTGGGTGGGAACATGGGGAAAGGTTTCTAGAAGTGATGGAGGGACAGCTGAGCTTAGAGACCAGCATGGAAGCAGGGACAGCCTTGGTGTAGAATTCAGAGTTGGGGGTCTGCTGCCGGTGTGGGACACATAGGCAAAGCGGCAAAGTAGCTGAGAGCACAGACCAGAGAATGGTTAAAATCCTAGATCATGGGGTCCAAGAAGGACTGGGAAGGGGTGGCACTTCGTGGAAGAGAAAAAATGGAAGTGTCAGAGAATCAGAGGTTTCCCAGAGGTCACAAAGCAGGAAAAGTAGAAGTTAACTGTGATCAGAAAAATGATCCTGGAGTTTACAATTTCAGAGGTGGCCACATGCCAATGATAACCAGATTCAGGTAAGGCTGGTAGAAAGGGTAGCTGAAGGAGGCACTGCCCCCCATGGGACAATGGAACATGAAGAGGGAGACTGTGGTCCAGCAGTAGTCCTTCAGGAAAACAAGGAAGAGAGGAGGCAGAGGAGTAATAACAAAAGTGTAGGAAGCTCAAAGGAAAAGAAGGTTCCTTTCTAACCTTGGCTCCATCCTGACCCCTGCCCCTGGTTCCAGTCTGTAAAAGGTGTGCCCATGGTTACAGAGAAGTCAATGTAGCGAAGTATGGATGAGTCATTGCAGAAGAAGCCAGAGCTCAGAGCCAAGGCTGCCTCATTTGTGTATAAAGCAGGGCTTCAAACCAGTTTATTCCAGTTCGAACCCCTGCTGAGAATTTTCATGTCTAACAAGTTCCCAGGTTATGCTAATGCTGCTGGTTAGGGACCAATTCTGAGAAGCACTAGTAGAGCAGTGGTTCTCAACATTTATTACAGGTAAAAATCAGCTGGGGACCTTGTTCAACTGTAGATTCTGATTCAGTATATCTAGTGTGGAAATGCAAATTCTCAGCAGGGGTTCGAACCAGACCGAAGCCCTGGTATAAAGAATAGGGCCACAAGAGGCTGGGGACACAGGGCTGGAAGGCCCTAGGCTCTTCCCTTATTTCACGGTTAGCCTTTGTACTTGTATATATGTGTTATGTGTCTGCATGTGCGTGCATGTGTGTCTGCGTTGTGTGTGTGTGTGTGTGTGTGTGTGTGTGTGTGTGTGTGTGCATCTCAGGGAGGCAGCAATCACTGGTCTCTGCAAACCAAAGTTCTTAGACTTTGTAAGAAAGGAGAAGTAGCAGTTTGCTCTTCAACTAAGTCTTTATATAATGGGGGGGGGGGGCCCAGGGGCTACGTTTGTCCCCAAAGGTGTAGACTTAAGAAACACCTCCTTATTTATCAGTAAGATATTAAATACCACCTGAATTTTGTTCAAGAAACCCAGACTGTAATTTATCTATTTCTTGTGAAGCCAGGAGGACAGAAACTCCCATAATGGGGAAAGTGAGGTCCACGGCAGAGAGAAGAAAGCCAAGCCTGGCCTCAGATCAGGCCAAAGACATGGGCCAGTTCTAGGGCTCCCTGTTCCCCAAGTCCTCCCTTCTCCAATAAAGAATCCCTCATCCTTGGCATAGAAATGGACATTTTCTTCCCGCCTATCTTAGCAGAGACTATCTGCTAAGATGGAAGTTACCCCCTCCTGCTCTACTCCCGTTCCTTTATCCCATTCCCTGTCCATATCCCCATCCTTGAAGTCCCAGAACTATGAATCATCCTCAGAAAATGGCAGCCTCCTGGCCATATCATCACTGTCTTACTGATGACTCTTCAGTAGCCCCCTACAGATCCTGTGCCTGGCATTCAAGGCTTTGTGCCAATCAACTATAAACCACCCACCCAGCTACCCCTTGCTTCTCTGCCACAGGCTGACCTTCCTACACAACCCAGCTTCATGCAGGTCATATCTAGCTACACTCTCTGCTTCCAGTGCCCCCAAATCGGCAGCCCTTTCAGCTCCTCTAAGTCCCATCATTTCCTCATGTCCCACCTCTTCTGGGAAGCCTTTCCAGACATCACTGCTCTGCAGCCCACCGCTTAGGTCCTGAGCCAGTGATTGGGCACTAAGTGTTCACCCATTCACATCCAGTCTCTTCCTCACCCCCTCACGGCTGGTGGATGCAGCACAGGACAAGACTCAGAGCTCAGTCAAGCCATATTGTTGATGAAGATTTGGACACACTCCCCAAGGGTGGGAGTGGGGCAATTGATGCCCTCCGCCAATGAAGCTAAGCCCAGGCAATCCAGCTGCACCACACTTCCTTCAGGAAACCTTCAGAGACTCTAGCTTGGCAGCAGGAAACAAAGTGCAGCCTGTAGCGGAAATGCGGTGGGGGGGGGGCAGGGAGAGGAAACCAGGGGGAGGAGGGAGGAAAGAGAAAGAAGAGGGAAAAAATCTGGGAAGGAGGCTCTAAACTAGAACAAGCAGCTTCCTCAAGGGAGGTCAGTACTTAGACCTATTATTTCATCCTAGAAGGTGCTGGCAAGGATACCAAGAGATGGGAAGCAACTTGTTCAGAGGTGTCCAGGTAGCCAGAGAAAGAGTTAAAGAAATAGTCACAGATCCCAAAGCCTCAATCCAGGGCACCCCTCCTAGGACCCCACTAACTCTCCATGGGGTTTGCTAGACCTAAGACCCTCTTTCTGTGGCCCATTCAGAGAGACAGTGCTTCTCTCAGCTCTGAAGGCTTTACCCTCAGGATCATCCGCCCCAGTGGCTAGCCCTAAATTAGCAAGACCTGTGCACCCCCAAACAAAAGCTTCTCTCTGCCAATCATGTCCCTGCAAAAACCATCTCCCCTTTCAGAGCACTGCACCGTGGAAGCAGAACAGGTAGGGCACAAGTTGCAAAATTCTCCATACTTCCCGACACCTCGGCACAATCACGGACTGGGCTCACAGACCTGGCTCCTCAAAAGCTGTGCTTCATTCCCACCTCTATACCACTGCCCATATCATTACCCTGGAATGTCCTCTCTTGCCTCTTCTCCCATCCCCGTCTCATCTTCTCCAGAAAGTTTCGTATTTGGCTCTTGCCTCCCTTTTTTCCTGTGTCCGTGGGGCATTACCGGTTTGAACCGCCTGAGATGGCAAGTACTCAACCCGAGTCTCTTCACGGTTCCCCCAACCCCCAAACCAGAAGCTCCTCGAGGCAGGGACAGGCGTCGGTTCCGAAACACCTCACCCCCATCCTCATGACCGGCTCCTGCCAGCGTTGGAATGAGCTACATCCGATGCCCCCAATGCACCACCCCAAAGATCTGGTGGAGGCCAGGTTCAAGGCCAGTGCACCCATCCCCCGCAACCCTGAGGTGGCTCAGACTCGGCCTCCAAAGGTCGGTCACTCAGATGGGGGGTGGGGAGGTTACAACCTGGATCCACCTGCAGGCGTTTCTTTTGGGGAAGGACCCAAAGAGAGTCACAGTCCCCCCACCTCCATTCGCCCCATCCCCAGCCGCGTGCGCCATCCCCAAGAGGAGAAGGCCAGTTTCCAGGGAACACCAGGTGGGGCTGGGAGGGATGGAGGGCCCGAGGCCCAGGTTCCAGAATCCAGAGATCTGACGTCACCTAAGCCCCCAGTTCTCTCTACGGGAGCTAGGGTTGAGGGAGTCTGGGGGTGCTGCAGGCGATCTTTCCCCGCCCCAGACAGGGAAGGTCACCTCGACTTCCCACCTCTCCAGCAGCTGGGCCTGCCCCCTGCATCCAAAGGTGGAGCGTAGAGGGTACAAGGCTGGAGCCAGCGGTCCCTCTTGCCCCGCGCCCAGCTTCCCTGCGAAACCCTCCTCTGGATCCCCAGGCCCGGGACTCACCCGCCGCGGCCGCTCGGCTGCCAAAAGGCCGCGGCGCTGCGCTGCGCTGCGATGCACCGAACGATGCGGCGCGGAGCCGGCCGCGAGCCGCTCGGGGCTGAGGGCGGGGAGCGCGCGCGCGCCGCCACTGCCTGCAGTAGCCGCTCTCGCGAGACTCCCGCTCCAACCCTACGGCCGCTCCTCTGGAGCTCGCGAGAAGGCCCCGCCGACCCTACCTATACCGGGAGCTGTCCGAAGTGCTGGTTCCCGGCCTTCGGCGGGATCAGGTGGTCAGCAAGCACGACCCGGCCCGTGTGTGCAAGGAAGAGTGTGTGCAAGGAAGATACCCAGAGACGAGGGCCTGGCACCAGCAGCCGGAGCTTCAGCTTCCACATCTGTATACTGCGGAGAATAATCCCCCATGCCGACCCCAGGGGCCGCTGGGACGTACCGGAAAGGGGTGAGAAAGAGCTTTGTGAACAGGAGAACCTGGTATGAGGGGCCTTATGATCCACAGGTCTAGGTTAAGGGAGAGAGGACGGAGGACGGAAGATCAGAGATAAGACCTGGAGAGACAGAGTTGAGACATAAAGAAACATGGACACACAGATCTATGGAAAGACAGACATAGACAAGAGAGGAGAGCCACGAATATAGAGACATAGAAATATGGAAAGACAAAGATATAGAGGTATGGATAGATCAAGACTTGAAGAGAAAAAAAAAAGACATGAGAAGATAGAGTATGATCAAGTGAGAAAGAGATAAGAAACAGGGATAGACAGGCTACACAACGGAATAGAAAGAAACAGGCTTAGAAAGAGACACAGAAAAAAAGAATGAAAGAGAGTAATATGCAGAGATAAAGATCTGAAGAGAGCCGAGACGGGGCAAATGTTTAAAAATACAGAATTATGGAGAGTTGAGAGAGATCTGCTAGGAGAGATGGAAGTGGGGATGGAAGGCAGGTTTTTACTATGAGTGGTGTTTACATAGCAAACTGCCTTTGGGATCTCCACGGTCAGAGCCATTCTGTCCTGCCCACCAATGGCTCCTGCCCTCCACAGTGCCCCCCACCCCGCCCACACCAATCTGGGCCTGGAAGGGAGCATCAGTGGGTGACAGACACTGCAGGGATTCTTTGCCCAGAATAAGGGCTAATTGTCTGGCTCCAGCCTGCCCAGAGTTGGGCCTCACTCCCACAGCTGGGATGGAAAGGGGGAGGGGGTGAAGAAAGGCAGATAAGGACAAGTTCAGAGAGAGAGGGAGTCTCTGGGGCTGTGGAGGGCTGAGTAGAAAGCATAACTCGGCTGTCAGCCAACCAGTCTGGAGGGAAGAGTCCTGGGCTACAGGGCAGGACAATTGGGTTCTGATGTTGGCTCTGCCCCTGATTCACCCACATGCTGGCAAATAGTCACTGCCGTCCGCCCCCATGGTAATGCAGGCTGTGGCTGAATTACAGAGCGAGGAGGAGCCAATGAGATACCTAATGGGAAAGTCCTGTGGAGGTTATCAACCATGGAGCCTACAGGAGAAATGTTGGGGGTCCATGTGGGACCTCAGGAAAGATACAGAGATTGATAACAGGCCTTCAAGAGAGTGTCTGAATTCCATGTAATCTTGGAGGTTCATGTGAAGATTCTGGGGAAATATAGGGATTTGCATGAGCCTTCAGGAGAGTGGTCTGAGGTCCACGTGGAGAACTACAGGGGAGATGTCTGGGGTCCACATGGAATATAAGAAGATACCTTGTGGTTCACGTGGGTTGTTATTGTTAGGTGCCATTGAGTCAGTTCCAACTCTTAGTGACCCTATGTACAACAGAACGAAACACTACCCAGTCCTGCACCATCCTCATAATTATTGCTGTGTTTGAGCCCATTGTTGCAGCCACTGTGTCAGTCCATCTCATTGAGGGTCCTCCTATTTTTTGCTGACCCTCGACCTGGCCAAGCATGATGTCCTTCTCCAGGGACTGGTCCCTCCTGACAACATGTCCAGAGTATGTGAGACAAATGAAGTCTTGCCATCCTTGCTTCCAAGGAGCACTCTGGCTGTACTTCTTCCAAGACGGACTTGTTCATTCTTCTAGCAGTCCATGATATATTCAATATTCTTCACCAACACCATGATTTAAAGGCAACAATTCTTCTTTGATCTTCCTCATTCATTGTCCAGCTTTCGCATGCAAAGGAGGCAATTGAGAATATCATGGCTTGGGTCAGGTGCACTTTAGTCCTCAAAGTGACATCCTTGCTTTTTAACACTTTAAAGAGGTCTTTTGCAGCAGGTCTGCCCAATGCAATATGTCGTGTGATTTCATGTCGGTACTACAGGAGAAACGTTGGGATTCTCATCTGATGACCACAGACCACTTTTCCTCAGTCAAGAGAATCAGCACGGCCTCCTATTTGGCAAACAACTGAGTCAGGGAGAGTGCTTAGGTCCAAAGTCACAAACTTAGTTTTGTCCCAGTGGATTGAGCCTGCTGTATTTCGGTAAATGGAAGGTGACCAATGCTGTCAGTAGTGACAATCATCCAAACAAAGTCATATTCAACAAGCATTTACTGATTACCTACTATGAGAAGCAGCATAGCACTGTTGTTAAGAACATGGACCTAGAAGGCAGACTGCCTGAGTTCAAATTCCAGCCTCTGCCTCTTCCCAGCTGTATAAACTTGAGCAAGGTACTCATCCTCACTGAACGTAGTGTTCCACGTATGTAAAATGAGGATGATGATAAAAGCACCTGTGTGTTAGAGTTCCTGTGAGGATGAAATGAGTTAACACATATAAAGCATTTGGGACAGTGCCTGACATACAATAAGTATTTAATAAGTGCTAACTCATACTGTGTGCCAAGCACTAGGAACATCTTTCCCATGGCGGATGGCAGGAGTAAGAGAGCTGGAGCCAAACTATGCAATAATATTTAAAGCTTCTTCTCAGATGGGCTGTTAGCCAAAGCACATCGTATGGCTAAGCCCAAAGTTAATGCATGGGGCACTGGGAGATATGCTCCCCCTACAGGATGCAAACGGAAATCATGTGACAAATGATAGGAAGTTTTAATTCTACTTACTATACGGAGGGAGCAAGGAGCTGGGAACAATAATCCAATTACCCACGTGGCCAGATCTAGGTTGCTTTTCTTTTCCTGCCCAGGTAAGGCTGAATGAGGTATGTCCATCCCAGGGACTCTGGGAGAATATCTATGTTACAGGCCAGTAAACAATTCAAAGGAAAAAAGGACCAACATTTATGGAACACTTACTATGTCTGAGTGAGATACTAAGCCTTGTGACTATCCTATGGTGTAATGTTATTATCCCTATTTTATAGATGAGGAAAATGAGGTTCAGACAGGTAAAGGGATCTGACCAAGGAAATAGAATGGATGGATCTAAGAAATGGAAGATCCAGTATCGTAGGCCAGGTTTCCCCAGAAACAGACCCTGAGATATGAATGTGAGTACAAATGGTTCTTTTGAGAGATAATTCCAGGGATCATTAGTAGGGGAGTTGGAAAGTGAATCAAAGTACTGCAGGAAACCAATACAGGGTTCAATAATGAGCAGCTTGCCAGTGTGGGCAACTGGGGCTCGATCCTACCAGGACCTCTGGGACACAGTGCAGAACACAGCCCATTGTCCTACCAAAGGAATGAGGAAATTGAGGATTTCTTCATTGGTTGAAGGCTGCTCCTAGCACTTCTAGCCTGGTCCTGTACAGAGAAAGCCCTCAAACAGAAAATCCCAAGGGCTTGCAGTAAGAAGCCATCAGGAATGGCTAAGGAAGTATGAGGAAGGCACCATGTAGTAGCATCTACTACAATCAGGATCTAAATCCAAGTCTGTCTGGCTCTCAAGCCACATCACGCTGCCTCCACCTAGATTAACTGGGGAGGTTTGCAAGGTGGAGGGTCTTTTCTTAAAGGAGAGCCTCCTGCTCCCCCAGCTTCTTCCATGCTGCCGGTCATATGAAATGCCAAGTCCCTAATACTTGCACGTACGCCTGGTTGTATAGCACTGAGTATCCAGTGATATACATTCTTGTCTGCAGAGCCATGGCAATGTCAGATAAGCTTGTCCTATTCCCTCACTGCCCAGGTGGGCAACCTGTGGCTCAGAGAAGTAACCCTGGACCTCCACATTCTGTGTACCATGCCTCTCCACTCCCCATTCGCTGTGTGAGTCTCCTCTCCCCAACCAGACTGCAACCTCTGCAAGGGCAGTAGGGCTGTAGTCTGTGGCTGAGCATCCATTCCCTCTCACTCCAGGCAGGGCACACCCTGCTCTCTAGAAAAACAGCTTTTTTCCACCCAATAACTCCAGGTGGATTAAGGACTTAAATTCAAAATAACATTTTAAATCTCTTGATAGAAAAATTAAACCTTAAATTAGAAAAACTTTTTTAAAAAAATCAAAGGTATGGATTATAAATCAAAATTAATAAATATTTCTTTTTTAATATAAGAGTTTTTGTTCATCAGGCCAACTCTTCAGACAAAGATTAGACTGGACTGTGGGACATAAAATGATACTCATGTAGAGTAGATAGCTCAAGTAGATACATGAGACTAAACAGGCAGCCTCTGTCTGGAGGGGAGATGAGAAGGCAGAGAGGGTCAGGAGCTGGTTGAATGGACATGGGTAATCAGGGGTGGAAAGGAGAAGTGTGCTGTCACAGTATAGGGAGAGCAATTAGGGTCACATAACAATATATGCATAAATTTTTATATAAGAGACTA
>NW_004443966.1:20372142-20374461 GCF_000243295.1 Trichechus manatus latirostris | reverse complement strand
TGTCCTGGATTATCCAAGTGGGCCCAATGTAATCACAAGGGTCCTTTTAAGAGGGACACAGAGGAGTCAGAAAGTAGGAGCTATGATGATGGAAGCGAGAGGTTAGAGTGATGCGAGGAAGAGGCCATGAGCCAAGGAATGCAGGTAGTCTCTAGAAATTGGAATAGGCAAGGAAACAGATTGCCTTCAGAAGCAACACAGTCCTGACAACACCTTGATTTTAGACTCTGACCTCAGAATTGTAGAGAATAAATTTGTGTTGTTTTAAACCACTGAGTTTATGGTAATTTGTTACAGCAGCAATAAACCAAACCAAACCCATTGCTGTTGAGTCGATTCCAACTCATAGCAACCTATAGGACAGAGTAGAACTGCCCCATAGGGTTTCCAAGGAATGGCTGGCGGATTCAAATTGCTGACCTTTTCGTTAGCAGCCTGAGCTCTTAACCACTGCATCACCAGGGCTCCACAGCAGCAATAGGAAACTAATATAAATGTATATAAACATATATAGAAATGTTCAATATCATTAGTAATCAGGGAATGCAAATCACCTATTTGATTGATAAAAATGTAAAAATCTGACACTATCAAGTATTGGACAAGCTGTGGATCTGTGGGTCTCTAGTGTATTTCGGGCAAGAGTGTAAATTAGTAACCAGTTTGGCATTGTGATAGCTAGTCTTCAAAGGTAACCCTCAATGAACCACATCTAATATTCATCCCTTCTATAGTCTCCTTATATACTGAATCTGGACTGACCTGTGATTTGCTTTAACCAATAGAATGAATCTGAAGTAATGCCGTGCCAGTTCTAGGCCTAAGCCTTAAGAAGGCCTGATAGGATCCACTTTTGTACTCTATAACCCAACCGCTTCGTAAGCTATCCTGCTTTTTTGGCTTTCTTGCTGGAGAGAGAGAGGCCACGTAGGGGAACACTGAGTTGCCAGACATGTCAGAGAGCAATTTTTTTAAATAACAGCTTTATTGAGATACCATACAATTCATCCATTTAAAGTATAGTGTTAAATATTGTTGTTGTGTCCACTGAGTCTATTCTGACAATAACAACCTTATATAAAAGGGTAGAACTGCCCCATAGGCTTTCCTAGGCTGTAATGTTTACAGGAGCACGGAGCAGATCTTTTCTGCCGTGGAGCAGCTGGTGGGTTCAAGCTGCTGACCTTTCAGTTAGCAGCCAAGCACTTAACCATTGTGCCACCAGGGCTCCTTGTACAATTAAATAGTTTTTAGTATATTCACAGAGTTGGTGCAACCATCACCGCAATCTATTTTGAAGCTTTTTTTATCACCCCAAAGAAAAACCCCATACCCACTGGCAATCACATCCCATTTTCCAACAGCCCTTCCAGACCTAGGTAACCACTAATTTACTTTCTGTCTCTATGGATTTGCCTATTCTGGACGTTTCATATAAATGGAATCATAAACTATGTGGTCTTTTGTGACTAGCATCTTTCATTTAGTATAATGTTTGCAAGTTTCATCCATGTTATAGTATGTCTTAGCACTTCATTTCTTTTTATGATCAAATAATATTTCGTCTGTCTTGGAAAAAGTACAGCCAGATGCTCCTTACAACCAAGGATGGCGAGACTTCGTCTCATGTACTTTGGACATGTTATCAGGGGGGACCAGTCCCTGGAGAAGGACATCATGCTTGGGAAAGTAGAGGGTCAGCACAAAAGAGGAAGACCCTCAACAAGATGGATTGACACAATGGCTGCAACAATGGGCACAAGCATAGAAATGAGCATGAGGATGGCCCAGGACCAGGCAATGTTTTGTTCTGTTGTACATTGGGTCGCTATTAGGGATTGAATTTGTCCCCCAAAAATAGGTGTTGTAAATCCTAACCTCTGCCTGTGGTTATAATCTCATTTGTGAATTGATTGTTTGTTGTGTTAATGAGGCAAGATTAGATTATGTTAATGAGGATTCAGTTATGTTCGTTATGTTAATGAGACAGGATTAGGGTGTATCTTGAGTTAATCTCTTTTGTGATATAAAAGAGATTAAACAAGCAAGTGGGAGAGCAGAGATGGGGGAAGAAAGATGCCAAGACACATGAAGGTCATCCAGGAGCAGAAGCTCAAAGAGACAAGGACTTTCCTCCAAAGCCAACAGAGAGAGAAACCCTTCCCCTAGAACAGGGACCTTGAATTTGGACTTCTAGCCTCCTAAATTGTGAGAGCATAAATTTCGGTCTGTTAAGGCCACCACTTGTAGTATTTCTGTTATAGCAGCACTAGATAACTAAGACAGTCACTGAGTCAGAACCGACTTCAAGGCATCTAA
>NW_004443966.1:20356201-20372042 GCF_000243295.1 Trichechus manatus latirostris | reverse complement strand
CAATGTTTTGTTCTGTTGTACATTGGGTCGCTATTAGGGATTGAATTTGTCCCCCAAAAATAGGTGTTGTAAATCCTAACCTCTGCCTGTGGTTATAATCTCATTTGTGAATTGATTGTTTGTTGTGTTAATGAGGCAAGATTAGATTATGTTAATGAGGATTCAGTTATGTTCGTTATGTTAATGAGACAGGATTAGGGTGTATCTTGAGTTAATCTCTTTTGTGATATAAAAGAGATTAAACAAGCAAGTGGGAGAGCAGAGATGGGGGAAGAAAGATGCCAAGACACATGAAGGTCATCCAGGAGCAGAAGCTCAAAGAGACAAGGACTTTCCTCCAAAGCCAACAGAGAGAGAAACCCTTCCCCTAGAACAGGGACTTTGAATTTAGCCTCCTAAATTGTGAGAGAATAAATTTCGGTCTGTTAAGGCCACCACTTGTAGTATTTCTGTTATAGCAGCACTAGATAACTAAGACAGTCACTGAGTCAGAACCGACTTCAAGGCATCTAACGACAACAATATTCCATTGTATACATACACTACATTTTATCTATCCATTCATCAGTTGATGGACATGTGGGCTGCTTCCACTTTGTAGCTATTAGGAATAACTCTACTATCAACATTCATGCACAAATTTTTGTGTGGACATATGTTTTCATCTCTCTTGGGAATATATACTTAGGGGTAGAATTGCTGGGTCATATGGTAACTCTAGGTTTAGCCTTTTGAGACACTGTTGGAAACAATTTCCAAAGTGCCTGCAGCATTTTATATTCACAGCAGTAATGCATGGGGGTTCCAATTTCTCCACATCCTCACCAACCCTTGTTATTGTCTTTTTATTATAGCCACTTATTATGGATTGAATTGTGTCCCCAAAATATGTGTTATAAATCCTAACCTGTGTCTGTACTTATAATCTCATTTGTGAATGGGTTGTGTTTGTTATGTCAGTGAGGCAGGATTTGGTTATGTCAATGAAGAGATGGGGTCAGATAGATGCCAAGACCCATGGAGCTCTCCAGGAAACTGGGAAGCAGAAGTTGAAGAGACAAGGACCTTCCTCCAGAACTGACAGAAAGAGAAAGTCTTCCCCTACAGCTGACACCCTGAATTTGGACTTCCAGCCTCCTAAACTGTGAGGAAATAAATTTCCATTTGTTAAAGCCACCCACTTGTGGTATTTCTGTTATAGCAGCACTAGATAACTAAGATACCATCTTAGTAGGTATGAAGTGGTATCTCACTGTTTTGATTTGCATTTCCCTAATGACTAATATTATTGATCATCTTTTCATGTGCTTATTGGCCATTCATATTTCTTCCTTGGCAAAATGTCTATTCAAATTCCTGATCCATTTTTTAACTGGGTAACTTGTCTTTTTAATTATTGAGTTGTAAGAGTTCTTTATATATATATATTCTGTATACTAGTCCCTTATCAGATATATGATTTGCATGAAAGTTTTTAATTTTGATGAAGTCTAGTTTATCTATTTTTTCTTTTGTTACTTGTGTTTTTGGTGTCACATCTTAGAAATCATTGCCTAATCAAAGGTCAGGAAGATTTACCCTTATGTTTTCTCCTAAGAGTTTTATAGTATTAGCTCTTACATTTAGATCTTTGATCAGTTTTTAGTAAATTCTTATATATAGTACAAGGTGTGGTTCAGCTACATGCTTTTCTATGTGTATATCCAGCTGTCCCAGTAAAGAAGCAGTTTTGACCATCCTGCCCGGTATTTCCTCCAGATTACTCAAACTCTAGTCTCCATCTGACTACAAAAGTGTGAGAGACTCCAATACCCAACTGAGCCCTGTCTACCCATAGAAACATGAGAGACTATATATTCTTCTAAGCCACTGCATTTTGGGTGGTTTGTTACTCAGCAATAGATAATCAAAGCAGACAATATCTTGTAAAGTTAAACACTCATGTGCCCTATTATCCAGAAATTCCACTCCTAGGCATACACAAGAGAAACTCCCACACAAGTACAATGGAAAACATGTAAATGAATGCTCGCTACAGCACTGTTTACAATGGCAGATACCTGGAAATAACCCAAATGCCCATCAGGAGGAAAGTGCATGAATAAACTACAGTATATTTACACAGTAGAATAGTATTCAGCAGTCAAAACAAATGAACCATGGTGAAACATGAAAATATTCTTATATTATTAGGAAGATTCAATAATATTATATTATTAGCAATATGCATTAAGTGAAAAAGTACATCCTATGATTACATAGAGTGTTTTTATTAAAAAAATCAAAAATATATATAAAGGCGAGGCAGGGGGGATAAGTTGATGGAAAATCATTGGTGAGATGTAGATTATTATTAAGACTTTGGACTTTGTTTTGAGTAGTAGTTTTGTGGATAGTTATTACAATTTTAAATAACTAGTTAACTAAATAAATGTGAATCAACAAAACATAGACCAATGATAACAGTGTGTCATGAATCAAGGATTATAATTAATCCAACTCTGCCACCAGAGGTTCCAAAAAAAACAACAGAAAGGGAAAAAATGATCTTAGAGTATTCCTTTGAGGACTTCCAATCAGTCAGCAAATATTATCAGCTCTACCTTCAAAATATGTTCAGAATCTGAGAAGCTGACCACTTCTTACCATCTCCACTGCTAAGACCCAGGTCCAAGTCACCATCTCCTAACCAGTCTTTCTGCTTCCATCATTGCTGCTCTAGTCAGAGTGAACCTGTTAAAACATAAGTCAGATGATGTCAGTCCTCTGTTGAAAACCCAAAAATGACTTCTCATCCCACGCAGAGTAAAAATCCCAAATCTTTTCTTTGGCCAAGAAGGCTCTACATAGCCTGCCCCCAAATAATTTCTCTGACACCTACTCCTGCTCCTGCTCCTGCTCTCACTCTATTCCAGCCACAGTGGCCTCGTTGCTGTCCTCCAAACATGACTAGCATGTTTTCACCTCAGAACCTTTGCTCTTGCTGTTATTCTCTCCCTGGTATGCTCTTCCCCCATTCCGGTCCTTATGACTCACTGCTTTGCTTCCTTTAGGTCACTTTATCAGTAAGACTTTGTTTAATCACCCTTTTAAAACTAGCAACTCTCTAAGAAACAACCTCACTGAAGAGGGTGGAAAGAAAAAGCTACTGACCTATTTACTTTGGAAATGAGTGGAATCTGTAAGATTAAAGGCAAAAGAAAATGTACATAAGCACTGTATTTTAGTTGATAAAGTTATTTCTCATGGAAGTTTGGGTTAAAAATTCTGATACTATACATACCGGAATTGAACAACTAAATAAATGGATGGCAAAAATAAATAAATAAATGGATGGCAGGTGGTGGGAGACAGGTTCTCGTTGTTGGAGTGGGAGTTGACAGATAAGCAAGGGGGGGAGGCTAGAATGATCCGTGCGGTAATGGAGTAGAGTTGGAGACATCAGTATGAACTTAGGCTTAGCTTAATATAGGTACAAATAATCACATATAGAAATATTTAGAGATATGTGTGTATACACAGGTTAGTATACATTACACACATATGTTTTCTTGCTCTGTCAGCTGAGGGGCCTTAGAAGTAATGGCATCCTACTAGCAACGAGCACACCCAGATCTTGGTTTCTGATACTCTTCCAGTAAAAGGAACCAGGGCTCCTAGGAGAAATGGCTGATTCTAGGCCTGGAGTAGGAGATAGACGAGATGAGCCTGGAGCATCTTATAATGCCAAAAAAATAAGCAAGTGCTCAAAAAAAATAAAACCCCATGACGATGGGCTTATGTCAAAATAACACAAGATCTGAGCCCTGAGGGCGCATGGTTAAGTGGAAAGATCGGCAGTTTAAACCTACCAGCCACTCAGTGGCACAAAGATGTGGCAGTCTGCTTCTGTAAAGGTTACAACCATGGAAACCCTGTGGGGCAGTCCTACTCCATCCTATAAGGGTGCTATGAGTCGATTCCGGTTATCTTGGGACAATGCAAGATCCAACTGAAGAACTCCCAGTGGCCAAAGCTGGAACAATTTGACCAATAAAATGAAGTAGTACTGGATTATAACCTAAAGCACAAAATAAATATCCATTTGAGTCCATACTGATACAAATAAATGATTGAATAAATAAATAAATGGCGAAGAGACAGATCTCTTGTGCAGAAAAATTCCAAATTATTTATGTAGATCCTCCCCTCTCAAAGAAGGGAAATGTCTGGGGTGATGAAAATATTCTAGATCTTGTTTTGAGTGGTAGTTACAAGGTGTATCAAATAGGATCTGTGCATTTTATTGTGTGTAAACTAACTCAATAAAATACTTTTAGTATTAAAACAAACAAACAAAAAACTATGGGGATCCCTGGAGCAGCCTGAGTCTAGGAAAGCAGGACAATTCCCCACCTCCAACCCTTTGCCTGTACATGAAGCCGAAGATAATGGCCCCTCCTCACTGCTTCCCTTCTCCTGGCAGTGGCTTAAACGGACCACTTGGGGGCACCCACGCCTGCTCTGACTAACGTTTCCATAGAGTAATTCACCAGCTGTTAGCTCCGCAGGCAGCTAGGAGAAATGCTGGGTACTGCATAGCCTGCCTGCTACACACAGCCTATCTTCACCACCGCCTCTTGCAGCCCAGCCAGCAGCTCTGAACACAGAATCCATACTGTCTACTGCTCACTTGTCAGGTTAGAACAAGAATAGTGCAGCCAGAAGTGCCCATCCAAACCTGCTCCCAATAACTTCTGTCCGGAGGTGAGGTGGAAAGGCAGAGAGGGTTAGGAGCTGGTTGAATGGACATGGGGAATCTGGTGGAAAGGAGGAGTGTGCTGTCACAGTATGCGGAGAGCAATTAGGGTCACATAACAATGTATGTATAAATTTTTGTATGGGAAAAAATAAAACACTAAAACAACATAACTGCCCAGACGGAAAAAATACTGCTCGCCAGTCCTAGTCTGGGCCTGGCCTTGGTGGGCACTGACCCTGAGCGCCGGCCAAGCACCTGGATGCCAAATCCACAGGACGCAGTCCAGTCCTTACCTGCCTGACCCCTGGCTACACTGCGTGGCCAGTCTAGCTTTTACCTCCACCATTTCCCTTCCTCCCCTGCTCCCCTCTCCCCTGGCAACCTCTGCAGTCCTCAAATACCGCTGAGGTGCCAATTGTTCCCAGAGCGCTGTCTCTGCTCTGAATTCTCTCCAGCACTCCAGCCGCATCCCAAACCATGACCCCAGGTCTTTTCTCTGTATTTGTTCCTCCCACTGTGATCCTGCTTCCAAAAATGGTCCCATCACCAGTAATAAGACATGTTGACATCATGTACCTCCTGATATGATTCACTGACTTTTGTCTTATTCTTGCCAAAAAATGCATAACTTTAATCTAACCGTAAGAAGATGGCAGACAAACACAAATTGAGGGACATTCTACAAAAAACTGACCAGTACTCTTCAAAAAATGACTGCAGCAACCCTCAGTCACCCAAACCAGATTCCTGGGAATTAAGTCCTATCAGTTCTGCTTCCTGGTATCTTCGGACCACCACTCATCTGTCAGTTTGTCACACTATGGTAACTTGTGTGTTGCTATGATGCTAGGAGCTATGCCACCAATATTTCAAATACCAGCAGGGTCACCCATGGTGGATAAATTCCAGCAGAGCATCCAGACTAAGACAGACTAGGAAGAAAGGCCTGGCAATCTACTTCTGAAAATGAATCAGTGAAAATCCTATGGATCACAAGACAATATTGTCCAATATAGTGCTGGAAGATGAGCCCTCTAGGTTGGAAGGCACTCAAAATACACAGTGGTCACGACAGTGGACTCTATCATACCAACAATCATGAAGATCGCACAGGACCAGGCGACAGTGTACATGGGGTACATGCGGTTGTCATGAATAGGAGCCAACTCAACGGCAACTAAAAACAACATATCTTCGGAATCAATTCTCCTCTTGGCATTCCCACATCCACTACCCTATCCCATCATCTCTCCCCTAATTTACTACAACAGACTCTCCAAAACTGTCACATCCTGCAGTCTTTCCCCACCCCACACCCACCCAGGCCATCCTCCTCCAAGCAGTCACAAGATCTTAATCATGTCACTCCCCTACTTAGGAGGCTCCTGAGGCTCCCTACTCTCCTGTGAACATATCCCCCATCCCTGGCTTTGCTCCCAGGCCTTCCTGACCTCACTTCTGATGGCTTCTCCAGCCTCACCTCTTACACACCCTCCCCCACAGGCACTCCAACTACAGTTCTAACATGCAGTTCTAAAAATCAGATTCTCTGTCACCTTCCAGCTTTTGCACATGCTACTCCTTCTACCCAGAACACCTTCTCTTCCCATCACCCAACTTCTGTCCCTGACACTGCCCAGAAATTTCTACTCTTCTTAGGACTGGGGTCCAGAGGGTCCTGTTTCCCTTGCAAACTCTCAAGTAGAAGATGCTCATTCTTCACCCTCCAGGTATGATGGGGCCAGAAGGAGCATCCCATGGCCACTGCCAGCTCATTTGTCTCTTGCCTTCAGATATACCACTTCCTCCAACTCCTACACTTCCACTTCCTTCCTCTGTCCCTCATTGTTTCTGGCAACAGCTTGGCCTTTGCTCATAGTACTGCTCCACCTGGCTGGTTCATACTCATCCTTTGAGTGTCCACATAAATCTCACTCCTCTGGATGCCTCCTTGGACTAGTTAGGTGCCTCTGCTAGGGGCTCAGCCTCTCTCTGTCTGGGGAGGTGCTGTGTTCTTGCCCAGGTGCGTAACTCCCCATGAGACTGTGAGTTAAGAGGGCAGTGAAGGGGCAGGTTCACATCTGTATTGCTCCCCATAACCCCATTTCCAAACACCAGGAAAGGAGACCTTGGCCCTGTGGTATGTTGGTAAATGTTTAACAACTCTGTAGGAAAATGTATGCATACGTATATATGTGGTGGTGGTTGCTAATAGTTGCCATAGAGTCAATTCCAGCTCATGGAGACCCCATGTGTGCAGAGTAGAACTGTGCTCCACAGGGTTTTCAAGGCTGTGACCTTTTGGAAGCAGATCACTGGGCTTGTCTTCCAAACATATATATGTACATACATTTATTAGAAATTTTACTGATATAAATTATGTGTAACACATAAATTACATACAATGAAATATATAATACTCTTTATTTTAAATTCCATACAGCTAATTGATTCTCACAGAAGACTTTCACTGAACTCTTCAGTTTTTTGCTGAACTCTTGAAGCCATAGCCAACCATGGTTGCAAGTGATGAATGAGTGGACTTCCTTCATGAATGATATTTTCGTGTAAATTAGGAGTAAGACAAAAGTGAAACAATGAAGACATATGTCAGAACATCACTAGTTCTGCAATGACATGAATGATGGCTTTGCTGAACTGGTTAATAGTTTTTGAATACTGGCCAATTTCAAGCTACCAACATGATGTCATAAATGCAATATTGGGCAGAGTTGGACCATCGCACAGCTTTATATAGCATTTCCACCTTACACATATCAGAAACATGAATAACCTCAAGAGCATAGATGATAGTAAAATAATTATGAAATGATGAGTTTTGAATATTTATTACCCTTGTTTTAATATAATGTATTTAAGTGTAAGTTTGTATAATTAAATTTTTTATAATGGCTATGTTTAAAAACCAGCTTGTAGTCAACAACAACAATAAAAAAATAAAAGAAATTAAAAAAAAAAAAAAGAAAAGAAAGAAAGGCTCTTCTCCTAGAGCATTCGGAGAGAATATGGCCGTGCCAACGTCTTAAATTCTGGCTATTGACCTCCAGAACTGTGAGAGAATAAACTTCTGTTGTTCAAAAAAAAAAAAACAGCTTTCAAAATTGAAAATTTAACAACTGGCTCTCATGAACCAGTAGGAGTTGCTTCTAGCATACCACTGCTTGGGCTCCTGGCCTCCAATTTCCTCTCCAGGCCCAATCTCGCTGCCAATGTCGGAGACTTCCGAGTTCATTGAATGACCCATCCAACACCTTGGGCTTGTGATTCCTCTTCAACTCCAGTAACCTTTTTCTCCCCTTCACCAACCAACTGCTCCCATGGCCTCATGGTAGGCCTTGCCATCATCTGGATTCACCCAAGAATCGTACTCTCCTCTCCTCTCTCACTTCTGGACTGCAGCCTTCTCTGCTTCCAGCCCTCTCATATGTGTCCTTCACCCTAGAGGGACATCCTTTCCTGAGCCGTCACTTAGTCCGTATTTATCAGCCTCCTCCTGATTCCTGGAACATCCTTCTTCCTTGGCCATCCTTCTGCTGGATCTACACTCAAGCCTTTCAGCCTAGGTATATGCACAATAAAACCATTCACATTTAATGTTATTATTTCAGTAGAAGCCCTCTATCTGAGGCAGTTGAGACCAGAAGTTGATCAATTAAACAACAACAAAATCAGTTTAAAAGGAGAATCCTGAGACATATTTGGACATTTTAACTTAAAACATATAAAAGTATACTCATTTGCCAATCTTTCGATGTAATGCTAAGGCTTTTTCTTTGAGTATGGGTCTGCTAATTGGAATTTCACATTTCTTGCATAATGATAGCTATAACAAATTGTCAAGACTTCCGGTTTCTAAACAGTGAATAAGAACTTTAAGACACTTGCAAAGCAACCCAAGTCCAGACTCGGGATCCTAGAGCTTCCCCAATCTTTTACAGAGGTCTCTCTAAGTCAAACTCAACAGCATTTTTTTTTTCTTTTAGCAACCACATTTTTCAAAGTTTTCCCAAGCAGTCAACTCAGTTTTCATAGAAATAACAACTCAGTTTCCTTTTCTATGGTTTAATTGTGTTTAACAAGTACAACAGGCATAAACAGGCTTCGGAATGTGTAGTGTCCAGGTCTTCAGAGAAGCTGACACCAAGATGGGATTAAATATGCAAGGCATTTATTAGGGGAAACATCTGTTAGAGAAAATGGGGAGGGAGCTAAGAGAGGCTGGGAGAGCCATCAGACAGTGCTGCAAATCTGACCAAGAATGAAGGAGAAAGGGAAGAAAGTTGGGAAAAGCATCTTAGACTGTGGAGCAGTTCTAAGGAAAGTTGGGCAAGGCCATTGGGGAATCCAAGAAAGGGTCTTAGGGACCCCTAGAGGTCCCTGGATCACACTTTAAAGACCACATTTTTAAGAACCACATGTCTTGAGGGTGGTTTACTGACCTGTCACACCCAAAGAAACCCTTCATTCATTCACGCAACAAGTATTTGTTGAGCAACTACTGAGTGTCAAGCACCATTCTAGGTGCTGGAGTTGCAGCCAGAAACAAAAGAAAGTCTGCACCTTCACAGGGTCCACAGTCTGCAATAAACAAATATAGATATGTCAAGTGATAAGTGCTTATGAAGAAAAATAAAGGCAGAGAAGGGGATAGAGATTGAAGAAGGGGGATTGTTACATTAGGGTAATCAGGGAGGCTTCTCTGAGGAGGTGACATTTGAGCAGAGACTGAAGATATGAGGAAACAAGCCATGAGGATATAGGAGGGACAAGCATTCCATGCAGAAGGAGAAGCAAGGGCAAGACCGTGATGGGGAAATGTGTTCATCATGGTGGAAGAAAAGCAAGGAAGCTGGTGGGCTCGAATGGAATGAGTAAGGGGAGAGTAGTGGGATGAGGTCAGAGGGACAGGGGTGCTCAGATTCTGGGTATACTTTGAAGGGATAATAATGATTTAATTGAATGAATGCCTCTCTTTGAGGCTGTAGCAGATTGAGTTCTCCAAAAACGACCCCAGCAATATTTCTGGTCCCACATGGTCTTCCAGAGCCTTGCCATTCTCCATACAGAGATGAAGTCTACTTCCTTTCCCTTGAGCCTGGGCAGAGCTCTTTGACTTCCTTGATGAACGGATGGTGGCAGAAGTGACACCATGTGACACCCAAGGTGAGGTGATAAAATACAATATGGTTTCTGCCTAGCTCTCTCTGTGTCATAGGATGCTTGTCCTTGGAACCTAGCCACCATGATGTGAGGAAGCTCAAAGGATCCCAAACAGACAGTCCAAATGGAGAGGACCACATGGAGATCTGAGGCTTTCAGCTGACAACCAGCAACAACCACCAGACATGTGAGTAAACAAGCTTTCAGATTATTCTAGCTCCCAACCTTCGAGTCTTCCAGCGGAAACTCCAACCATCATGGAGCAAAGACAAGCCATCTTCGCTGCGCCCTGTCTAAATTCCTGACCCACAGAATCTGTGAGCATAATAAATGGTTGTTTTACACAACTAAGTTTTGGATAGGAGCCCTCATGGCATAGTGATTAAGTGCTCAGCTGCAAACCAAAAGATTGGCAGTTCAAATCCACCAGCCACTCCTTGGAAACCCTATGGGGCAGTTCTACTCTGTCCTATATATAGGTTCACTATGAGTTGGAACCGGCTCAATGGCACCTAACAACAACAACAACAAGTGTTGAACAATGTTATGCAGCAATTGATAACTGGAACAGAGGTCTCTTAGCATCCTATGTGAACTTTCCAATGTACAAATCTAATCAAGACAGGCCTGGTTAAAATCCTGCCATGATTCCTTGGGCTTAAGTCAAAGCTGATGAGAGATCTCAGCAATTACCTGGCCTTGTTCCCTCCAGGGTATGAACCAGGTAGCTTTGGGATTCAGGCTGACAGACGGAAGCAGTCCCAAAAAAGTTTAGTAAGAAGGTACTAAATGGTGAAAACAGATAAGTACTCAGCTGCTAACCGAAAGGTTGGCAATTCAAACCCACTCAGATGCTCCGTGATGGAAAGACCTACAGATCTGCTTCTGTAAAGATTACAGCCAAGAAAACCCTATGGGGCAGTTCTGTTCTGTCACATGAGGTTGCTATGAGTCAAAAACGCCATGAGAGCACCTAACAACAACATGGGGTTGCCATGACTTGACAGCAACTAACAAAAACTGACAACAATAATAGACATGGGCAATGCTTAGTTCCTTGCATTTTTATCCTCAAATGAATAGAGGCCACAAAAAAGCCCAAGGTCTCCTTTCCCTGTCACTCCCCACCCCCTACCCCTAACCATAAAAAGCCTCTGGTCATGAAGGATTTCCAGGTGAATTCCTTAAAATTTTAAAGTAGAAGTTGCAACCTTGGACCAAACTGACCTATAGACATATTAGTTTTAAAAATATGAATTAGTTGATGTGGTAGTGTAAAAACGGCATGGGAGCAGTGTCTGACCTCCTCTAACTTCACAAGGGGAAAGGAGAATCAAGATCAACAGCCCAAGTCTGAGTCCTATGAGGCTGAGGTCAGACATGCCTCCTCTCTCCTCCATCTTTACCAATTCTGACACCAACCATCCCTCCCACAGAACTCTCTACTTCTCTGCTGAGTTCAATAATTCATTGCAATAGCCACACAGAACTCACAGACCATAGTCAGAGTTATGGGGTTTATTAGGGAAGTAACAGGTTACAATTCAGGTTCAGGAATGCTCAGGATACAGTTCTTCCATCAGGATAACCTCTTCCCAGCTGTGCTCTTAGGCAGGCCTCTCCCTGGCCCTGGACCTCTGCCCTGCTCAGGCAAGTGTTACAAAGCTCTTTAGCTCTGCCAATAAGTATCCAAAGGCACCCTACTCCACCAGAAAGCCTCAGCTCCAAGGCACTCAGTTTTCTTGCTTTCCCATCTAATACCCAGATTCTCTGGCTCTTCAGTGTTACAGTTGTCTCCCTCTCTCTCTCTCTGTCTCTGTCTCCTGGTTCCAGGAGCTTCTCAGCACAGGGATCCTGGGCCAAAAGGACGTGCTGGCTTTTCTTCCTTGGTAGTTGTGGGATCCTCTCCTTCCTGCCTCTAGGATGGCTCATTTAATCCCAGGGAGATGTCAAAACTGATCAATCCTTTTGGTAGGCCACAATTATCCTATTTTCACAGTCCCACCCAATCATTTGGGTGGGAGTTACAAGACCATGGCAAGAATGGCCATACAAAAGCAATCCATTGCACCGTAGGTAGGTTGTCCATGGAGATGGCTGCCAACGGTTCCTCCCACCCCTCTACATGTGTGTGAGCCTCCCACAAAGAGGTGGCATGTATTTCCCCACACCTTTATCTGTACAGGCTGGACCTGTATCTTGGTTTGGTCAACAGAATGCAGAGGAAGTGATAACATGTGACTTCTAGGTCTAGACTTGAAGAGACCTTGCAGCCTCCATTTTCACCCTCTTGGGATCAAGCCACTCAAGAAATGACCATGTGCAGACCACATGGAGAGAGAGGCCTAGCCAGCCCCCAGCCATTCCAGCTACCCCAGCTGAGGCTCCAGACATGTGAGTGAAGCCATCTTGGGTGTTCCAGTCCAAGTCAAGCTCCCAGCTGAATGACCCCAGCCAGTATCAAGTAAAGCAGAACTGTCATCTGAGCCCAGTCGACCCACAGGGAGTTGTAGAAACAACAAGTCATTGTTATTTTTAACCACTAACTTTAAGGTGATTTGTTACCCACCAAAAGATACCTGGAACATTTGACAACATTTGAAAACCTAAAACTGCCACATAAAAACATGAAGTTTTTGATAGAATACTACTATTCAGGCAGAAAGAGAAATGAAGTTCTGATACATTTTATGACATGGATGAACCTTGAAAACATTATGTTAAGTGAAATAAGTCAGTCACAAAAGACCACATATTGTATGATCCCATTTATGAAATATCTAGAATAGGCAAGTGCATAGAGACCAAAGTACAGAGGGAGAGGAGGAGGGAGGGAGGGGGAAAGAGTTATTGCTTGAGGGCACTGAGTTTCTGTTAAGGGTGATGGAAAATTTTGGAAACAGCGGTGATGGTGGCAGAGTAGGATGAACATAAATTAATGCCACTGAATTGTACGTGTAAAAAATGTTAAAATGGCAAATGTTTTGTTCCATTTTTATAACCCAATTTTAAAAAGCACGAAATTTTTTTAGCTTCTTTTTTGAAAACACTGGACCTGTATAGCTCATTTGGACTTTAAGGCAGAATCCAAAAGGTTTGCCCAAAACCCACGGTGAAAATCTATGCGTACAACAAGGTAACTGCTTCACAGAGGGGAGGAGTTCTGCCCGCTTCCATGACTTTTCCTGGGGCAGAAATGACAGGAGCTGGTGACATCCAATCATAACTTCACTATCTCTCCCGAGGTAGGTTCACAGGACAGGTCATTAATCAGCAAGTACACATAATTTCCAGGCAAAGAGAGAGAGCATTCTCACAGGAATTTTGCAAACCAACTACATTCTTTTCCCTTGTGGAAATAAATGAAATGTATCTTCTGGGAAAGCATGGTCAGGGGGCCTTGTGATTTACTTCACAACAACAGATGGCAGGCACACGTGGTTAACTTCATCTTTTGCTCAAGAGAAGGGAAGACATAATTAATTAGTGATGTTGATCCTCATGGCCATAAAGGGGAATCTGATCAAGTGTCTCCCTCAGCCAGGAGGAACCACAATCCAGCTTGATTGGGGTGTTCTGTCCTCCTGCTCCTAGGCTATGGGGGATGGGGATGTCAGGGTGGTATGTGAATAGAGCTGCTTCCACTCTTACCATGAAGAGGTGGGGAAGGGACAATTGCTGGAAAAGAGGTGACAGAGGAAAGAAGAAGCGATTTCTTGCCTTCTTCCTGGTACTTCAGGCACTAGGGGTTTTAACAGCAACAAGATTATATTGTTTCTCATAAGCCTTACTCCACAGGATGTGATGGGAGAAGAGCTCCTTGCATGTAAAATTCAGAAAAGCTGACACAGCCACCCCCACCCCCATTGAAATGAAGCAGAAAATGTTAAATTACACACAATCAAAACCACTGGACCTGCATTCCCGCCTGGCAACAAACAGCTGGGGCCAAACAGCTCGGGCTGCCCTATGGGGGTTGTCAACTCCTCACTGCCTCCCGATTCTTTTTACCCTCCCTGCCCTCTTCCCTTCTCCCGAGCTTTGCTGCTCACTGAGTCTTTGTGGGGCAGTGGTGGTTCAGTGGTAGAAGTCTCATCTTCTATGCAGGAGACCTGGGAATGGTCAAGGCACCTCATGCGCAGCCAACCACCTGTCTGTCAGTGGAGGCTTGCGTGTTGCTATGATACTGAACAGGTTTCAGCAAAGCTTCCAAGCTATGATGGACAGTTGAGTCTTTCTTTGGGCAAGAGATTTATCCTGTCTCTGAAAAGTGGGAGTGACAATCCCATAGAGGCATTGGGGGGATAATCTGAGACAATTAACGTTTCCATTTTTCAAGGGAGGAGACTAAGCCACAGAGAGGTTCCATAGCTTGACCATAGCTAGCAAGTGGCAAGCTGGGATTCAAATCCGGGCAGTTGGGCTCCAGAGTCGATACAGTACTGTTAACGACCCCACTAGCTGCTTCTGGGTATTAGATGGGAAAGCATTTTGTAAGTTGTAAAATTCAGTGTCCCGATGAAGGATGGTTATGGTGAAATGGATTGTTTTTATATGGCCTTTTTCACTATAGTCTTATAACTCTCACCCAAGTGATTGGGTACCAAAACCCGTTGCCGTCAAGTTGATTCTGACTCACAGCGACCCTATAGGACAGAGCAGAACTGCCCCATAGAGTTTCCAAGGAGTGGCTAGTGGATGTGAACTGCCAACCTTTTTGATTAGCAGCTGTAGCTTTTCACCTCTGTGCCACCAGGGCCCCAAGTGATTGGGTGGGAACATTCAAATAAGGTCTATGGAACCCTAAAATAGTGATTGGTTGGTTTTGTCATCCCCACTAGGCTTAAAATGAGTGGTCCCAGAGGCAGGAAGAGAGAATCTTATCACTACCAAAGAAAAAGATACTAATACATCCTTTGGACCCAGGATCCCTGCGCTGAGAGGCTCCTGGAACCAGGAGACCAGGAGAGAGAGCTGTAACACCTAAGATGGAGAGAAGCAGCGGCAGAGAAACAGCAGCAGCAGAACCAGGAGACCGGCAGGAGATGGCACGGTGGGCTTCCTGGCCCACATTGCGAGAAAGCTGAGTGCCTTCAGGCAGGAGACTTGCTGGCAGAGTAGGGTGCCTCCAGGCACTTGGTGGAGCTAGGTTTACCAACCCACAGAGCTAGAGCTGAGTGCCGTCAGGCTGAGGCTTACTGGCAGAGTGGGGTGCCTCTGGGCACTTATTGGCAGAGCTAAAAGAGCTTTGTAACACTTGCCCAAGCAGGGCAGAGGCAAGGGCCAGAGAGGAGAGCTTAGGGGCACTGCTGAGAAGAGGCTGTCTTGATGGAAGAACTGTATCCTGAGCCTTCCTAAACCTGAATTGTAAACTGTTACTTCCCTAACAAACCCCATAATCCTGAGTATTGTCTGTGAGTTATGTGTGGCCTTTGCAATGAATTATCAAACTCAGCACAGAAGTAGAGAGTGCCGTGTGAGGGATGCTTGGTGTCAGAATTGGTAAAGATGGTGGAGAGAGGAGGTATGTCTGACCTCAGGCTCATAGGAATCAGCCTTGGGCTGTTGATCTTGATTCTCCTTCCCGCTTGTGAAGTTAGAGGAGGTCAGACACCGCTCCTATGCCATTTTTACAAGTTATGATGTAATTCTGGGAAGGCGTAAACCAAGCAACCGAGCTCTGTCCCAGGTCAGAACTGGAAAGAGAAGGCAACCCTGGCACCCTCTCCCCCAGGCAAGCACTTGGCAGAGCAAAACACACCACCCTAGAGTTCTGGGGCCTTCATTATGAATCACTGGGGAGACCTCAGCTTTTTGCCCTGCTGCCCCTTCTTCCTGCAGGTTGTCTAGTGCCATGGTTAAGAACAGAGGCTCTTCAAGGGAGAATGAAGAGAACAGGATACAAGGAAAAGATTAGTC
>NW_004443966.1:20332691-20345579 GCF_000243295.1 Trichechus manatus latirostris | reverse complement strand
GAGAGCAACTAGGGTCACATAACAATGTGTGTTTAGGTTTTTGTATGAGAAACTAACTTGAATTGTAAACTTTCACTTAAAGCACAATTAAAAAAAAAAAAAGTAGAGCCTGTTGAAAGCTGGTGATTGGGAACCCAAGGTCGAGAAGGTAGAGTGTCGACATGTCATGGGATTGGTAACCAATGTCACAAAACAATATGTGTACTAATTGTTTAATAAGAAGGTAGTTTGTTCTGTAAACCTTCATCTAAAATACAATTTAAAAAAAAAGTGGAGCCTGTCTTAGTTATCAAGTGTTGCTACAACAGAAATACTACAAGTGGATGGCTTTAAAGAACAGAAGTTTATTTCCTCACAGTTTAGGAGGCCAGAAGTCCAAATTCAAGGAAGCAGCTCTAAGGGAAGCCTTTCTCTCTCTGTCAGTTCTGGGAGAGGGTCCTTGTCTCTCTTCAGCTTCTGTTCCTTGGTTGCTTGACGATCTTCATGTGGTGTGGCATCTGTCTTCCCCCAGCTATGCTTCCTTACTTCTGTACCTAATCTGCTCTTTTCATATTTCAGAAGTGACTGGCTTAAAACACATCCCACACTAATATAGTCTCAATAGTATAACAAAGAAAACCCGATTCCCAAATGGGATTACATCCACAAGTACAGGGATTAGGATTCCAATACATATTTTGGGAGGACACAATTCAATCCATAACAGAGCTTAACTCCCCTCCCCTTGAATGTGGGCTGGGCTCGCTTCCAATGAATAAAGTGGAAGTGATGACGTGCAACTACAGAAGCTGGGTCATAAAAGGCACCGCAGCTTCCTGCTTGTTCTCTGGCTCTGTCTCTTGGATTACTTGTCCTGAGCAAAACTACAGAGAAGGCCTTGTGGTGAAGAACTGAGGCCTTTGACCAACAGACATTTGAGTGAGCTTGGAAGCAGATCTTCCAGCCCCAGTCAAGCCTTCAGATAACTGCAGCTCAGCCAGCATCTTATCTGTAACCTCATGAGAGACCCTGAGCTAAAATCACTCTTATAAGCTGCTCTTGGATTTCCACCGTTCAGAAATACATGTTTGGTGTTTTAAGCTGCTGCTCTTTGGAGTAATATTGGGTAATTTGCTATGCAGCAACAGATAACTACTACATCTTCCCCACTGTAGGCACCCCCTCTGCTCCCAGAGCCAATTCATATCTTTATTGGGCAGCTCAAGTCATTTAAAAGCTTTTCTCCTATACTCAGCTGAGGTAGTAAAGAGTCAGAGTGCCTGGGTTCAAATATCCATGGCTGGTGCTTTCTACCTGTGCTACATTGGGCAAGTTACTTACCCTCTCTGGGCCTCAGTTTCCACATATGTCAAACAATGAAGATACCTTCCTGGAAAGGAAGATTGTGAAGATTAAATCAGGGAATAGACCTGTGAAAGTACCTGGCCCAGTGCTGGGTGCTTGATGGGTGCCTGATAAATCTGAGTCCCCTGTGGCCCTCTCCGACTTTCCAGGGGGACTACAGGAAGAGTCCTAGGACCGTGGACCTGGGTTCCTGGCTGCACTCACAAGGCCCCAGTCCCCTTCGAGACTAGGACCTATAACTTTAGGGTCCTAAACATCTTTAGGGTCCTCCACATCTTCTTCCTGCCACAGGAAACAGAAGAACTTCCTTGTCACAGGGATTTCCCCAGTGTGGGGGTGAGAGTAGACTTGTCCACAGGAGGCGGGTGTGCTTCTGCAAAAGGTCCAAAAGAACCTTTGCAGAGCAGGGGCTGGTGCCACATTGGCTAGGCTTGGGCTCTAACTGCCACCGCACAGGCCTCTTTGGAGGGTGCGAGGAGTCTGATTTGCCACTTAACAGTCCCTAACAAATTAGGAAAATTCTATGTCCGTGGCTTTCCCATTTCCTTTCCTTTTCATTAGCTTTCTTTCCCCTCATTTCTCTTTTTATCTTACTTAGTTTAATCACACAAATAATATATGAAAAATAATAACAGTCAACATTTCCTGAAAACTTACCAAGGTTATAAAAGTGTTATATGTCTGTACAGCTCACAACCACTCTATGAGGCAGGTTACTATTACTAGTCCCATTTTACAGATGAGAAAACCAAGGCATAGAGGTAAATTGCGCAAGGTCACACAGAGGCAGAAAGAAGCTAATGAAGCTTAGGTTTCAGGGTCAGTCTGTCACTTACACAGGCTGTTCCAAGATCCTGCACTTAATTTTGTACTTATATTTAGTATTTCTTTTCTTAAAGAGGCCCCACAAAAACTGGATTCAGCCTTAAAGGTAATAACATGTCCATATGCTGTCCTCTTGCAGATATTTTCACAATACACTTACATCCATATGGAAACAACCCGTGTCCATCAACAGATGAATAAACAAAATGTGGTATATACGTATAATGGAATACGTATTATTCAGCCATAAAGAGATACAAAGTTCTGATACATGCTACAACATGGATGAACCTTGAAAACATTAGGCTGAGTGAAATAGATCGACACAAAAGGACAAATATTGTATGAATCTGCTTATATGAAATATCTCAAATAAGCAAATGCAGAGACAAAAGTTTCTTAGTCTTATGGGGAGGAAGGAATGGGCGTTATTGCTGAAGGGTTACTGAGTTTCTGTTCGTGGTGATGGAAAACTTTTGGAAATGGATAGTGGTGATGATATTACAACATGGTGAAGGTAATTAATATCACTGAATTGTACATTTAAAAATAGCTAAAATGGGAAATTTTTGTTGTATTTTTTACCACAATAAAATTTAAAAAATTAAAAACACATTTACATCCATAAACATAGAAATAGATGGTTTCAAAAAAATTAGTTGGAGTCCTACTGAGTGTATGGCCGGCACCCGGCTCTTCATTGAACGTCACGACGGTTGTTTTACGGTTCTAACCCGCGCGACGTGCAGCGAAGACCCGCACGTTTATTGACCCACTTTCCAAGAGTTTAACCCTCTACTTTCCCCCTTCCGAGGGTCTTCTTCGCTTCCACGAGTTTTCTCCCTTCATCCTGCTCCTCACCCGTTTCCCCTCTTACACCGTCCCCTTTCCCAAATCCTCCCCAACTCTCTTCCCCCTATTGACCCAGCCACCCCCCGCTCCAGCGTTTCAACCCTCTTCTTTCCCACCCAGATTCTTTACCACCCAAGGCATCATCCCCACTCACTGCCCTCTCTCTCGACCCCGCTCCGGCTTCCTCCCGGCGAGCACGTTACTCCTTCTCCGTTACTCCCGACCCCCGGATCCTTCGGTCTCTCCACTTTATGCACAGCCCCCTCCTCCCCCGCCTCCCGCGGCCGGCTGGAGCGCACAGCCTGCGGGAGACGACTTGAGCTGACAGAATAATGAATGGCTTCGGCGGTAATTAGCGACCCCGCGGCTAATCACCATGTACATTTACATTTTAAGTGCTGCAGAAGGAGGTGGAAGGGAGGGGACCGGCGGGAGGGGCCGCGGGCCTTTTCGGAGCTCTCCCTTCTGTGCCTGGGGAGCGTGGCGTATGGGGGTCTTCTACAGCAGGCGGTAGTGGAGGAGGTGGGGGAGGCAGCGCCCGCGGGAACCAATCTGGGCGGACACAGAACTGCCCCATCCTCACTAACCCAGAGCTCTCAGGCTCTCTTCCCCAAATTGCAGACCCTTGCCTACATCCCCTCAAAGGGAGCGTTCGACCCGGGCTTGCATACCCCTCGGGACGGAGAGCTCGCTTCTTCCCCTAACCAGTCCATTCCAACGGAGGTTCCAGCCGTCGGGGGCTTTTCCTCAAGCCTAACCGAAACTGCTGCCCTAAAAGTCCCACAGCCACCCCGGCCTTGCCTAGCCCGCAGTTGCCTCGCCCCGCCACGCGCTGCGGACAGTCTTCTGTGTCCTCCCAAGGCTGCTGGCATCCGGCTCCTAGGGCTGTTCCTCTTGGGGCTCGCGGGGGCCGGGGCATGGCCAAAGTCCAGGTTCCGAGCGGAGGACAGCCCCGAGGGCCCTGGTCTCGGGGAGGGGTTCAGTCACTCTCGCGTCGGTGCGCAGAGGTCCAGTGGCTCCAGCAATCCCCAAGGGGTGGTGACGGTGTCAGCCCTGGGATCTGAACAGCAAGACCGAGAGCTAGGAGTTACTGGATGCCGAGGAGGCGAGAATAGCCTTCAGGAGGGAGGGGAGCGCCCAGCGGCCCCTTCTCAGGACTGGTGGCCCGCTCCAACAGGCATCGTCACGCCCCCAGCACTTTCCGTCGTTCCTGCCAGCCCCAGCTCTCCGTCTCCCCCAACCCCACGCCCTGTCGTAGCCCAACCCGTGCTCCGCTGTCACCCTCACCCGGCCAAGGTCGGCCCCATTCCCTCAGTTCAGACAGTGTGTGTGTAAGGAGGGTGAAAGGATGAAGGGCAAGGCTCTTAGGGCAGTTCTGGAGCGGGTCTAGCTCCTTCTCAAACCTTCCCTCCCTCCAGCAGTCCTTCAATCCCAACCTCACCTCTCTCACCTGGCAGGAAGACACCGGGCCACTTTCTTGGTTCGGTGGAGTTCCAATGGCTTCATAATGCCCCCATGGCTTCAACTCCCCACCTTCCTCCCTTCTTCCTCTCCAAACTTGCCCTCACCCAGACTCCTCTTTGAAAAAGGGCCCCATTGGGTCTCAGGGTGGCGGCCCAGGTTGACCGACAACAAATTCCATCTGAGAGGCCCAGGGATCCACTTAAACAAGAAGCAATGTCTGCTCTGAGAGAGGACTCTCAGACGCGGGTGGGAGAAGCTTAACTTCCCCTTGAGAAGGGGTCTCTTTGTTCCCTTCCCCATTCACCTCAGGGAATTGCCTGGCCCAGAGGCTCATTCTCCACGCCCCAGGGGAGTACAGAGGTCCAGAAGCCTCGAGCTTCCGTCAGGTGTGGCCACGCTGAGAGACCTCGGTGTCCGGCCGCTCCTCGAGGACTCCGCCGCGGCGCAGCAGTTCGAGGGGAGTTGCGGCGTGGAGCGGGAGCCAGCGCTTCCTGCACTCTGCTGACGGCGCAGAGGCTGTCCTTGTGGCGAGAAAACCGGCTCGGGAGCGGAAGAGACAAGGGAGGTGAACCACTGGGGAATGGGAGGGGAGAGGTCCCGCAAGGCCGCTCGGAAATCTCTTCCCGGGAGGGAACTAGCGGCGGCCTCCAGTTGGAACAGGGAAGGGGTTCTGGGAGCTGGCTTGAAGCGGCGTTTGCAACGCAAGCGCTTTTGATTTTGATTGCCCGTTCATGGGAGTTGGCTCGGGGAGAGCAAATGGCCATTGCAGGGGAACTTCGCCTCTCCAGTCACCCGTTGGCGCTACCGCTGCGCCCCACCGCGCGCCACGTTCCCACGGCCCTGTAGCGTTAGATCGCGACTTGGTCTTAGAGGCCGGTGAGGCTGGGACTGGGCGGGGCGGGCCGGAGTTAGGGGCGGGGGCGGGGGCGGGGCCTCCCAGGCTGCTAAAGGCGCGGAGCGCTGGGCGCCGAGCGCGCAGAGTGGAGCAGCGCCCACCGGAGACAAATAGGGACTGAGGGTCGTGCTGTCCCTGCCCGCCCGTCGACGTCTGCGTCGCCTCCGCACCCTTACCCCCTGCCGCCCTTGCCGGGCGCGTCTGGCGACCATGCAGCCCCGGGGCTGAGGCGGCCCCATGGCGAAGCCCGCGTCCCCGCGGTCCCAGCGACGACGGCGCATGGAGAACTTCCGTAAGGTGCGCTCCGAGGAGGCGTCGGCGGGGGGCGGGGCCGAGGGGGGCAGCCCAGGCTCCAGCCCCTTCGCCGACTTGGCGCCGGGCGCGGTGCAAATGCGGGTCAAAGAGGGCAGCAAGATCCGGAACCTTCTGGCCTTCGCCACTGCCAGCATGGCGCAGCCAGCCACACGCGCCATCGTCTTTAGCGGCTGCGGTCGGGCCACCACCAAGACCGTCACGTGCGCCGAGATCCTTAAGCGCCGCCTGGCGGGCCTGCACCAGGTCACGCGGCTGCGCTACCGGAGCGTGCGCGAGGTGTGGCAGAGCCTCCCCCCCGGGCCCACGACTGAGCATTCACCAGGAGAGCCGCCCGCCAGTATCAGCGTGCTCAAGAATGTGCCGGCGCTCGCCATCCTACTTTCCAAGGACGCGCTGGATCCGCGCCAACCTGGGTACCAGCCCCCGGACCCGCATCCTGGTCCCTCATCCCCGTCAGCCGCGCCAACGCCCAAGAGGAGCCTAGGGGAGCCCGCAATTGGAGAAGGCTCTGCGAAGCGGTCACAACCTTAGCCAGGTGCTGTGCACGAGGACCGGACAGCCTGAGAACTCCGGGCTCACGGTCTAGGTCACGTAGACGGGCCGGATCCTATCCCCAGCGCCTTCGCCTTCAGACGCACCTCCAGCCTTTCATGCATCGGTCCCCTGAAGCCCATGACCTGGATGTAGTCTCTCAGACTGGCAGCGTGGACCCCCAAGGTGGCAATAGAGGGGCCCCTGGAGTGACAGGAAAGGATCTGGATCCCCAACGACCCTAGGGGAGCTTCGTGGGGTGGTTGACCCTCGCCTGTGTTGCCTGAAGATGCGGACTCCACTTTCAGCTTTTATGGACCATACTGGGACCTTTTCAGGGAGGGAATGGTGGGCAGTCGGACTCTAGAGACTTGCTAGAGATCCTCAAGGGTTAAAGGCACCAACCATTTATGAGGAGCCTGAATCCATGAGTCATGAAGAGCCCTTAGAGTCACCCCACCCTTGGCATCAGAGGGTAAGGGGTAAGAAACTGCTTCAGAGTAGACGAGTGTGGAGTGGTGGGGGTCTCATATTCTGGTCCCCCTCCAGGACACAGTTTCCTTTATAATTTTCCTTTCCTTGCTTCAGAGAAGCATACTGAGATTATGGTGGCAGAGGTGTCTCTATGGGCTCTAACTCTTAACATCCACACTTTCCCATGTTGGCCCAGAGGGAGAGATCAAGGACAGAACTCTCCGTGCCTCCTCTCCTGAGCCCCACAGCTGGAGTCTTGCTTTCAATAAAACAAACACAAAAATGGCACTGTCCTCAGGTTTTTTCCTAATCACTTGCCTTTGCAGAGCTGCTCTGGCCTGCCCTCTTGTGTCTCAGTCCCTCTGGCCTGGCATCCTTGGCCTTTGGAGTCCAGAATCAGGCACAGAGACGGGACAGCCTTGGAAGGGTGCAAGGGGCACACTGCCCAGTCCCTGGCTTCCCTCTCCCTCCCTGCCCTATCCCTCCCTGGCTCTGGCCTCAGGAACTTGTGGTTGGAAGGAGGCTTGTATCCCCCTGTGCATCACCACTAGGGAAAGGGAGCAGCACGTTGCTTTTCTGGGAGGAGAAGTAAGGAGTGCAATGGTGAACTCTTCAGGGGGTCATCCCCAAGAATGGCAGCCACTGCTGGGGTCCCTAGGTCTGCAGCCTTCTGCCAGCAGACTGAGCCTTATGCAGAAGACTGGCACAAGGCACCCTATTCCCATGGGTGAGCGCTCCCCTTCAGTGCCCTCCCTGAGAAAGGACAGCACACCCTTGGGGGAGCAGGAGGAGAGATTGAGCACAAATCCATTGCTGAAAATTACTATTCAGCAGAGAAGCTGGGACTTGGACTGTGAATCACTGCAGGCTTCCTGATAAGCTGCCACCTCCAGCCCTGCGCAGCTGACTGCTGAGAGATAACGGGTCTCATGAGCCTCTCTGCCCAGCTCCAAGTCAGCTGGGGTGGGGGAGGTGATTTCTGGAAGAGCTCTGATGAGTAAGGGGGGCACATATCCCCAGGATCTCATAAGCAGACCCCACCCCATGCAATTTGGCAGCCCCCTGGAAAGGAGGAGATGGGGAAGAAGGTATTTGTAAGTCGCTTTGCTGGCAGAACCCTGAAACAAGTCCTTCTGCTGGTGAGAATAGGTAGGTTCTGCAGCTGACAAGAGGGGCTCTTCAGGGACCCCTCCCCCTCAGTACCGCTGCTTGAGCTTTGAACCAGGGAGCCTGGTCGTTATAGGACCCTGCCACTGGTTGTTCTCCCCAAGTTCCTGTTCTTGATAAGTCCCTGGGAAGGGCTGGGGGCTCAGATGTGCTTGTCTGACCCCTCTCAGGGGTGCCCAAGAAGCGGGGAAAGAATGTAAAGTATCCTAACTGCTAAGGTGCCCTGGGCTCATCCTGGACTTAAGTATATAAAATAAGTGATAAAACTTGGAAGAGGTCCTGCAGCATGGGAGCTTAAAATGAGGGAGCCTGGTCTTGGTTCTGGAAAAGGGCCAACCTTCCAAGATCACTAGTGGTCTGAAGTACTGAGTTCTCCATCACCATCACCAGGATTGTGCAAGCAAGAGGCTGCCACAGTCATATCATGGAGGGGAGGTTGCAGAGGCTTCCCGTTTGGATGGGAGGTTGGGTCAGGTAAGTCTCCTCCCAACCTAAAAACTCATCCTGGGAGCAGGGAGAGAGGGGAACCCATTGTTTCCCGTTTCCCCAGCTTCAGAGCAAAACCCTGGTGGCGTAGTGGTTAAGAGCTACAGCTACTAACCCAAAGGTTAGCAGTTTGAATCTACCAGCTGTTCCTTGGAAACCCTAGGGGGCAGTTCTGCTCTATCCTATAGAGTCACTATGAGTCGGAATTAACTTGACAGCAATGGGTTTGTTCTTTTATGGTGGGCTGAGGAGCCCTGGTGGTGCAGTGGTTAAGTGCTCGGGTGCTAACAGAAAGGTAGGCAGTTCAAACCCACCAGCCGCTCTGTGGGAGAAAGATGTGGCAGTCTGCGTCAGTGAAGATTTACAGCCTTAGGAATCCTAGGAGCAGTTCTACCCTGCCCTACAGGGTCGCTGTGAATCAGAATTAACGGCAGTGGGTTTTGGTTTTGATAACAACACCATGGCAGGCTGAGCTTCTGCTACCCATGCCAGAAAGCAGGCCATGAAACTGGCTTTCTTTTCTGCACCCCTCAGCAGGTTCGGTTCCCAGGCTTCTGATAGGTGTGCTGACTTGCAGTTGGGACCCAGCTCCTGTGAGCTCCCCACCCCTGCCTCACTGATCCTTTGGCCCTGCTGACCTAGGAGCAGGGTCCAAAGGAAAGTGACAGATGTTTCCATAGCACCTCTCAAGGCTGAAGGGGGAAGTGGGTGAGGCCTGAGAAGATCTGGAACACAGGGGAGGGAAGGGGGCTAGGGGGACACCTCAGAGATAGGACCCACTTCAAAAGCTGACTAATAAGCAGGAATGGGAAGCTCCCCTTGTAAGACTCCATCTTTTCAATACTGACCTTTATCCTGGAGCCTCAGGTCTTCCATCTTTGGCTACTGGGCCCAATCTGTGCTTGCCTGGGCCCTACCCTGGGGCACGTGTAGGCTAGAGGTGGCAGTGAAGGGTCACGCCCAGAAAACTGTAGAGTCACAAAGTCAAGAGCTTACTCTATTTGAGAACATAAACATATGTAATCCAAGACCAGAACTTGTCAGATGGGTGGTAGAACTCCAGCTGGGCCTTGAGGGACTTCATCCATTCAACAAGCATTCACTGTTGTTATGCCAGGTCTAGGCATGGGGGTAGAGGTAGAATCAGAATAATCAGACATGGCTCCTGCCTCAAGGAGGTCCCAGCCTAGTGGAGAGAAAGAAAAGTAAGAAGTGACAGCACAGTGTGATGATAACAGGAGAAGATGGGTGCTCTGAGAAGGGGCACTTACATAATTCACCCAGAAGTGCTGTTGGAGCTGGTTCTTCAAGAACCAGAAGGAGTTAGCCAGCTGGACAGGACAGGGAAGGGAATTCCAGGCAGAGCACAAGGAGGCGATGCTGTGTATGATGTTCAAGCAGCCACATGTGGTTGAAGGATAGAGTGCACATGGCAAGAGGTTGGTGGGACTGGAGTAGCAGGTAGGTACCAGGTCACCGGGAGCCTCCCTGGAAGAAAGCGGGGAGCCAATAGAAACCAAAGAATGCCCTGATCCAATTGGTATTTGAGAACAATCTCTCTGACACCTTTGTATGTGGGAGGTGGACTGGAGGGGGCCTGAGTGGGTCCAGGAAGCTTCACGGAGCTAAGCGATGAGACAGTGGCAGTGGGGATAGAGATGGGGACAGATTTAAGAGCCACCCTGTTTTGGTAAGATTTCACTGCCATTACAGCCCTAGTGGCGCAACAGTTAAGCACTTGGCTGCTAATGGAGAGGTTGGCGGTTTGAACCCACCCAGCAGCTCCGCGGGAGAAAGACCTGGCTATCTGCTCCCATAAAGATTACAGTTGAGAAAACCCTGTGGGGCAGTTCTACTCTGTCACATGGGGTCACTATGAGTCAAAATCTACTCAATGGCACCTAACAACAATGGCCAGGAAAGAGGAGGGCTTCTTCTTATGGCACTAACCCTCACCTGGACAGGACTTGACCTACCTTCTTGGCATCCTGAGGGACTTGCTGTGTAAGAACCAAACAATAGAGAAGGGATTTTTGTTGTGTGAGCTGGGGCTGCTGTTTCAGAAGTCTGTTTGCAGGGGTCCATTGTGTGGCCGTGGGTTCCACAGCATCAAATTAGTAAAAGCTTTGGGAACCGTCATCCACTGACCATGAATCTGCCAGGCTGTGCTCACTGCACAGTGTCCAAAAGACCTGAGCCAGACCACCCCCTTCCATCTCTCAGCCCCTACCTCATTAGGAGAGCTGTTTTGGTCATTGCTATGCCCACACGGGGCACTAGGGATGCTTTGTTGTTGTTACTGTGTGCGGTCAAGTCAATTCTGACTCACAGCGACACTATAGGACAGAGTAGAACTGCCCCAGGGGGTTTCCAAAGAGTGGCTGGTGGATTCGAACTGCCAACTTTTTGGTTAGCAGCCTGAGCTCTTAACCACGTCGCCACCAGGGCTCCAGGCATGCACGAGTTCCCTCTATTTCACTGAGATGAATTCAGCCACAGGAAGGTCTCCTTGATGAGACCAGGTTTCTTCCTCTGAGAGCACCCATCTCACTTTGTAATTGCACCCTTGTTAGCGTGGTCCTTTGTCAGTCACCCCATTAAACCATAAGTCTATGAATTGGACAGATCCTGCCTGCCTTGCTCTCTGCCCAGCTCCTGGCATACAGGAGGCCCTCAGAATGAATGAATGAATGAAGATTTGCTGAGCCAGGTTTCTGAACTGTTCTAATGCCACACCAAAGTCCTTAGCTGTCCAACTGTGTGGACAGTGGCTGAAGTTGTCCCTATCCCCACCATGGCTTCTCTCCCCATCTGAGCCCTTGGACCCCCCGCCCCCCACTTCCACCTTTTGGAAAAGCTGAAGTCATCATGGGGGTTGAGTTTGTGTATCTGGCATGGGGATTCTGGTGTTTATGACACCTCCCGACTATCATACTTATTCTCACTACCTTTGGTGGAAATAGGGAAGGCGAATGTGGGATGTTTGCCAAAGCCCCTATTATCAGAATTTCCAGTCCTCCGTGGAGGCAGGGTCTCTACTCTGCAGGTTTGTGCTAGCAAATGTAATGCCTGGTGTTGTATTGAACAGATCATAGGCTTGGGAGGCAGTCAGGCTGACTGTGACTTTGAGCAAGTTACTCTGAGTCTCAGCTTTCTTATCTGCAAAATGGGGCCAGACTGCTGTGGGGATAAGGAAATAATACCAGGCTTCCCAACCTTAGCTCATCATCAGAATCACCCAGAGCACTTGTTAAAAATGCAGATTGCCTGGGGTGAACTACAAACCCACAGGATCAGACTATCCAAGGAGGGACCTGGGAATGTGCATTTTAATATGATCTGCAGGTGATTTTAACAATTAATCAAGGTTGTTATTCTCTGAGATAATAAAGTCACACTCCTACTGGTACAGGAGACACAAAATTAAATCCCCTTCTCTTCACATTCAGAAATTATTTGAACACATTTCTGGAGAGAAACTCACTAGTGAAGAACTGCTATGAGCTGCCCCCTAGAGGTGGTGCTGGAAAAGGGATGCGAGAGGACCCTTAAGAGAGCAGCCAAGTGGATTCCAAGCACGGAATTCCTCTACCCTGGGTCGTTTTCTGATAGGGAACCTAAGGGCGTGGGGCCCAGCTCAGACAGCTACAAAGGCCCAGACTTCTTTGAAAAAAAATTATTATGGAAAAATTGGAGCCTTCATACATTGCTGGTGGGAATGTAGAACAGCGTGGCCACTTTGGAAAATAGTTTGGCAGTTCATCAAAAAGTTAAACATGGTTAACAAAATGTGGTACATCTATACAATGAGATAGTATTCTGCCATAAAAAGGCATGTAATAACAGATGAACCTTGAAAACATTATGCTAAGTGAAAGAATCCAGCTACAAAAAGCCAAATATTGTATAATTCCATTTATATGAAATGTCCATAAAGACAGAAAGTAGATTAGTGGTTGCCTAGGACCGCTGGTATTAGGGAAATGGGGAGTGACTGCTAGTATGTATGAGGTTTCTTTTTGGGGTGATGAAATTGTTTTGGAATTAAATAACGGTGAAGGTTACACAACATATACTAAAAACCACTGAATTGTACACTTTAAAAAGTACATTGAATTTTACTGTATATGAATTATATCTCAAAAATATATTCTTTAATGATTTTCTGATTATAAAAGTATTAATTCAGAAATTACAAAAAACTGAATCATCCATGTTATAATACCTTAGATCTTGCTAAAAACAAAAACACCATTAATGTGATTTGTCTCTCTCCAGACTTTTTTTCTGTGCACAGATAAATTGTGTTTTAAAAAAAACAAAAAAAACAAAAAAAAACGGGTTCTTACTGTTTTGTAAAGTGCTTTTTTCACTTAATACTACATCCTGGGTATCTTTAACAATGCATCAGCTCTGCATCATTTTTTTGACGGCTGCCCTCTGGTGGTGCAGTGGTTAAGCGCATGGCTGCTAACGGAGAAGTTGGTGGTTCGAACACACCAGTGGCTCCATGGAAGAAAAGACCTGGGCGTCTG
>NW_004443966.1:20330131-20332591 GCF_000243295.1 Trichechus manatus latirostris | reverse complement strand
GAGTCTCAGCTTTCTTATCTGCAAAATGGGGCCAGACTGCTGTGGGGATAAGGAAATAATACCAGGCTTCCCAACCTTAGCTCATCATCAGAATCACCCAGAGCACTTGTTAAAAATGCAGATTGCCTGGGGTGAACTACAAACCCACAGGATCAGACTATCCAAGGAGGGACCTGGGAATGTGCATTTTAATATGATCTGCAGGTGATTTTAACAATTAATCAAGGTTGTTATTCTCTGAGATAATAAAGTCACACTCCTACTGGTACAGGAGACACAAAATTAAATCCCCTTCTCTTCACATTCAGAAATTATTTGAACACATTTCTGGAGAGAAACTCACTAGTGAAGAACTGCTATGAGCTGCCCCCTAGAGGTGGTGCTGGAAAAGGGATGCGAGAGGACCCTTAAGAGAGCAGCCAAGTGGATTCCAAGCACGGAATTCCTCTACCCTGGGTCGTTTTCTGATAGGGAACCTAAGGGCGTGGGGCCCAGCTCAGACAGCTACAAAGGCCCAGACTTCTTTGAAAAAAAATTATTATGGAAAAATTGGAGCCTTCATACATTGCTGGTGGGAATGTAGAACAGCGTGGCCACTTTGGAAAATAGTTTGGCAGTTCATCAAAAAGTTAAACATGGTTAACAAAATGTGGTACATCTATACAATGAGATAGTATTCTGCCATAAAAAGGCATGTAATAACAGATGAACCTTGAAAACATTATGCTAAGTGAAAGAATCCAGCTACAAAAAGCCAAATATTGTATAATTCCATTTATATGAAATGTCCATAAAGACAGAAAGTAGATTAGTGGTTGCCTAGGACCGCTGGTATTAGGGAAATGGGGAGTGACTGCTAGTATGTATGAGGTTTCTTTTTGGGGTGATGAAATTGTTTTGGAATTAAATAACGGTGAAGGTTACACAACATATACTAAAAACCACTGAATTGTACACTTTAAAAAGTACATTGAATTTTACTGTATATGAATTATATCTCAAAAATATATTCTTTAATGATTTTCTGATTATAAAAGTATTAATTCAGAAATTACAAAAAACTGAATCATCCATGTTATAATACCTTAGATCTTGCTAAAAACAAAAACACCATTAATGTGATTTGTCTCTCTCCAGACTTTTTTTCTGTGCACAGATAAATTGTGTTTTAAAAAAAACAAAAAAAACAAAAAAAAACGGGTTCTTACTGTTTTGTAAAGTGCTTTTTTCACTTAATACTACATCCTGGGTATCTTTAACAATGCATCAGCTCTGCATCATTTTTTTGACGGCTGCCCTCTGGTGGTGCAGTGGTTAAGCGCATGGCTGCTAACGGAGAAGTTGGTGGTTCGAACACACCAGTGGCTCCATGGAAGAAAAGACCTGGGCGTCTGTGCTTGTAAAGATCTCAGCCTAGGAAACTCTATGAGGTAGTTCTACTCTGTCCTACAGGGTCGCTATGAGTCGGAATTGACTCGAGAAGTGTTCCATTGTTGAGGCTAAGCTTATTATTACAAACAACGTTGCAATGAACATCCTTACTCACTGATATAGTGGGAGTAGGGAGGGGGAGGAAAAAGTACCATTAGAGCCCTCCTACCCCTATTTGATGGCCTGCCCACAGGACTGCCTTCAAGAGCTACTTCCTCCTGCCACCCCTCTTCCCAGACTCCCAGGTCATCCATACTGTGTGTTTGCCCACCTCCATGCTTTGTCCTCCATCTCACAATCGGCCCTGCCCTGGGAAGAAACTTCCTACAATTTTCAGCAGGAAAATACTTTATCTAGAGAACAACAGTTACTGTTTATTGAGCCCTTACTGGGTGCCATCCAGGACATGGTGTTTTATGTGCATTATCTCATGTAATCTTCTCAACAACCTATTAGCTAGGTTCCATTATTATTCTCATAGATAAAAAAAATTGTGGTTCAAGGAATTGGAGTAACTTTCCAAGGGGATATGACTAATGGAAGCAGCCCTATAATTCAACAGCAGTAAGACTGTCATTCTCTCGGGTGCCTTCTCTTGTTCATCTCCATTTTCCGAGGAGTCTAGTAGTGAAATCCCCATCACTGGAGGTACTCAAGTAGAGGCCTGAGGAAATAAAAGCAATGTAGGATTAGTCAGACTAATGGTCTCAGGGTCCACTTCCAGCCTTGAAATGGCAGGATTCTTTTTTCTCCCCCAACGTATGCTTAATTTCTACCAGAGAAGGTAGATTTCTTGCATGTAAACTTCCCTTTATTAGAAATTCAGATGGTGGAGCAGTGTCTTTCTCCTCACAAGCTCCTCAATAATGTCATCACTCCCCCCTGCACCCACCAAGAGAAACATCTCACTAACGAGGTACAGGAGTCCAGTGCCAAGGGCCAGAAGGCAGAAGGGGACAAGGAAGCTGGTGATAGGGAACCCAAGGTTGAGTAAGGATATTGTTGATGTGTTGTGAGATTGTTAATCAT
>NW_004443966.1:20314997-20329906 GCF_000243295.1 Trichechus manatus latirostris | reverse complement strand
GATGACATCCCTGAGGCATCAGAAGTCCAGCTGCTGCTTCTCCAGAAGAACAGCACAGGATTTCAGGGCAGGAGGTGGCAAGAAGGGACAAAAGACCCTGATGGCCTTGGGCAAGGGCCAAGAGTCAGCTCTAAAACTGTCTGGAGGGACACCTTCTAGAAGCAGCAGAACGGCTGGGACCTGGAAACATACTTGGGGGCAGTCTTGGCAACTGGCAGGGGCTCCTCTACCTAAGTGTTGTGATAGGTTTAATTCTGAGGTGACCCCCAAGATTTACTTCTCCTGGTGTACATGCCTTGTATAATCCCCTTGAGTGGGAGGCAGAACCTATGAATTTGATGGGATATCATTCCTGAGATTAGGGTACTAATCAGTTGACTTTCAGTTAATCAAAAGGGAGATTATCCTTGGTGGACCTGACCTAATCTTGTGAAGTCATTCAGGGTGAAGTGTCAGAGAAATACTCTCCTGCTGGCTTGAAGAAAGAAGCTGCAGTGTTGTGAGAGGGCCTATGGAAACGGCCATGCATCAAGGATCTGAACGTGGCCTTTAAGAGCTGTAAGTGGTTCTCAGCCGACTGCTAGTAAGAAAAAATGGGGACTCAGTCCTAAACGACAAGGAACTGGTTTCTGCCAACAACGTGAATGAGCTTGGAAGAGAACCCCAGCCTCCAGACCTGGCTGATATCTTGATTTCAGCCTTGTGAGACCCTGGGCAGAGAACACACTTATGCCTAGACTTCTGACCTGCAGAAATTAGGAGATAATAAATGGGTGTTGTTTTAAGCTGCTAAGTTTGTGCTATGGTGTTTTCAACCACCTCATATGCATGTAAAGCTGGACAATGAATAAGGATGAAAAAAGAAGAACTCATGCCTTTGAATTATGGTCCTGGTGACCAATATGAATATACCACGGAATGCCAGAAGAACAAACAAATCTGTCTTGGAACAAGTAGTCAGAATGCTCTTTAGAAACAAGCATGGCAAGCCTTTGTCTCACATACTTTGGACATGTTACAGGAGGGACCAGTCCCTGGAGAAGGACATCATGCTTGGTAGAGGGCCATGGAAAAAGAAAAGGACCCTCAATGAGATGGACTGACACAGTGGCTGCAACAGTGGGCTCAAGCACGGCAGGGGTTGTGAGGATGGTGTGGGACCAGGCAGTGTTTTGTTCTGCTGTGCATAGGGTCGCTAGAGTTGGAACTGACTTGATGGCACCTGACAACAACAACAAGAAGTCTGCAGTAAACTGTTATGCAGCAATAGAAAATACAGGTGATAAAGGCTGAGAACTTCCCTGAAGGTAGCAGGGGGTTCAGCATTCACTGAGAGGTTAGCAAAGACTACTTTCAGTGGTGGTGGGGAAAGAAAACAGTTCTGGAGTCAGACAAGTCTGGGTTCAACTCTAAGGACCACTATTTATTAGCTGTATGATTCTACAGGGTTGCTATAAGTTGGAATCAACTCAACGGCAATGGGTTTTTGACTCTTGGGCAAGTATCCTTTGAATCTATTCCTTCATCCATAAAATAGGAATACTTATCTTAGGGTTGTTAAGAGGCTTAGATAGGATAATAAATAGTTGATGGCATACAGTGGCCACATAAAAATTATAGTCACAATTGTATATTAAAAAAAAAAATAAAACACTCCAGTAGCCAATCTAAAGGACTGTTGGCAAAGTGGACAGACTCTGACAACAGGGAGACCAGTTAGGACTCATTTGCAATTGACCCCAGTGCCTTCTCAATTATCGGAGCCCTGGCCTTATCCTAAGGGACTCTGGTGGCGTAGTGGTTAAGTGCTCAGCTGCTAACCAAAAGGTCGACAGTTTGAACCCACCAGCTGCTCCGCAGGAGAAAGATGTGGCAATCTGCTTCCATAAAGATTACCCACTACCATCGAGCTGATTTTGACTCATAGCAACCCTATAGGACAGAGAAGAACTGCCCCACAGGGTTTCCAAGGAGATGCTGGTGGATTCAAACTGCCGACCTTTTGGTTAGCACACAGGCTCTTAACCACTACACCACCAGGGCTCCTCCATAAAGATTACAGCCTTGAAAGTCCTATGGGGCAGTTCCCTGTCCTATAGAGTCACTATGAGTCAGAACCAACTCGACGGCAATGGGTTTGGGTTTTGGACCTCATCCTGAGATTCCAGTCTTGGGAGATTTGAGGAATATTAATTGAACTGCAAAGAGGTCAAAGCTTCCGCAGATGTCCTTTGGTTAGGCTGGTGGGAGGGGGTGAGGGCGGGTACTTGGAAAAACTTTTTTATCCTTTTCTCAGCCAGGTTCGTATCTCCTAAAGCCACACCACTAGGGATGAAAATGAGGGCAGCTGCTGATGCCCTATGGAGTGGGCGAGGAATGAGGAACCCCAGAAAAAAAAAACCAAACCCATCGCCATCAAGTCAATTCCGACTCATAGTGACCCTATAGGACAGAGTGAACTGCCCCATAGGGTTTCCAAGGAGCGGCTGGTGGATTCGAACTGCCAACTTAGCCACCGAGCTCTTAACCACTGTGCCACCAGGGCTCTGGAATGAGGAAGAGGGGCCTAAATGTCCATCTCTTCTTTACTCAATGGTCTCAAGGTTAGAGAATGAGCGATACCAAGGCGAATGGGACCATCTCTTCAACTCTGGGTGGTGGCAAGACAATTCACGCCTGGGAAAGGTGCTCTACTGCCTGACCAGGAACTCAAAGTCAAGATGCAGTTAGTGAGGCCAGATTAGATGTAAGAGGCGTGGCACTTGATCAACTCCGTTTCAGAGCAGTTTGCTGTAGATCAGCACCCTTCTGCAGGGAGCGGTGGCGGGCGTTTGGCCAGAAACATCCAGGTGAAAATCCTTGGAACTGGGGATGTTGTATAAAGAGCGGGGATTACCAGCTAACAGTCTAATTTCTGAGCCTGTCTCCTTATCTGTAAAGTGAAACGGTTGGACTCGTTTTTTAATGCTTGCTGGTTTGTGATATAAGAATAAACTCCAAAACCCATTGCAGTCCAGTGGATTCCGACTCATAACGACCCTACAGGACAGAGCAGAACTGCCCCATCGGGTTTCCAAGGAGCGGCTGGTGGATTCAAACTGCCAAACTTCTGGTTAGCAGCCATAGCTCTTAACCACTGTGCCACCTGGGCTCTGACATAAGAATAATTCATTGTAAACTCTTACATTAAGCAGTCTTTTCCCATTCATTCTCTTATTTTAGGCTCAAACCTTGGTGGTAAGCAAGGAAGTATTCTTATTATAACTTAACGTCGTTATTATTGTTATCGTTCCCATTCTGAGGAGGCTGACTCGCCTCTTGAGCCGACTAGGAACATAGATACAGTCTTCTCACCCGTCGCCTTCCCGTCATCCTCGCTCCATAATGGCGGCCGTAGGTCACGCGACCAGCAGCGAAGGGGCCGACCTGGTTTGTCCTCAACGCGCCACCGTAGCCCGCCCGCAACCGCGGGGTGCCCCCTCCAGCCGGGGCGCGAGCGCCGCCGCGGGCGGGCCTGCACGCTCCGCCTACCGTGCGTCGGAGCGTGAGTCCGGCCCCCGCGAGCTTCGGAGCAGCCCGCGCGCTCATACCCGGCTTAGCTTCAGCCTTAGCCTGTGCGCCGCCATCGCTGTCATGCTGGGCGCCGGTCTCCGCCGCTGCGCCGTAGCCGCAGCCTTCCGGGCTGGCCCTCGAGGCCTTCTGCACTCCGCCCCGGCCCCCAGCCCCGCCGCCGGTAAGGCACCCGCCTGCCACTGCCAGCTCCCGCGTGTCCTTGCGGTGACCTGGGCCCCCGCCGCCACTCGAGGGCAGGCTCCCCCCGCGGCCTAGTCTCTTCCCTGCGGGCCGGCGGCCGTACCCAGTGACCGTAGGGCCGCTCTCGCAGCCGCCTCTAGTTGTGGAGGACTCGAGGACGTGCCCCCGCGGGCTCCCTCAGCGCGACTTCATGGCGCGGGCACCACGGACGGATCAGGTTCGGGCGGACAGAGGAGCGGGCGCAGCGCTTCCGGGTACCGCGGCTTCTTCCGCGTCCACCGGGCCCCTTCAGTTTTCGGGCCGTGACCGTGTCCTGGCGCTGGCCCCGCGGTCACCTGGCCTGGAGTGGCCGCCGCCGGCCTGCAGCGCCTCGGCGAAGGTGACATTGAGCCGCTGGGCGCGTCGTTCAGGGTGGGGGCGGGGGTGGCACCTCCAGGATCCGGGCGCCGTCGCCCCCAACGTTTTCCGAGGACACAATATGCTTCCGTGTGAACACAGTATATATGCATTGTTTAATCAGGCATTTCTTTCAGTTAACGTTTTGTATGTCATCTTCACAGCCGTTCTGTCAATTTTAGGGACTGCTGTTATGAGTCGGAATCGATTCCCGGCAGTGGGTTTGGTGGTTTCGTTTTTATGCCACGTTCTAATTCTTCCACGTTTGAAATGGATTTACATGTTTCCTGAGATCGAGAGATCCTGAATGCTGATAGGTCCTTTGATAAGAATATTACTGTTTGGAAAATTGAGTACCACAGATCCAGGGATCCTGGATTTTACAAACATGAGAAAGCTTCATTTTTTTTCTTCGGATTAGAATCCTGATTGCTGGAGTATGACGTGCTGCTAATTCTTGTCTTCTATTTTACTTTCCCTTTTATGTGTTCTGAGACGTGTTGTGTCCAGAACTGTACATATAGTTATAGTAACTACACTTTATCACGGTCCATGATGGTAGTATAACATTATGAAATTCAGCCCCTAAGTGTGCATATTTAAACATCTCAGAAGCTCAAAGCTAGTAGTAACGTTGTTCTCTTGACTATTTTGGGTGTTTTAGCTAGACATTTCAGAACCTGTAGAATATGTCTTGCTTCATTCAGCTTAAACTTTGCGTTCTGTAATTTATTATAGAATGTTAAGGCTGGAGTGCACTTTAAGAGACTATGGAGGCCATCTAGTTTTACAGAAGAGGAGACTGAGGCCTACCTTGGAAAATTGACTCTTTTACTGGTGATGGAACTATTTTCTGTTTCTTTGTTAGGTTTGGCCCGTCCTGATGTTTGTCAGTTTTTGTTTTTTGTTTCTTCTCTAATTGTTTAAGTATCGAATACTATTGAAGTTTTTTATATAGATAGATTTTGGTGGAGATTTCTTACATTTTCATGGTGGATTGGGAAAATATCAGAGGTTTTTGGCAAATTGTGGTTTAAGGGAATTCCTCTTTTCTTAGTAAGTTTGAACACAGAGATTTATGTTGTAGGTGTTACATTCCCCAACCTAAGTGTAATCCGTAACAAAAGCTTTAATTTAGGTGTTTCTGCCATCTGGGCTCCTTGTTTCTCCCATACACCTTAATATTTACCACAAGGAGGCAGTATTGGTTACAAGTAGTATCAGCTACTGTCAGGCGCTACTTGTGTGACCTTGGGCATATTATTTAGCCTTTGTAAGCCTCAGTTGCTTCATCTCCAAACTTGCGATAATACTTGGTAGTTGTGAGATTTAAATAAGATAATGTAACCCTTGGCACATAGAAAATGCTTAAGACAGTAGATATTTGCTTTATTATAGTGCATTTCATTTTTTTGCATATTATACATTGGGATTTGTTATCACTATAGGAGTGAAGAGATTTTGTGTAATTGAAAAGTCAAGAAGATTAAGGTTCTTGGATGAAGCTATCCTAGGTCAAATGATAGTATGCTTGAAAGAGAGCTCTAGAGGAATTGACCTGAGGGGTCAAGTTTGCTCTAATTAAGTAGCAACCCAGATTCCCCTCTGGTTTGTGAAGAAGCCTCCAAGTTGAAATTGAATTGTTTTCCAGTTAACTGCTCAACTAGATGATTATGTTTTAAATAACAGTTAGGTTCTTTAGTCAATCATTAAAACCTGTGCAGCTGGCACCTACAGGTCTACCCTGAGAGCTGGGTAACACCTGAAAGGGTGGGAGGGCGTATTTAAGCCAAGCATCTCAATAAACTTGCTTTGGAACCTGTTAATGTTCCCTTCACTTTATTCACTTCTTTCTCTCACTCCTAGAATTACCACCACCAATATATCCATTCTTTAGGGTTTGTCCAAGCTGATTAGTTACTAAATGGAAAGCCATCTGATTTAGCTATATTTAAAACCAAGGGATTAATGAGCCCCTTAATTTTTCTAAATATATTAGCTTTTTTTTTTTTTTTTTAATGAGTGCTTGACTGAATGCCAAAAAGCAGTACTACAAATAGATTTTTAGATTGAGGCCCTAGCACTAGTCACTTAGTCTAAATTGTCCTCATGTTTCACAGTTGCATCCCTTTTCCTACTCTGGAACCTTTCGGTTGTGTAAAAGCACTGAGTATTGTTTTCCAAAATAGCTTGGCTTAGAAGCCTCAAAACTAGGCAGAGATGCTACATGGAAGTGAAGCTGGTGTGTTTGTGTTTAAATGCCTGTATAACCCATTGTCATTGAGTCAATTCTAAGTCCTGGCATCCGCATGTGTCCTAGAGTAGAACTGCTTCATAGGGTTTTCTTGGCTGTAATTTTTACAGAAACAGATTACCAGGCCTTTCTTCCGTGGTGCTGCTAGGTGGATTTCAACTGCCAACCTTTAGTTTGTAGTTGAGCACAAACTGCTTGCAACACCCAGAGTCCTAATGCCTGTATGTTGTTGTTAGGTGCCATCGAGTGGTTTCCGACTCATAGTGACCCTATAGGACAGAGTAGAACAGCCCTGTAGGGCTTCCAAGGAGCAGTTGGTGGATTTGAACTGCTGACCTTTTGGTTAGCAGCCGAGTCACACAGCCAGTAAATTACAGAGCCCCGATTAAAACCCATGGTAGTCTGCCCCTAAAGCTCAAGCTCTTTCCACCCTACCCATTCTGCCTCCCAAGGAGGAAGCGCAAGTGTAAAGAGTGTTAATGTATTGTGCTTCAGCTGAGCAAGTATTTACTGAGAGTTGACCAGATTGGGATGTATTAAAGCACATTTAATTATCATGAAAATATTGCCCACAGAGGGCTTTTTTTTTTCTTTTTTTTTTTTAAAAACCTTTGTAATGAAGGACTGTAATTATATTGATGACTCAAAAACTACGTTCTTCAAAGGCAATAGGTAAGAGTAGTAGGCACCTTTTTTCCTTAGACTACCTAGTATACTGCAGTGGATAAAGTTGAGTGTATAGATGATTTATAATATGAAAAAGTTTAAAGTAGTTATGCTTTGGTAACCTAATTTGAAGAATATCAACAAAAGAGGTGACAAAGAAGAGCTACACTGTGTGACTCCCAATTGATCCTAAGTCAGAATGAACCACACCAACCTGACCAAACCATGTAAGTACAGTATTTTTTTTTTTAATGCTAAACAACTATATACTAAGGATAGAGTCCCTGCGTAGTGCAAACGGTTAATGTGCTTGGCTACTAACTGAAAGGTTGGAGGTTCGAATCCACCCAGAAACGCCTTGGAAGAAAGGCTTAGTGATCACTTCTGAAAAATCAGCCATTGAAAACCCTATGGAGCACTGTTTTACTCTGACAACATGTGGAATTGCCATAAATTGTAATTGACTCATTGGCAACTGGTATAGTATAGTAAGGATTTTTTCCTTAAAACCAAGTGCTAGTGAATTAATTGGAAATAGACAAAAATCTGTTTAATATTCATACTGAGTTGGTGCTTTAGTTGGTGGACCAGTATTTTGTTTTAAAAGCCTAAGGATGAGAGAATTGGTTAAGTCAGGAAGGGAGCATGGGTGAAGTTCATTAAGATGAAAAGTAACCTAATTTCTTTAGGCAGTTGCCTCCTTTGACATTGTAAAGAAGGGGAAACCTGGTCTCATAAAAACCATTATTCAGGTCTCAGGTTCTCAAACTATTCTTCACACAGAAGCATTAGGTTATTAGCTATTAGTCATTGGGAGAAAACCCTCATGAAGACAGCCATTGGATCCGTATGAAGCCCTGTATCCTAAATTTGGCAGATTTAGGTGCCAGACCAACAGCATTTTAATCTTGAGACTAAAATTCCTATAGGCAACTAACTCAGTTTGTAAATACCGAATGGGGCTCACTCCTGAATTCCAGGCAAGTGTTCCAGTTTCAGTGTCGTGTATTTCAAGGCTCTAGCAGGTTTTATCAAAGTTGTAACGAAGATCTGGGGTGCTAATTAGGGGAGATCTCATATGGATAAATTAAACCTCTGAAGTTACACAGTAATGTTTTGTGAAAGGAAGGTTATGTAGCTATGACTTAATTTCTCAATAGAGCAGTGAGGGGAAACTGTAGCCAATGGCTATAAAACAAATTTTCATTTTTTCCCAGATGCATCTTTTTATTGTAAAGCAAAATTGATCCAAAGAGATGTCACTCGAGAGCAATCATGTGCTAGGATGCTGTTCTAAGTATTTCTGTTCAAATCTGTCATATAAGGGCCAGTTGTTTACTTTTTCTAAATGGGTTTTTAATCAACTACATACAATGAACTGTACTATTTTGAGTGTATAGTTTGAGTTTTGCCAAAAGTTCACACCCACGTGACTACCATAACCTATTGCAGTCAAGTTGATTCCAACTCGTAGCCACCCTAGGGGACAGAGTAGAATTGCCCCATAGGGTTTCCAAGGCTGTAATCTTTATGGAAGCAGACTGCTGCATCTTTCTCCCGCAAAGTGTCTGGGGGGTTCTAGCAGCTGGGCACTTAACCACTGTTCCACTAGGGCTGCTTTGTGACCCCTACCACAAAAAAAAAAGATACAAACTATTTCCATCCCCTGAAAACGGTGCCTTTTGCCTCTGCAGTCCATCTGCCCTCTGCCCTCCACCCCGAGCAACCGCTGCTCTACTTTTTGTCATTATAGATTAGTATGCATTTTCTAGAATTTCATATAAATGGAATTCTACACTGTGTATTCTTTTGTGTCTAGCTTCTTCCAGCTAATGTTTTTGAGATTCATCCATGTTGTTGGCTTGTATCGGTAGGTTTTTTTTTTCAATTGTTGAGTAGTGTTTCATTTGTTTATCCATTCATCTATTGATGGGCATTGGGTTATTTCCCTTTTTTTGCTATAATAAAGCTGCTGTATACATATTTTTGTGTGGACATATATTTTCATTGTCTTGGGTAGATACTTAGGAATGGAATTACTGAGCTATATGGTAGGTGTTAACTTGATGAGATACTGCTAAACTGTTTTCCAAAGTCGTTGTACCATTTTACGCTTGCACTTTAAGTATTACGTTAAGGACAGCTCTAGTTTTTGAAAAAGTAGGTTATACAGTCTTGAAAACAGTGGGTTAGAGCATTGTTATAACCTTTGCTTTCTGATATTTTGAATGTATTCATTTTGTGAGGTTTATTAAATATGCATGTGGTTTTGATTAAGTATTTTCACTTATCAAACACATTTAGGTCTAGAGATCCATTCTTTTTTTTGTCATAGAAATTAAAACATGCCTGATTTCAGTCCATTATATACATGTCCCACTTCATTCTGGGCTTGGGTTGTGGAGATAATGTAAGTCATTGGAAGGATTGGGACTTCTGCTATGATCCTGCAGGACTAATGATAGGCATTCTGCTATAGCTGCGTGGTAATTTAAGTATAACAGGAAATACAGCTTGGGGAATGTTTTGTTTCTGTAAATTATTATTTCCATAAATAGAAGATCAATTAAGATATTTTTAGATAAAGATTAATTTATAGCTACCATTTATTGAACACCTACCAGATGACAAGCCCTCTGTAAGGCTTTACCTGCTTTTATAGTTAATCCTCATAATCTGCTAAGATATGGTATTCCCATTTTACAGATAGGAAACAAACTTAAGCTAATTTTCCCAAGAGTATACAGTGGGAGAGTAAGCGAGAGCCTAGAGGTAGGTATCTTAGCACTAGGTTGTGCTGCCTCCTAAGACCTAAAGGTAAGATCCCCGCCACCCCATCAGAGAGACTGTCTAGAAGGAATCCAGATTTCTCAGCTCCCAATTCAATGTCCGTTTGACAAGCAGACAGAAAAATGGAAAAGCTTTTCTTAAGGTACCACAAAGGGTATGTAGATTGACAGCAGAATACTAAAGGCAAGGAAAAGCCTGTTTTCCTCACAATGTGATATTCAAGTATCTCACTTAGAAATCTTATAAAACAATGTTTTTTCAGTGGGAGTAGGTCAGAAGGTATGCCTCCCCCACCCCCACCCCCCCGCCGACAGTTTATCAGAATCTGTGGGGAGGAAGCTGTAGTTTGATAAAACAATATCTAAAATTATCATTGTTTTGTTCTGATGTGTAATTTATTTTTAAATATTTAATGGAGAGTGTAAGTTTTTTTAAAATTTATTAAGAAAATATATATATTATAAATGTGTTTAAAAGCTGAACTGTACATTATTTTTAATTAGTAATTAATACTCTGCTTGGCAGTTTTTCTCTCAAAGATAACCACTGTTAATAATTAAAACAAAAACTCCTCCCATAGGGAACCACTGTTAACAATTTTAAGCTAGGATTAGACAGTAGGGGGAAAAATGCATATATAATACTTTGTTCTACTTGCTTTATTTTTTGCTTAATTTTTTTAAGATATTTTTCCATATCAGTAGATAAGATTTATTTCATTTGACCTGCTGAATAATTTCCCTGCCATGACATATGTAGTTGGTTCAAAAATTTAATGCATTAAATAAAATAAGTACTATTTTGTACATTAAAATTACTGGTTTTTCTCCATTGTAGCTGTCCAGTCAGTTCGCTGCTACTCCCATGGGTCTCATGAGACAGATGAGGAGTTTGATGCTCGCTGGGTGACATACTTCAACAAGCCAAATATCGATGCCTGGGAATTGCGTAAAGGTAATTGGAACGTAGGCATGTTTGTCTATTTTGGTATGGAAATATGAACTGCTGTGTAGTCTTCCACTACTTTGTCAAAAGCAACTATTTTTGAAAGCATTGCATCATGTAAAGTGGTTATCATCATGCAACTTGCAGTTAGGAAAGTTTATGGCTTCCCTAGTGAGTATTTCCTATACAGCAGGATTTTAAAGCTGGCACTATTGACATTTTGGGCCAGATGATTCTTTGCGAGAGGGAGGACTATCCTGTGCATTGTTGGATGTTCAGCAGCATCTGACCTCTACCCACTAGATGCCAGTAGCATCCGCTGCCCCACGTGTGACAACCAAAAATGTCTCTAGACATTGCCGAATGTCCCCTGGGGGACAGAATCACCCCTGGTTGAGAACCACTACTGTAGTGATAATGTCAGAGTGATCAAGAGTTAACAGTTTCTTAAAATAAAAAAGAAAAGAAAAGAAAATGCCTGACATCTAAGATACTCCACTGGTCTCACCCCTCCGGGAGCGAGGGAGAATGAAGAAAACTAAAGATACAAGGGAAAGATTAGTCCAAAGGACTAATGGACCACATCTACCATGGCCTCCACCAGACTGAGTCCAGTACAACTAGATAGTGCCTGGCTACCACCACTGACTGCTCTGACAGGGATCACAATAGAGGGTCCTGGACAGAGCTGGAGAATAATGTAGAACAAAATTCTAACTCACAAAAAAAGACCAGACTTACTGGTCTGACAGACTGGAGAAACCCTGAGAGTATGGCCCCTGGACACCCTTTTAGCTCAGTAATAAAGTCACTCCCAAGGTTCACCCGTCAGTGAAAGATTAGACAGCCCCGTAAATCAAAACGAGACTAATGGGGCACAGCAGCCCAGGGACAAGGACTAGAAGGCAGAAGGGGACAGGAAAGCTGGTAATAGGGAACCCAAGGTTGAGAAGGGAGGGTGTTGACCATTGTCATAAAACAATATGTGTACTAACTGTTTAATGAGAAACTATTTGCTCTGTAAACCTTCATCTAAAGTACAATTAAAAAAAAAAAAAAAGAATATTGTTTGGAAAAAAAAGTAATGAGGAAAGAAAATCTGTATTTGTTAAAGTGAAGGGACATCCATAATATATTGTTAAGATTAAAAAAAAAAGAGTTAACAGTTTTGTACCTTTCAGATAACTTACATAGTGGTCACTTGGTTCTCTTTCCCTCTGGGTAATGGTTTGAGTTGTTTGTTTGTTATTTCTGTTCTCAGTTAAGATTTGTCTTGGCCCTGAATAAATGTCCATTCTAAGTAAGCTAGGAACTTGTTTTTCCTAAATTGTAAATGCCCACTTAAAATGGGTAAATAGCATTAATGATAACTAGTCACTAATTTTAAGTGGAGAGTAATTCAGTCTCTGTGACTGTATTCTAGCATTTTGTTCACTGGTGTCCTTTGTTTAAATATTTTTAAATAAATAAAAGCAAGAAACCTAAGTGCTTCAAGCTTCTCTGCAGGAAATGTAGTGACTCCGTTTTGCTGCACCCAGGGAAATTCTTATTGAATTATCTTGAGTAGAAGTAATGAAAAGAACAGCAGTTCTGCGTTCCCATTAAGAGAATCTTAAATTTGATGATGTGTCATTTTGTGTAGAGCCAAAAGTAATCATGCCCAGTCATTTTCTGGTTGAATGTTTCTGAGTCTCTGCACTAATGTTTCTCTATAAAATCTCCTTAATGTCCTCATTTGGGCTTCATTAACTCTCCTTAAGCATTTCTTTGGTGGTTTTAGATTGTTTTCAGTCAAATCTGTTTTTAAGCAACTGAAGAACATACATTGCATTAAGAGTTACAGATGTGAGTTGAAAATGGCCCGCTTGTTTGAATAGAAACCAGCTAATTATTATGAAAATGGTATTTGCATATTTGTTCTTCAATTTGCATGCTGCTGCATAGTTTTTTCCATTAATTCACTGTGATCTTATCATCTAGATTTTCCTAAAGGTCCTTATAGAAAATAGAGGCCCTAACAGATAACATGGCCATGGTTCAATAAAAAGATTACTAAATTGTGGTTTTGCAGGTGTGATGTTCCAGGTTGACATGGCCCTCTTTTAATTTGACAGGGATGAACACACTTGTTGGCTATGATCTGGTTCCAGAACCCAAAATCATCGACGCTGCTTTGCGGGCATGCAGACGGTTAAATGATTTTGCTAGTGCGGTTCGCATCCTAGAGGTTGTTAAGGTCAGTGAAATAACTATGTTAAAGTTGTTCTGGAAGTGGGTGGACTGTCAATAGGTAACAGCATATTCTGTGCTTTTGCATTTGTTAAAATTCCTACAGTTAGTTCTCTTATAGCTAGAAGAAGGAGCCCTGGTGGCCCAATCGTTAAGTGATCGGCTACTGATAGAAAGGTTAGTGGTTTGAACCACCCAGCGGCTCCTTATGAGAAAGACCTGGTGATCTGCTTCTGTAAAAATTACAGCCATGAACTAAACCAAAGCTAAGAAGTTCCTGAATACAGTCAAACACTTTGAGGGACAGAGTAGCAGGGGCGGGGGTCTGGGGACCATGCTTTCAGGGGACATCTAGGTCACTTGGCATAACAAAGTTTATTAAGAAAATCTTGTGCATACTACTTTGGTGAGTGGCGTCTGGGGTCTTAAAAGCTAGCAAGTGGCCATCTAAGATGCATCAGTTGGTCCCAACGACCTGGAGTAAAAGAGAATGAAGAATACTAAAAAAAGGAAAGTATTAGCCCGAGAGACAGAAAGGGCCACATAAACCAGAGAGTTCATCAGCCTGAGACCAGAAGAACTGGATGGTGCCTGGCTACCACCAATGACCGCCCTGACAGGGAACACAACAGAGAGTCTTTAATGGAGCGGGGGGAAGGGTGGGATGCAACACTCAAATTTTAGTAAAAAGAGCAGACTTAATGGTCTGACTGAGACTGGAGGAACCTCAAAAAGCATGGCCCCCGGACTCTGTCAACCCAGAACTAAAACAGTTCCCAAGGCCAACTCTTCAGACAAAGATTGGACTGGACTGTGGGACATAAAATGATATGAAGAGTGTGCTTCTTCTTAGCTCAAGTAAATACATGAGACTAAATGGACAACTTCTGTCCAGATGTGAGATGAGAAGGCAGAGAGGGTTAGGAGCTGGTTGAATGGACAGGGGAAATCGGGTGGAGAGGAGGAGTGTACTGTCACAGTATAGGGAGAGCAATTAGGGTCACATAACAATGCATGTATAAATTTTTGTATGAGAGACTAACTTGAATTGTAATCTTCATTTAAACTACAATAATTAAAAAAAAATTGCAGCCACAGAAATCCTGTTGAGCCGCTCTACTCTGTCATATGGGGGTTCCCGATGAGTCTGAATCTACTCCACGGCACCCAACAGGAGCAACATAGCTAGAGGGAATGTACATTGCAGTTTCAGCCTTTCTGGAGGGCAGTTTGGCAGCATTTACCAAAGCCCTTAAAAACTGTGCATGAGATAATTTTGCTCAGCAATTCCATTTGAGAATTTATCTTAAGGAAATAATTAAGGCTGTATAGTGGTTTAACTATAAGGGTATTCATCTTTGTGCTATATGAGATATGAAGAAATTAAATGGAGTGGTTTCTTAAGATGGAACTTCCCAGAACAGTTTATGACTACACAACTATTGATATTGTAGAAATGTGTTTGACATTGAGAATGTTCATGGTATATTATAATTGGAGAAGTTGTGAAACATTTTTCTGTGGTATGACCTCATTTTACTTAAAAAGATAAATATATATGAAAATGTAGGCAGATATATACCAATTCCCTGCCCCCTTGCTTGATTATAATTTCTGACTTTTCTATAATGAACAAATAGATGGCATTTAAATGAGGATTTTAATTTTTAAAAAATTCAATTAAGGAAACCTAGAATTTGCTAAAGGCAGAAGAATAACAGCTTGGCACTTTTTTAGTCCATTTCCCTTTTTAATAGTTACCCCTGAGAAACCCTGTGACAGTACAGGTATAACTATATGTTCTGGTGAGTTTTCTTCAAAACCCTCCTGCCCTGAAAATAAGTAGTGTCCAAGTGCAGCTCTCAATGAAAAGATA
>NW_004443966.1:20311458-20313357 GCF_000243295.1 Trichechus manatus latirostris | reverse complement strand
AACCTTTTCATGAGTTTTTATAGTAGTGGTCTCATACAATATTTGTCCTTTTGTGATTGACTTATTTCACTCAGCATAATGCCCTCCAGATTCATCCATGCTGTGAGATGCTTCGCAGATTCATCATTGTTCTTTAGAATTTCATATAAACGGAATTCTGCACTGTGCAGTCTTATGTCTGGCTTCTTTCAGCTAGTGGTAGAATACCTAGTATACTGCAGTATTGCGTAGTATTCCATTGTGTGTGTGTGTACCATAGTGTTTATCCATTCATCTGTTGATGGGCATCTAGGTTTTTTCCATCTTTTTGCTATTGTGAACAATGCTGCAGTGAGCATGGGCGTGTGTATGTCTTTTCCTGTGACGGCTCTTATTTCTCTAGGATATATTTCTAGAGGCTAGGATCTTTCAATGTCTTTGTTAGAGTAGTGGCCACGAGAGTAGTACCAGCAATGATAAATTTAAGGAGGTAGAGTTGTTATTTCTAGTTGTAATTGTTCTCTTGTTATTTCTAGTTGTAATTGTTGTATAAAGCAAGTAAAAGCCTCCTTAATTAAAAACAAAAACCTAAAGAACCACATAGAGAACAGTATAGTGAACCTATGTACCCACACCCAGATTTTCAGATGCTATTTTGCCACAATTGTTTTAGGTTTTTTTTTTTTTTAATTCTCTCTCCAAGAAATGACTAATTTCAGGTAGAATTGAACCCCTCTGTATACCCTGCCTAATTCCAGTTCCATAACTTCCCTCAAGCTGGAGGTATATGAGGGGTTCATCATGAATGTTTTTATATTTCTGTTTATTTTTAATAGCAAGCTTATATTAATGTGATACAATAGTTTTTGTATACCCAAGTTAGATTTTAACAGTCACTATTCTACAATAAAAGGAGCCCTGGTGGCGCAGTGGTTAAGCTCTTGGCTGCTAACCGAAAGTCAGTGGTTCGAACTCAACAGATGCTCCGAGGGAGAAAGATGTGGCAGTCTGGTTCCATAAAGTTTACAGCCTTGGAAACCCTATGCGGCAGTTCTGCTCTGTCCTCCAGGGTCACTATAAGTCAGAATCGACTCGATGGCAGTGGGTTTGGTTTGGTTTATTCTGTAATAAAAACTTATGTGGTATCTTGTTCTCTACGGAAAGACAAATTAGGTAATGTAACAGTCACAGGATTGTCTAGGATTGAGTAGGATGCAGAAAATCCTCTAAGACAGAAAATATATAAGCTCTTGTGATCGTAATTATTCTCATTTTACTGATGAGGAAACTGAAACACCTTGTCCAGTGTCACATATACCAAAAAAACCCACTGCTGTCGACTCCAACTCAAAGCGACCCTAGGACAGAGGAGAACTGCCCCATAGGATTTCCAAGGCTGTACATCTTTACAGAAGCAGGCTTCCACATAGCTAGTGGTGGAACCTGCATTTGAAGCTGGGAAGTCTGGTTCAGAGTCAGTTGCTCTTACTGCACTGTGCTTCCTGTGCAGGCATTAGTTAATGGGGCTTAAATAAAGGATTTGCTTTCTGAGGCTAAGGGGAACTTTATTTTTAAACTAATTTATAAAGGTGTCAATAAAAGTGAGTCCAAAATTATTTTAAATTGCTGGTATCACATCCTTCATAAGATAAAGCAAATGAGCCTTGTTAGATTAGTCAAAACCTATTGAAACACTTACTTAAAAAACCTAGAATTCAAAGAATCTCTATCCTCAGTTTTCCTACTTGTGTTAGACAAACTGAGCAGAAAATACCTGAGGTTTTGTTATCTACTTTTGGAATCCATTTTTTAAAGTTTGCTTTGGAGTTAGGAGTCTTTCCATTTTTATCTTTGTACACCCCCATACCACCACCACCTCCCCACAGTCAGATAGCTCATCTTTGTAATGAATGGAAAGGT
>NW_004443966.1:20309410-20310953 GCF_000243295.1 Trichechus manatus latirostris | reverse complement strand
CATTTCTACCTTTTCTTTGTTCTTTCCTGACTAATTCTTTGTGTTTTCTCTTACAGATGAGCTTCCTAAGGATTTTTTGGTATTGCTACTTGATTGTAAACAGTCACCTGGAAATACTGATGATAACATATTACCTTATTTGAACAAGTTTTCCTTTATTGAGTACCAAACCGTGTAATGGTAACTTGGATGTTAATAAAAGGGAAATGAGTTTGAACTGAAAATAGGTATTGTTCCATGTGTTTGAATTGAGAAGCAGAAAATAAAACACCATAGGGCCCATCGGTTTCATGGTTTTGTTGCCTTGTGTGCTGAGAGAACTGCTTTAATTCTCTGGAAATCATCTGACATGAAAGTCAGGTACAAACACGTTTGGGTGCTCTGGCTGGTAATTAGCTGAAGGGTAAAAGTGATTTATGTAGTATTTTCTTGTTGTCAGTGCCAGCATGTATCCTAGACTTAGAGGACTGGTTGTCTGTGGGATAGATCAAATTATGTACCTTTCCCAAGCAGGTGAAATAAAGTTTCAACGTGGTTATTGAGATAGTCTCAAGATGTGCTGTGTGGTAGCCAGCCCCTCTTAAACTGTGTGCCTCTATTAGTGCCGCTTCCCTTCCCTACCTTGTCTTCCCTAGCAGTGCAGTATTAGCCCTGGACAGCAAAGCGTTTGCTGTGGCAGATTTGGAGGCATTCTGAGTGAAGGGCTGAGTAAATGGCTTTACTTCTTGAGGCAATTAATAAAACACACATCCTGTTTATCTTTAGAATCCCCATAATGCTGGAAATCAGCTACTGGATAAAGAGGTTCTAGGTCTGAGTAACTTCTGGTATAGCCAGTTTTGACTGTAGGGTCAGAGGAATAGGATTAATGTTAGATTGAAATTTAGATGTCTTCTCTCATAAAATCATGTCACGAATTGTTAGTAAAATCAATTTCAGGAAGATTTTACTGCTAACGACCTTTCATAAAACACTGATCGGCTACCCAAAAAGCCTCCTGCACCCTTTTTTTAAGAAGTAGAAATGTTAAACAGCCACGTACGCGTGTTTAATGTATAGTTGGTAGGCCATAGTTCTTAGGTTTCATCCTTCTGTGGACCACCGCTTTTCCCCTTATCCCATGGGTTATAGCCCCGCAGCCACCACTGCTCTCCTGTTTTTCCTCCAGATCTCTTTATGTTGTCACCATTCCCCTCCCTCCCTGGGTTGAACACCAACGTCATCTTGCCCTCACAAATCCTAGAGGCTGTAGAGAGAGAGATGTTAAACAGATGTTAGTACACGTTATATATAAATACATCATGGCAGATTTTTAAAGTCCTTTGAACATACGTAGGTACTCTGAGAGAATAGAAGGCTTCTGGGGCAATGACGTTTAAGTTGAAGCTTAGAGGATTGAGGGGTGGCGTGTTAGATGTGGGGCTTTATTTAAAAGTTAATTTATTGTATGACATATCTGGCCTTTGCACCACTGGGGTGGGGAGGAGGGATTTTATTGATAGCTCTTACATTATGTACATACATAATCACGTTTAAATCTGAT
>NW_004443966.1:20283850-20309020 GCF_000243295.1 Trichechus manatus latirostris | reverse complement strand
TCCATCAGGGACTCTGTTGTGTTCCCTGTCATGGCGGTCATTGGTGGTAGCTGGGCACCATCTAGTTCTTCTGGTCTCAGGCTTATGGAATCTCTGGTTTATGTGGCCCTTTCTGTCTCGGGCTAGTATTCTTGTGTCTTTGATGTTCTTCATTCTTCTTTGTTCCAGGTGGGTGAGACCAATTGATGCATCTTAGATGGACACTTGCTAATTTTAAGACCCGGGACGCCACTCACAAAAGTGGGATGCAGAACATTTTTTAATAAACTTTATTATGCCAGTTGACCTAGATGTCACCCTATAACTTGGTTTCATGGGCTCTTAGCATAAAGGAGGAATACAAGATGAATAAAATGTTCTCTGTTCTCAAGGTCATAGAAAGGGTAAGGAGAGTATACAGGTTCACAGTTGTCTAAAAGGGCAAAATAAGTGCTGTGATGGTCTTTGTGTCACAAACGTTTATTGAACACCTGCTGTATACCAAGCATTGTACCGGTCACTGAAGTTAAAGCAGTGAACAATGGAGATACAGTTGGAGCCAGGAGAAACTAGAGGTAAGGATGCAAGTTAGGCAGTTTTATAGTATAAACCAGTTGCCATCAAGTTGATTTCAACTCAACGGTGATCCTGTGTGTGTCAGAGTAGAACTGTGCTCCATAGGGTTTTCGATGACTGTTTTTTTTAGAAGTAGATCGCCAGGTCTTTTTTTTGAGGTGCCTCTGGGTAGACTCAAATTTCCAACCTTTCTTTTAGGAGCCAAACGCATTAACCATTTGCACCACCCAAGGACTCGATGAGGATTTTGAATTAAAGTTGTAGCAGTAGAAATGAAAAGAGGAGATGAATTTTGAGAGTCACGTTATTGAGTTGTACTTGGTAGCTAATTAGATCTGTGGGAATGAAAACTCTGGGAAGACCCATTTTGCATATTTTAGTGATGGTGCCATTCATAGGCAAAAAGCAAGAAGAGGAGCTTGGGGCAGGGTGGAAGAAGTCTGCATTTGATTCTGCACTGTTAAATTTCAGGCATTAGTGGGCAGGGTAGGCCTAGATTTCTGAAAAGAGATTGAGACTAGAGAGAAGAATTTAAGGTTTGAAACAGCAAAGGCTGAGACTTCCAAGGAATGACATTTGAAGGCAGAAGTAGGCTGAAGGCTGAAATGTTGGGAGCAGGTACATTTAGAGGGCAAGAGGAGAGTTCAAGAAGGTCAGGTGGATGACAACTGAGGGGAGGCTTTCATTTTCATTCTTTCAGTTTATTGTTTTTTAACTTTTTATTATAGAAAATTTCAAACATTTACCAAAGTAGAGACAACAGGATTTATAAATCCCTATGTACCATCACTCCACTTTAACACTTAGTGATTCAAGGCCAATTTTTTTTTTTTTATCTATATTCCCATTCACCCCCACCCCAAATATTTTGAATCAAATCTCAGGTATCCTGTCATTTCATCTGTAAATAAATATTTTAGTATATCTCAAAGTATATCTTTCTTTTTTATTTTTAAAACCCAAAACCAAACCCATTGCTGTTGAGTTACTCCTCACTCATAGTGACTCTATAGGACAGAGTAGAACTGCCCCATAGGGTTTCCAAGGAGCGGCTGGTGGATTCAAACTGCCAACCTTTTGGTTAGCAGCCAAACCCTTAACCACTGCACTACTTATTTTTAGACACAATCATAATAAGGACTGTTTAACATTTTTGTTTTTAAAGGAAGCTTTGGTGGTGGCCTTTTTTCAGGAAAAACAGTGAAGGTTTTTTATTTGAAGGAAAAAAGGCCACCACCAAAGCTTCCTTTGTACAGAAAAGTATAAACCCATTGCTGTCGAGTTGATTCCGACTCAGCAACCCTGTAGGACAGAGTAGAACTGCCCCATAGGGTTTCCAAGGCTGTAATTTTTACAGAAGCAGACTGCCACATCTGCAGAGCGGCTGGTGAATTTGAACTGCCAACCTTTCGGTTAGCAGCTGAGCACTAAACCACTGTGCCAGCAATGATGTAAAAAACACCGAAAATTTCACTACTAGTATTTTGATGACCATCCTTGCAAACATTTCTCTATTAATACAATATAAATACACACATGTACATGTGTATGTACTTTGGCATGCTGTTTTACAAATTAGATTTTCTCCCCTTTGCTAGGTCAAGATTATTACTGTAGACAGCCTGTCTCCTGCTTTTCAATAGGGCATAATATTCCATTGTGTGGGTGTTTCCACTTGGGTGATGGCTGTTAAAATTTTGTTGTTAAGGCATAGCTTACATACAGTCAAGTGTCCGAATCTTAAAATGTACAGCTTCAGTTTTTACATGTGAAATCATGGTGGGAGGACTCTTAAAAACCGTTGTTGTGAGGATTAAATGAGATTACATGAAGTGGTTAGCAGTGGAATTGAGGAAAGTCAAGGCCAAATTGCAGGGGGTTAAGAAGTAAGTGGAGATAATGAGGGAGGAAGAGTCCTGAGGAATGATGAAGTCCCATGAGGATGACTTGAAGGGTGGTGATGCTTGAAGAAAGCATTGGCATTTTCTGACACGCTAGAGATGCAGTACGTAGCTGGACAGAACTGGTATCTGGAAAATGGTTGTTACTGTTTCCTTGGCATCTTAAATTCTGTTGAGATTTCTAAATTTTACTTTTTGCCTGAGTCAGTCATTGAGCTATTAGAAACAGATGGGTATTGTGACTAAGCTTTTTGTAAATGCTGACTTAAATCCCTCAAAGGTTGTTACAGCTATGCCTTACTATTTTGCTACTGCAAAAATAAGCACTGCCTTTTAAACGGCTCACATTTTTTAATCTCCTTTTTCTCTTAAGACAGGGGTCAGCAAACTATGCTCTGTGGGCCAGATTCAGCCTACCACCTCTTCTTGTACACCCCACAAGCTAAGAATGGTTTTTGTGTTTTTAACTGGTTAAAAAATTAATAAAAGGGTAACATCTTGTAACACATGAAAATATGAAATTCAAATTTCATTGTCCATAAATAAGGTTTTAGTGGAACTCAGCCATACTTACTCATTTACATAATTGTTTATGGCTGCTTTTGTGCTACATTGGCAGAGTTGAGTAGTTGAGATGAAGGCTGCATGGTCCATGAAGTAAAAAAATACTCTTTACAAAAAAAATGTTTGCCAACCCCTACTCTAAAATAATAGAAACCATTTTCAAAGCAAGCTGACCTCTAAATCTTAAGGCCTGTTAACAAGAGGCAAAGATGGCTAGATAAATTAAATCTACTGATAAATTTCTTATCTCCATCAAATGTCTGTGTCCCCCACCTATATATCCACTAGTCGAATCGGATAGACTCCTTTCTTGTGCTAAAGTAGGTACATCTTTAGCTTGATGGATCTTAATATCCAAAGTATCCTAAAGGAAGTAGATGGCAAATATTGTTCATAGTTTAAACAAGAGAATCTTTATACAGCTGAACTTGGGTAGGTGAGACTTCTACTCTAACAGAATAGGGTCTCTAGCTTTTTCTTTCCCTACTCTATTTTGCAAAATTTCAAACCAATTAGTGGTTTGCCACTTTTGTTTTATAAATAGTATATGTATATTTTTTTTGGCTCAACCCTTTGAAAATAAGTTACAGACATGATACTTCACCCTTAAATAATTCAGCAGACATCTCCTGAGAATTAGGACTTTCTCCTTATATAACCACAAGAAGTTTGGCATAAAATATATAGTATGTATTCATATTTCCTCAATTAAATAGTGATGGCCTTTATATTTTTTATCCAGAATGTAACCTGGGATTAAATTCTGCATTTGGTTGTTATATCTCATCAGTGTCCTTTAATCTATAACAGTCCTGCTTCCATCTTTTGTCTCATGATACTGACATTTTTCAAGAGTCCACAACAGTTGTGTCGTTGGATGCCCTATTATCTAAATCTACTTAATTGTTTCCTCATTACTGTTGTTGTTAGCTGCCATCAAGTCTTCCTCATGTCTACCCCATGTACAGTGGAACAAAACTTTGCCTAGTCCTGCGCCATCCCCATGATCAGTTGGGGATTGTACCATCGTGATCGATAGAGGTTTTATTGTCTGATTTTTAGGAAGTAGATCACCAGGCCTTTCTTCCTAGTCCATCTTAGTCTGGAAGCTCCACTGACAGATGGGTGGTGGCTGAACATGAGGTGCTTGGTTGGGAACTGAACCCCGTTCTCCCGCATGGAAGGTGAGCTCTGCCAATGAACCACCAATGTCGTCTCATTATTAGAATCTGGTTAAACGCTTTGGCAAGAATACTACATAGATGATGTGAGCTTCCACTTATATCCCCTCAAGAGGCATATAAATGTCAGTACTAGCTTTTTTTTTATTACATCTACCACCAGCTGATGAAAGGCAGTGTAATGTAGGAAAAAGGTGGAAAAATAGGGTTTGGATTCAGACCTTTGTTCAAATCCCACCTAATAGTTGCAGCTGTGATCGTGGATAAGTTATCTATCCTTTCTGTGCTGCAGTTTTCTTATCTGAAAATGGAAGCTACCTTGCAGGGTTATAATGGGAATGAAAGATTGGTAAGATTGTGTCTTACATTTATATTTATGGTTGTGCTTAGGAAAATGGTTTGGGCCTGGCCATTCTCTCCTGAGCCTCGCTAGCTGCCACTGCAGTTTTTCTTCACTGTTTAACAGGGAAGCTTGTCCTTAACAGCACAAGGAGTCCATCTTCACAAGTTGCCCAGTTTTGTTTCATTTACCAACATTGGGGAAGTTCAGTTGAACACAAAGACAAGTGAGATGCTTCTGTGCAGGGCCTGGCTCTCCACAGGTGTGTCCATGCCTTTTCCTTTGACTGGCTTACTCCCCAGCATTTTGATTCTAGAATTACCTGTTAGAGCAAGTACTATGCTCTAAAATTAGATTCTGCACATTTCTCTGAAAACATGGAGAATGTCATTTAAGATACACACTTGACTGGTATAAACGAGGACAGGCTTTTAAGGCAGACATGGACTCAGTGGTATAACTTTGTGGCCTTCGGCAAGTCAGTTAATCCCTGTGAGCCTCAGTTTCCTCATGTGTGACGACTGGGAAATAGTCTCTTCCCTAGAGGGAGGTGACATGAATTAATATGGGGACAAAAGTGCGGCTGGTGACCTGGGAGACTAGGAGGACCTGCTGATTCATGGGCTCCATCTGTCAATTATCTGTGCTCTACTAATAATGGAAGAAATTGAAGGTTGCTTGTGCAGGAATCTGAAACCTGGTGAGACAAGGACTTGTGAGGTAGGAAGAAAGCCTCTGAGGGAAGTGGCAGGAGACCAAAGTCATTATTGCCCCTCCCCATCCCTTTCCATGTCTAACCCCAGATACTTCCTGATGAAAGAATTTGGCTCCAGTGGACAGGAAAACCAGAATTCTCAACTGATGATGGACCAAGAACAGGTAGGGAATTGGGATTCCCAAGAGCTGGAGCCAAGAAAGGTAAAGGATGTGACTACCCAATGGGACAGGAGGGCTCAAAAGCTAGCGTGGGAGTCTTTGCTCCTAACAACCATTAGTCCCCACCACCACCAAGAACGTACCACCCCCACTTAAGAAACAAGACTGGGAATCGGGCTGGGAGGTACTTTGCTAGGGACAGATAACCTAATAAGCAAGGTGTATGCATGGGCTTAACTTGTGTCGCTTACAATCTGTAGTGCACAATTTCACCTGTTTTTTGCCACGTCAGAGAGTAGTACATAGACACAAGTCGTGTGTATCTTGCTTACTGGTTGATCTGCCCCTGTAATTGTCCTATTCATCATTAGGTCCACAGGGCTTAGTACAGGACCTGCCACACAACTGAAGTTGAATAAAGCTTTTAAAATGGAGGAGCTGAGGATCCCCAGACCCAGCAAGGGAACCAGCACAGTCACCCTGGGTTAAGGTCTGAGTAGCAGGAGTGAGGAAGAGGGGGTTTGTGCCCTGTGTGCTGTGGCAGTTCTTGCCCTAGGGCTTCATCCCCTTACAACCTATGTCTTGTTGTTTGGGGCCATGGGTGTAATTTATTTTTCATAGGTTCCTAGTGAACATAATAAGTGGAAAAGGGAACTATCCTACAGGATAGTTGAGTGATCACAATTTCCTCATTAATATAAAGTTTGGACTATATAGGTAATTTGAGATCACTTCCAGCCCCAAAGCTTTGTGATTTTAGTTTAAAAGTTAAAGGGGGATAGGGCATTCATTCAATAAATATTACTGTGACCTTGTGCTAGAAAGAAGGGATACAAAATGAATAGGTTAGGCTGCCCTTGGGTAGTGCAAGTCAAGTGAAGAGAATTTAGTGACATTAAATTCTTAGAATGCTGCGTAAGGTTTGTAATAATAGGGTACATTTCTTCAGCACATACTGTATGCCAGGCACCATTCTAAGCACTTTACAATTTAACCTCACAATAATTCCATTAAAAACCAGATGCTATCGAGTAGACTCCAACTCATGGTGACCGCATGTGTGTCAGAGTAGAGCTGTGCTGATTATCAGCCATTAGAGTATTCAGAAGTAGATCACCAGGACTTTCTTCTGAGGTACCCCTGGGTGGACTCAAACCTCCAAACTTTGAGTTAGCAGTGGAGCACATTAACTGGTCGCACCACCCAGGGACTCCCCATTTCTTAGCTAAGGAAACTGAGACAGAGAGAGGTTAACAAACTTGCCAGTAAGTAGCAGAGCAAAGATTTAAACCTAGACAATCTGGCTTTAATGTCCATGTTCTGTCACAGAATTGACAAAGTATTATTGATGAGACACCTGGGAGGGACATGTATGAAAGTGCTCAGACTCTATTGCTACAAGTTCCTGGCGATTTTGTGACATCAAGTGGGTTTTGATCACATTTTCTTTGGTCTTTGGTGAGGTCTCCATCAGTTTAACAGGTAGCATGGGCAGGTGGGGCTCTTTTAGAGTCCACTGGGACCTAGGTTCAAATTCTAGATTTACCATTTGACTGGTGAACATAACCAAGCCTGAACCTCATTTGTGTTAACAGGAACAACCATCTTCTTTATTGGGAGGTTATGAGGATTAAATATTAAGTTGAGCTACTTGAAACGGCTTGTTTCTGTAGGTCAAAAACGGTCTAATATTATGCACTGGCGGAATCTACCAAAATAGTAATGATTCCTTTCTTTGTGCTCCTGATTTTTCCAAAATTCCAACCATAAATTCTTTATCTTGCCTAAGACATAGTTCCATCCAAGGGTTTAGGTGGCTCTGGGAGCCCGGAAGTCCAAAAACTCAAGCCCTAAATTCTCCTGCCAAAGGCATATTTCCTCCCAACACTTTGTGTGGCCCTGAGGGCTCTGAGGTTGCACGCTGTTGACCTACCCTGTGGAGGCCAGTAAATGGGCCATGAGATTTGGCAGTTCCTACAAGAATCCAGGGATTTCCAGCTAGCCACTAGCACATCCCTTGGGGGCCAAAGAAGTCAAGTGTCTTGACACCGGCTCCGTGGCCTGCCGTACACAGACTCAGCGTCATTTCACCCACGGCCTATTTTGTCCTTGTTTGTCACTGTAGGGTAGTGGCATTAATTCCATTTTAAAATGTGAAAACTACGCTTAGGGAAGGTCAGGCCTCACACAAGGTCTCAAGCACCGTGTACTGTTGGAAAGAACGCGGGCTTTGGCGTTAGATTGGTCGACGCAGGCACTGCTTGTAGGTCTTTGAACCTCTAAGGCCTCTTTCCTTTTGCGAAGGGCGCTAACATCTCCCCTCTTTGTACGGCTGTTTTCAGTTCAACCCAGGTTCTCCCGGGTCTGGCCTAGGAGAGCTCCAGCTGTGGCGAGTGGACCCCGGCGGGACACTGCGAGGTGCGCGGGGGGTGAACGCGCACCAAGGCATTGAGTTCGCGACCAGACAGCTCACACCCCTGGCCCTGCATAAATATCAATATTTAATTTCGACTGTAGACAGAACTAGACTTCGACATCCCCAAGCTTAGACCAACTCAGACTCAGACCGTACTGTTCCCAAAAGGAGGACCGAAACTACGCAGCTCCGCAGAACAATTGGGACAACCCCACGGCACGGAGGGCCGAGAAGGACTAGGCGTAGACGGCCCGCGCCTGCGCGCCGCCATCTTGCTAAAGGAGAGTCCGCTTCTCGCCCGGGCAACGGCTCGTTAGCTCCGTGGCGGGGCTGCGCTATCCGGCGGGGCTGCGCTATCCGGCGGGGCGGGGCGGGGCGGGGCGGGGCCGGGCCATGGCGACTGTGGAGCCAACAGCGCGCGCGGTGCGGGCTTCTACCCAGACATCCCAGCCCGGTGGGGCCCCGGACCGCACAGCCGGGGATGCAGGGCCGCCTTTCGGGAGAAGCGGTGGCGAAGTACCGCGGCAGGGGGAGCGGACCTCAGCGGCTGTAGAGAAACGGGGGCCGTACGTGGTGACGCGTGCGCCCTCCATTCAGGCCAAGCTGCGTGAGTGCGGCTAGATGGGGAGCCTGGGCGGGCTGCTGCGTCCCAGGGGCGGGCTCTAGGAGCCCTGCTGGCTCTCGGCGCCGGAGGGAAGGGGTTAGGTGCAGCCCACTGCCGCCGCCGAAATCCTGTTTGGAGAGGGCAGCTTCCCGGCGCTCGGGAGACACAGCGGAGTGGGAAAACCCCTCTGACCGGGGCCCTTTGACTTCCAGAGAAGCACCGGGACCTGGCCAAGGCCGTTCTGCGGAGAAAAGGCATGCTGGGGGCCTCGCCGAGCCGCCCCGCCTCTTCAGGGAAAAGGTCTCAACAGGCGTCACCTCCTTTATGCCTGGCAGCTTTTACAGAAGGCCTTGACTAAGAGTGGGAGACAAAGTGTTTACGTTTAAGGCTGAGCTAGTGTTCCCCTGACGGCGGCCTGTCAGATTCACTGCCTTTAAAACGGGGAGAGGAACAAGCATCTTTTTTTTTTTTTTTAAGGATGTGGTATTAGGAAAGGGCTTTGGAATAAGGGGGTTCTGTCAGTGCATATAGAATCGTTCATGTGTCTGAGTTAGGGAGGAGCAATGCGGCCGAGGTCCCCGAGAGTGAGGATGGAGAGCCGGGTGGGAAGAGCCAGTGCTGTTTTTTTAACTCTTAAAACCCTGAGAGCTGGACAGGACCCTATCCAGTGCCTCCTGTAACAGGTAAGAGCTGAAACTCAGAGAGGTGAAGGGATTTGCCCAAGGACGTGCTGTTTTTCTGTCTTCTAGTTAAACAGAGGGCTTAGGGTTCCTGTGGGGGACTCCTCCCTGACTCCCGCAAAGGGAGGTGTGCTTTTCCCCAGGAGGTGGGGGGAGTGGCGTGAGTGCATATTCAGAGAAGCAGTAGCCAGATACAGGGAGCTGCAGGCAGTGGGGGCTGTGTGATGGGTAGAAGGCAAGTCAGGAGTAGTGCGGTCAGTTCTTTCCATAAGGAAGTCTGTTTAAGGCTGTCCCTGTGAAATGCTAGTGATTCCTGTTCTATGCTTGGTCCCTCCTTTTGTACCTCCCCTCAGGTCAGTGAAGTTTAACAAGGGCTATACCGCTCTTAGCCAGAGTCCAGATGAAAACCTGGTGTCCCTCGACTCTGAAAGGTGAGTGCTTCCTTGGAAATGCCCCTTGAGGAGTGACTTGGATGGAACTGCAGATCGCTTGGTGCCTTCTCTTGTTCACTGTCTCCTCGATGGCCCTTCATGCATGTCCCAGGCCTGTCGTCTTCTGACCACTTGCCCTTCCTAGGGTGGCTTGGTTAGAGAACTCGTGGGTGATGCTGCTGCTCTTGGATTTGGAGTGCCAGCATTGCCTGGGGAAGTCATCCTGCCCTGTTATGTGTGCAATGTCAGTGAGAGTGACCCTGCCCCTGCCAGAGCCAAATGAGGGAGCTCTTAGTACTCATTCAGATCTGGGCTTGAGTTCTGTGGTGTGTGGTCTTTGCTCCACAAATCTTCCAGACCCCCTTGCATGCTCTCCACCTTGCCTTTTGTAGCTGTTCTCCACCATCACCCCCCTGAACTGACTGTCTTCCTCTTCTCCTAGTGATGGGGAGCTGGAATCCAGATACTCCTCCGGGTATTCCTCTGCAGAGGCAAGTCCAAAGCACCTTTCTGTGTGGGGCCAGGCTGCAGACAGCGTCACCGCTACTGCCAAATGCTTGTCTGGTGCCTGCCATATGCACAGCAGTGTACTAGACTTCCAGTTTGTTCTCTGATCTTCCATTCTGCCCTCTTCCCCCAGCAGAAGTGTTGTGTCTGAGAAGGGCTGTTCAAAGTCCAGGAGACCATAGACCCCAGAGCTGGAAATGACCTCAAAAGTTTTCTAGTCCAGGCCACCACTTAGAAAAGGAATCCTCTTGATAAATCCCAGCTAAGTGTTTACTAGTCTCTGCTTGCTTGGATGCTGCTTATAATTGGGTACTCACTACTTCCAGGCAGCCTCCTGCCCACCCCTCAACATACACACATAGTTCCTTTGGATACCTCTTAGAAAAGTCTCTCTTACTGATTTGAAATATCTCTTTGGCCTGGTCCCATTGGTCCTAGGCCTGTTCTCCAGTGTAACACAGTAATTCTAGTCTCCCTTCTTTTGACTGTCTTTTTTCTAAGATCAGTATTCCTGTCCCTTCCCCACCTACCTTCCACCAAGCTTACATTCTTACAGGCCAAACAACTTGTTCTTCAGTTGTTCCATCTATGGGACTCAGACTGAAATACTTCTGGGCTGGCCTTGTGGACATGTGTCCAGAGTGACTATTCTGATTGTCCTAGACAGGAACACAGGGATATAAAGTTCTGGCATGTGCAGCTTACTGCCTCTGACAGAGGTGAAGTGCTGAGGACGTGACTGTACACTACTGGTATTTCTTCTTTACTCTCCTGAAAACCCTTGGCTACCTTCTAAGCTTCTGCCAAAGAGAATAGGGGCAGTTTGTAAATTGTGTCCTCCTTGAATGTCGAAGTGTCTAAGATTGTTAAAACTAAAGAAAGAAAATTAGCTGAGAAGCAGAGGAAGTCCTACACTGTTTCCAGCCTTATTTTCGATCTACTCAGTGGAACTGGTGAAGCCAGGCCGACAGGTTCCACTTTGCAGGGACCCAGCCCTGCTGACATCAAAGGATAATATGTCTAACCGGCAGTGCAAAGCTCCTCCCCGCAGTGCTCCACTGTAACCCATATTCCTCTACTACTCTAGCCTATTGTTCTGGTGCCATTGTCCCCATAGTCTACAGCCTTTATCAGGATCAGTCTGGGTTACCAGTGGGCATTGAGTTTCAAACATAATCTGGAATCTGATCTTTACGTCAGATGTCTCAGGGTTCTTTAGTGAGAGCAGCTCCCCTTGGGGTCAGTAATAATGCAGGCCGGACAGTACTGGCTGAGGCTCCTGGGTGCCCCTTACTGCTGGGTGAGGCACAGCTAGGGAAGTGGCACTTCCTCCTGTAGTCCAGGGATGTCTGGGGTTGGCCTGGGGCGGGGTGGGAGCATAGACAGGAAGCCCTGGTATGGGAATATAGGCCTGCCTTTTGGGCAGCAGTTATTTCTGCTTTGCAGCCTTACAGTTCCCTCCCCTCCTTCTGCCTTTAGCAGGTGAACCAGGAGGTGAGCCGGCAGCTGCTCCAGGACGGGTATCACCTGGATGAGATTCCAGATGATGAGGACTTGGACCTTATTCCCCCCAAGCCTATGGCCTCCTCAGCTTGCTCCTGCTGCTGGTCCTGTCTTGGGGGCTCTTTCTCCTGCACCCTCCAGTAGACAACCTCAGGCAGATGCCAAAGATGGGCTGTAAGGCCTGCAGACCCCTGGTGACCCTTCATAACTCAGACTACAGTGGGAACTGCTGTCAGCCCCACACTCACTGGGGGCACTGAGACCCCTGGGAAGGTCAGTGACCGGCAGGTGGGCCTTACTCGGTGCTTCTTGGGCCAGAAGCCCCTATCTGGGCCATGCAGTCATAGGTGGAATTCTGTAGTTTTCACTCTGCTGTTGGAGCAGTTTGGAGAAACCACTTTAATAAGAGCAAAAAATAGAGGAATTTTGGTTCTTACGGTGGGTGACAAAGTGTCTAAGAAAAACACTTGCAGACATCTTGACTGGCATTTGTCACCGTACTCTAAACCAAAAACACCAAACCTGTTGCCATCGAGTCAATTCTGACTCATAGCAACCGACAGGGCGGAGTAGAGCTGCCCCATAGGGTTTCCAAGGAGCAGCTGGTGGGTTCGAACTGCTGACCTTCCAGTTCACAGCCGAGCATTTTAACCACCGCGCCACCAGAGCTCCTGCAGGGAGTATAGCAGGATCATGGCTTCCAGAATGCCTGGACCTGGTGCCTCCCCTAAGTGGTCTGTCTGGGTAGGTTTAGTTAGTGGTCAGCCCTTCCTTAAAAACGGCTCTACCACATACATATTTAACTGTACTCCTTGGTTGCCATTCTTCACCTTGGTCTTGGCTAGTTTCTCCACCATCTTTGAACTAAGGGTTGGGTGAGGAAACTAGGGCTGGCCCCAGAAGCTTGAAATTTTTGTGGTTACCAGCAGACGGAGCAGTTCTGGTGCCTTGTTTATATAGCTTTTTAAACTGAGAAATAGCAATGGGTATAAGAGGTACACTGGTACAGCTGTGTGGGCTTTCGCCTAGACTGAGGCTCACAGATGGGATGAGGAGGGAACTAAGCCAGCTCACAAGGCCAGTGCAGAGCGCCTCCCCTCACCCCAGCATGGCCCACCCCTATTGTCGTCAGCTGTGCAGATTCCTCAGACCACAGCATGGGTCTAGCTCAGGACTGGGTTCACAACAAACCTCCAGGTGCAGCAGAACCTTTCAGCCCCCAGCCTGCACACAGCAGAGACAAGCATAGTTGGCCCCTGGTCCCCACTAGACAGCATCCCTTGCTGTACTGGGCCTCTAGAATTTTTCAGTGGTTCCTTTTTTGCCTCACCCAGGACTGTGGTTTGAACGGGAAGGACAGGGTCCCCACACCAAGAGGTATGACAATCAGGATTGGGCCCCACCTGGGAATGTGTGGCTTCATTCATGTTCTGTGACTCCTTAGAGGCAAGAGGGATGGCACTGACTTTCCTTACTCCATCAGGAGGTGAGTGGAAGACTGAGAAAGTCAAATAAAAAGATGAGGCCTTGTCATTGCTGGACCACTATCCCCATGAGACTAATCCCATCAGTGCTTGACTGGCATCTATCTCTGTACTTTTCTCATATTGTGAAAGGTGGAAGGGGATACATGGTATCCAAGGGGCTACAGCTGACCTTTATGCTACCAGCTAGCAGCTCCACAGCAGTAGAGAGAGAGAACAGAGACAGGTCAGGTTGAGGTCTGGGAACAGGGAAGGCAGCTAGATGGTTATTCTGTTCTGAAATGGGACTCTGCCTAGGTACCCAACCTTCTAAGCACTTTGTGCAAATGCCTGCAGGGAGGGAGAACATTCCATTCTGACCCCTTTGCCCATCCACAGAGACTGTGTCCAGGCCGTTCTGGCTTCTGCAGAGGTGGAGAAGTGCACATGAGGATAGGGCTCAGGTACAGGACAGTGTGCTGGGGGGAAGGGGAACCCAGTGGGGGCCAGAAGGTGATTGTGCAAGCCAGGTGGGAGCCACGTTTCTGTGGGGGAGCTGGCTAGGACTCAGTAGCCTGGGCATTTGGCAGCTGCTGGGGGTAAGGGTGACAGCAGGACCCAAAGACCAAGGCCCTCTGGGCACTGTTGTAATCAACACTGATGTTTGGCTGCAGCTGTCCCTGGTGATGATGTCCCAGAGCTGGTTGACCCTATGTGGGAGGCATTTCCTGTGTGGAAAAAGCTGCAGGGGCCTGAAGCAGAAGACAGTGTACAGTAAGGCAAGGTGAAATGGTTAGCTCTTTGGGGCCCTATTGCCACAGGTCAGAGTACCAACAAAGGCACTAAGGTGCCCAGAGCCAAACTGCCTTAATTCAGGGTCCTGGGTATTCTGGAGATGACAGTCCCCTGGGGGGAGAGGGGTGTATCTGGGCTTCACAGATGGGAGTGGCACTGTTAAAGCCTTTACACAGTACTCTACAGAACTCTATGGCTTACCCTTCTACAGCTCTGTAAGTTTATAAGAATAAATGCCACCATGCTGGATAAGCTGTGTGTATCTGTGCTGCAATATAATTTTTAAGAAAGGCCTGCACCCTAGTCATTGTTTCTGAATCCTGAGGTGAATACAGCCCCCGCTGTGATCATTCCTCCTGGAGACCACCACACCCACGCTTTCTGCTGCCGTTCTCCACGGACATCTGTTTAGGCCTGCTTCACGGGAGACCGTGGGCAGAATAGGCCCTTGCAGATCGCGTTTCTCCTTAGCATGTGCTCCTTCTAGCAGACCCTTTCTTTCCAGATCTCCACCTTTTTTTTTTAGCTGAAGAAAGTTTGGAGGCCAAACAAACAAGAACAGATTGGCCAGAACTTTTTGAAGGTGGTTTCCTGGTACTTCACTGAAGGAGGGCCCAGAAAGATTCTTTTGTTCAAGTCAAACCCCTCACTCCACAGGAAGGAGCCAATGGCCTTGTCTCTTTCTAGTCTGGAAAGACAAGATTACAGGTCAGAAACCTCAGCAACACAGCTGTGCAGCCTCTTGGCAGAGGTGCGTCCAATTCCTAAAAAGTGGGTACAGAGATTAGACCCCTTCTAGGCACCTCTTGCCAGCTCAGAAAAGATTGGGTTGCCCTCATGATGCAAACTGATCATCCTGTCCCCAAATCCCTGTAATCTACAATGATCGAATGTGTTCTAGAGAAAGAGTTGACAAACTTTTTTTTAGTAAAGGGCCAGATAGTCAAGTTTCAGCTTTACAAGCCATTCCGTCTCTGGCACAACTATTCAACTTTGCCTTTGTTGCTGGAAAGGAGCCAGGCAGTATGTAAATCAGTGGGTGAGGCCAAGTTTGGTCAGCTGGCCTCAGTATGCAGACCCTGCTCTAGGACCAACTGAAACACAGGAGAATCATCCACTGATGGCTACTGTCTTGTTTGCAGACCTGGAAGGCCCAAGGCCTGCCTGCAAGCTCTCCATCTGAGACTGAAGCTGGCCTCCTCCCCTCCCACTCCTTCCTAATAAAAGGACTCCAGAGTCTAACTTGTCCACCCTCTGGGAACTTTCTGAAACAGGAAGAAAGCAAAAATGAAACATGCAGGGAGGGCTTTCAGCTCACTTCAGGGACAGGAACATCCGAGGCCAAGTACTCTTCACCCCACAGCCTCAACACAAGAGATCTTTAATTGCTTTGACACTGTAAGAGGGTGAGGATGAGCAACATTAGTACACAGGCCTGCCTGCCTTCTCTGCAGCTGAGGAAGTGGCAGTGCCACAGCCAGAACCCTGCTTGCAAATAGTAATGAGCTAGCCTCTTGCTCCGGGTGATGCTAACATTGGTCATAGATTTCACGAAGTAGCCTAATGCTGTAGGCTGGAGCAGAGCTGCTGCCTCCTGAGCTGAGGCAAGCCTGGCTCTGGTGTGAGGAGTGGTGAGAATACAAGGGGGAGTGCTGGTCCTTAGTCTTCCTCCCAAAGGATGGTCTCGCCTGGGGGTGCTCAGAGTCACTACCTTCTAGCTTATTCCTCTGTGTGACTGTTCTCTTCCCCAGACCTTCCAGGGTATACCTGAAGAGTCCACAGCAGGGAAGGGGGTTTAGGCTGGGCCTGAGGAGGTGAGGCTGGCCTGCATTTAGGGCAACTGCAGAGGCTATGGCCTCTACAGCAGACAGCAGGCTCGGAATAGCAGCAGGTCATTAGGCACAGTGAGCTTCAGCGAGACACTCTCGTTGGCCCCAATGAAGAGCACCCCACCACGCTGCAGGGGGATGGGTGCCTGGGCTGTGGTCGTGCTGGCTGTGACTGTCCCCTGCACCATCAGGAGGATGCTGGCAGAGTCCAATGACAAGACCTTGTATTCAGTGACAGAGCCAGGGACCTGGGCAGGAAGAAACAACAGGATGGTGCAGCACAGACTGCTCCCATGAGCTCACAGGGGCCCAGGTCAACCCAAGGACACTGAGCAGGAGAGCTCTGCCACCTTCTCCCCACTGCTCAGGCTCTTGTCAGCATGGAGGCCTGTGCCTGTTCTCTGATACAGAAGAGTGGGCAGGCCCTGGGGCCACCTCCTAGAACTAGAACTTGACAAAAAGGAAACCTAGCCCCAGGCTGCTGCCAGCCCAGATACACTCCACATTGTGACCCTCTGCAGGGTTCTTTGGTTCACACAAAGGCCACGTACCGTGCTACCCACTCACCTCAATCTTCATAACAGTGAAGTCCGGCACAGGGGGATCATAGATGGAGAGGTAAGGGTCTTCCTGACTCTGTTTTGGGGGAAAGAGCCGGTCCTTGCTGGGACTGGGGGTGTAGTTGAGCATATCACACAGAGTTGGCACGTCGATGAACTTGGGTGTCAGGCCAGCACGCACCGTGTTGTCTGAGCATGCCATGCACTCCACACAGTCTGGGGACAAACAGTTGGCATGGGCTAAGCTGATGAAGTATGCCTTAGAGCTTGGCTCTCAGGGGCTGGGACTTTTAACCTGGACTCCATGAAGCCCCAAAGAGTTAGGTAAAAATGCTATGTGAATTTGCATCCTTTCTGGGAAAAGAGGCCAAGAAAGATATCAGATACCAAAAATAGGTAACAGGTTACCCACTAGTCAGGGGGGTCATGTTAGCCGTTGGAGCAGCCTCAACCTTCCTGACTCTTTCATTCTCCCACTTCTACCACAGAATCCTGTGCATGAGTACATAAGTAGCCAAGTGTCAAAATGTGACACTCTTCTATGGCAACATGCATATTGTAATACAAAAATCTCTGGGTAGATGAGAGACATGCAAAGGCAATGTGATGCCAGGAAAGATCACCAGCCTTCAATCCAGTACAGCCTGGATTCAAATTGTGGTTCCTACACTTATTAGGAGCCTTGGTGGCGCAGCGGTTAAAGCACTCTGCTGCTAACCGAAAGGTCAGTGGTTCAAACCCACCAGCTACTCTGCAGGAGGAAGATGTGGCAGTCTGCTTCCGTAAAGATTATAGCCTTGGAAACCCTGTGGGGCAGTTCTGCTCTGTCCTGTAGCGTCTCTATGAGTTGGAATTGACTCGATGGTAATGGGTATGTACCTTTATTAGAGGGCTTAACATCAAAGTTATCATGACCTCACCGGGTTGGTGGAGGATTCAAGCAGTGTCCAACACCAGGCTGGCATTCAGTAGCATCCTGCTGGCCACTTCCCTGCTGACCCCAAGAACCCTAGGAAGTCAGAGCTGGCCAGGCCCTTAGAAAATGTCTCCTCAACCACCCTTTTGTACACATGGGGAGACAAAGACTGAAGGGGATATAGTGGGGCTCAGTGCTGAAATGTGGCTCACCTCCTTTCAGGTAGGCATGGGGCATGTTGGCCTCCAGAAACATGGCCTCCCCTGGCTTCAGGATAAGCAGGTTCAGGAAGTAGATGGCAAAGCAACCAATATCCCCTGGGTACTGCTGGTGCAGCTCCATCAGGAGCTCTCCACAGATGTCCTCCATGTTGTTTCCAGCAGCCACTAAGGTCACAACAAAGCACCCACAGGCCACTCAGGAACAGTCAGTGGTATTCACAGTCCTGCCTTGCCTGGGAGCCCTGAGGAAGAGTCCCCGCCTGCACAGATCCAGAGGCTATGGTGGGCCTGTCCTAGCCACACCCCCAGCCCTATGAGGTCTAGCTTTCCTTGATATTCCAGCCCACAGAGATGCCATTCTCCACCCCCCCACATCTTGACTGTTTATGTGCCAAGACTATACTAAGCACCAAGAGGGCCAGAGTGTGGTTCTTTGAGGACAGGGTTTCTCAACCTTGACACTACTGACATTTTGGTCTGGATAATTCTTTATTGTTGGGGGCTGTCCTCGACATTGAAGGATGTTTAACAGCATCCCTGGCCTCTACTCACAAAATACCAGTAGCAGTTGTGACAACCAAAAATGTCTCCAGACAATTGCTAAATGTTCCCTGGGGCCAAACTCACCCCTCTGGTTGAGAACCACTGCCCTAGGAACTTAAAATCTAGTTAGAGAGAGAACTGTCCCGGTTAGCCCAAGACTTCCCTGGTTTTACGACTAAAAGTCCCATGTCTTAGGAAATCCCTCGGTCCCAGCAAACTGGAATGTTTGACCACCCTCGGTAGCACGAAGCAGAACGTGCCAAGGGCCAAAATGTGTCCTGGAGACTGACCAGGGGAGGATGGGCTCTGCCTGGACTAGAGTAGAGAGGAGAGACTTCTTGGAGGGGGTAGGAGTGAGCTGGGTCTTCTTGAATATACAGAGAAGCGGGGAGGGTATTTGTAAGTAAAAGCAGTATGTAAGGGGTGCACTGAAGAAACCAGCTGATCTGGGCTGGAGGGTTGGTCTGAGTCTTTATACAGAGACTTACTGAATGCCACTCTGCTAAGCACTGGAGACACATAAAGACTGAGGACACAGGTCACTGGCGTGGAGAAAACCCCAGCTTAACAAGTGTACACATGGTGACACAGACTCATAGGTACTAAGAGCTATACCTGACATATGAACAGGGGGTTACAGGAGCTCGGGGCAGGAATAACAGTTCTGCCGTGAGTACAATAAGCCCTAAGGGAGAGGCATGCAAGCAGAGAAAACTCGAAAATAAACATATAGGGCAAGTTTGGATAAAATAAACAGTTCCTTGTGACTCAGAGGTAGTGGGGGAAACATGCAGAGACAGAATCAGAAAAGACCTCTGGGGCCATCTGGAGAAGGGGCAGGGGCTGCCAGGCTAAGGAGCTGAGACCCATCATCTGGGCCACATCATCTCAAAGCTGAGAGTTCTGCCTTATGTTTCTTACTGCCTGTGTTGACTCCCCAACCCAAAGGTGACATGACCACACCCATCATAGTCATTTGTTAAACTCTCCTTAGTTAGCACAAGGCTGGGCACATGTAGGTATTCAAGGAAAGATCTAATAATGGAGAACTCTGGGCATCAGGCCTTTGGAGGAGGAGGGATCTCCCTTGTTCTCTTCGTGCTTTATAGCCCCAAAACACAAGTCTATCTATGTGGTATAGCCACAGGGCTGAGGAAAATCTCAGAATCCCTGAGTAGAAGCATCCTAAGAGTCTTCTAGGCCAGTCTGCCTCCAGCCATCTAGAGAAGATGACCAGTTAGGAGATGGCATTCAACCTAGTGCCCTGCTCCACAAAGATTGGGAAAGAAATGCTAAGTCGTCAACAGGCCATCTACACTGGGCCCAATTTAATGTTCCACATGGACAAAGGGGTTGAGAACACTGTCCCCACAGCTTAGTGTCTATGCCAGGGAGCCCAGGATGGGGTTTTTACACCCCTCTTCCCCAGGCCTACAACCATGCCCACCTTGCTGGGAGATCCGCTTCACCAACAAGTTGAGCTGCTCCGCTACCACCTTCTTCTCGCTCTTCATCAGGTGGGAGAAACAGTTCCGCAGAGCAGAGGCCACAGCCCGGGAGTTGTGGCTCATGCTCTGCTTTAGCTGTGTCGCTGCATTATCTCCAATCAGAAACTGGAACTCGGGCACCTCTGTAAGAAGGCCAGGCCCAAGGTCATACCAGGAATGGCAAGATGGAACTGGCAGAAGTGGGTAGTTGGAGGAGGCCTCCCCATCCTAACCCACGCGTGTCCCTAGCCCAAGGAACCAGGCACTGCTAATGAAACTTTGCAGTAGAAACAGACTGCTCACCACTGGCCCTAGGTGACCACACCCGAGCCTGTCCCACTGGCTCCAAGAATTGCTCCCTGAGGTGAACCACTGCTCAGTTCCTATGACATTCAGCCTCTGTTCTCTGCTATCATTCCCACTCGCCACATACATGAGACCCAATAAGCATGTCCTCAGCATTTTGCCCAACCTTACTGTTCAGAAAGGTCACAATCTCTTCAACTGGCCGGAAACCACACAAGCCCTGGAAAGAGGTGAGGGCAATGGCCATCTCTGGCTTGTGGTTGGCATCGGGGTAGTGCTCTGGGGCCTGGAGGTGCAGCTTTTCTGCCAGCTCCTGTGGGGTGGCCAGGGGAAGAGGAGGATGACCAGGGTGCAGCATCACCTAGCAGGGACATGAGTCCTACCCAGCCCCTGCTCACCACCCTTCCCAGTCACCAGATGGCAGTGGCTTCCTGGCCCTGGCAATGAGCCTAGGCTTGGTCAAGGCATAATGCGGAAATTTGGGATTAAGCCAAATTTCCAGGGCAGGGAGAGCTGGGGCAGACTTTAAGAGGCCTGACCTGCGAATCAGGAAACCCAGACACCAGGCTAAGCTCTGACATGAGCTGTGCAACTCTGGGAAAATCTCTCCTCTCTGAGTCTTTTCCCATCTAAAAATTAGGGGTTTGGACAGATAATTGCTTAGGTGGTAACTCAGCTTTTGTACCGAAAGCTCCACAGGGATAGGGCTGAGGCAACAGCTAGGGTAAGTGCACTGCCCTGGTAGGTGACTCTCTCAGAGAGCCAGATGGGAAGATGGCAGGTATGTATGAACATATCTGGGCTGAGTGAGGAGAGCCCAGAATAAGCTACCTAGGAATGGGCTTGGAGAAGCTCCCCAGGTACAGACTGGTCAGCTGTCGACTTAGACCCAGCTGCCCAGCATATGTCACCTAGCACCTAGCGTTGCAGAGCTAAATTGGGAGTTGTCAGGTCTGGATTTAGCTTTGGGCTACAGCCTGGCATGGATGGGATAAAAGCAGGAGTGAAAGTCATAGGAAGGCCTTGACATAAGCCCTTCTCTACCCTGACCTCTCTACCCTGTCCCAATCCTTTACCTTGTTAGGGTGTGCCTGAATGGACAGGGCCGTTTTAACTGAGAGCACTTTGAAGAGGAAGGGCAGCTGGCCATTAAAACTGTCCTTGACCTTTGACCCCAAGGAGTCCCGGTTCTCAGCAATCCACTGGCCTAGGGTCTTCTGTGAGATGTGGTTGTCAAGGATCTTGGCGTCCCCCCGGGGGTGGGTCCCCATCCACAGCTGGAAAGACAGAAAACTTGGGAGGAAGGCAAAAGAACCTGGCACCACCAGGCTGCCTGCCCAATCCCAGTTACCCCATGCTCTCTCCAGGGCATCTGAGACCTAAGACAGGCCTCCAGGAATGGGTGTTTTTATGCTCATGCCATCACCAACTTACAGAAGGCAGCAGACCCCAGAACACCAGGAGTCAGGAGACCCAGGCTTTAGTCCAGGCTCTGCCCGTAACCAGCTGTAGAGCCTTGGACTAGTTATTCCCCTTCTCTGGGCCTCAGTTTCCTCCTCTGTCCCATGAGGAGAATGACACCTGCACTGCCGAGGTCACTGAAGAGCTGTGACTCTCACATAACTGTGAGGGGTTAACATTCGTTTATTCTCGTCTCAGAAGCAGAGGCTAAAGCTTTCTTTCCCATGCTTTGGCTTTTTCTCTACTAAATGGGCAAAAGACATACATATTTTAGATTAATAAAAACGCAAAAATTAGTCAAAGTAAACATTTTAATTGGCAAAGAGTGCGCCCCTAGGCTCAATTAAAATTCAGTAAGTGCTAAGAGTTCTGAGAGTTCTTGGGGGAAGAAGGATACTGGGAATCCCCGCCCACTATATCAAAATCTCTCTTCTTTTGCTGCCACCATCTGGGTCCATCAAACTGCACTGATTTGAAGAGCTAAGAGGGGCCCCTCCACTTTGTTGCCCCTCCCAGCAGATCCACGTGGCTTGCCTCAGGCTCTTTGAAAGGAAGGGTCCTTTGGTCCCTCCTGAGGGTGCGGTGGGCTGAAATACAGTCCAAGTCTCACCTCTGCATATGGCTTGTCCTCTGAGATCTGGGCCAGTGGGTCACTGCTAGCCAGGAGTAGGGCCACTTCGCTGTTGGACCCCAGCTTCCCCCAGGCATACTGCTGCACCACACAGGAAAGTGGGAACACTGGGGACAGACAGAGGGTCAGTTTCAACTCCACTCCTCAGGCCTGACCCTAGTGTACTGAAGATGAGCTGAGGGTTTTGACTGGGGACCAAACCAAAACCACTGCCATTAAGTTGATTCGGACTCATAGCAACTCTGCACGACAGAGTAGAACTGCCCCCATAGGGTTTCCAAGGCTGTAAATCTTTACAGAAGCAGACTGCCACATCTTTCTCCCGCGGAGCGGCTAGTGGGTTTGACCGCTGACCTTGAGGTTAGCAACCGAGGGCTTAACCCCTGGACCACCAGGGCTCCTCTGACTGGGGACAGAGTCAAATAACAGGCCTGTAAGGTGGTAAGTTAAGGCCTTCTCTGCAGGCCACGAGATTCCCGTCTGTAAAACGGGCAGTAAGAATCTTCTGCTGACTTGAGGCAGGCAGCTGCCGTGAGGTGACGGGGAGAAAATGTGAAGTACCCATCCCATGGCACCCCGTCTCGAAGTGACCCACGCGCAGGCGGGAGAGAGCGGAGCCCCCTCCCCTCGAGGCTGTACTAACTGCTCCATCCCCGTCGCGAGTGCTCCCACCCCTGCCTGGCACCTATTTATCTTTCAGCAGAGCCCCACGGACTGGGCTCGACCTGGCAGATTAGGCCGGGAAGAGTCCACAGCCCACGACCCACCCCCACGCCTCGCCGGCACACAACTCACCTCGCTGAGCGGCCATCCTCCCAGCACCAGACCTGGTTTTCCACACGTATGCTCTTCCCGGCAGCACCCGCCCCCACCCCCGTGCGCCCAGAGCTTCACGGGAAATGTAGTTCTTCGAAAGCCGCCTCGGAGGCCCGAGTGCCCAGCGCAGCCACCTGAGACACGTGACAAGACACTCTCTAAAAGGATTTCTTCTCCCACCCTCTGCCTGTCAGGAGGAGCCTCCATCAGCCCAGGGGCTTCCAGCCCACAGTCTTAAGTCAGTTTTCATTCATTCATCCCTTCATCCTACACATGTTTAGTGAGCATCTATTAAGTACCAGGCACTGTTCTAAAGACTGGAGATACATAAGAGAACAAGATAACGACCTGAGAACAGGACGCTCTGCCTTTTTAGAGATTCCATTTTACGGCCGGAAGACAGACATAATACTACAATAAATAAGTAAATCACATCGTATGTTGAAAGGTAATAAGTATTGAAAAGTAAAAAGGTAAGGAGGAGTGGGAGGCAGTTTGCAGAATTTAAAGGCTATCTGTGTAAGCCTCAGTGAAGTAGGATTTGAGGAAAGACTTGGAGGTGCAGAATGGGGGAAGAGTGTTTCAGGCAAAGGAAACACCTAGAACAATGGCTCTAAGGTAGGAACATGGGAATGTACCTGTCATGTTCAAGGAGTAAATAGCAAGAGCCAGTGTGGCTGGGGCAGAGTGAATATGGGGGGGCGGGAGGAAGTGAAGTGGTCAGAGAGGACTTCGGGTTTTACTCTGAGTATCTCAGTCAGCAAAGGGTTTGAGTGAAGAACTACTTATGATCTAAATAGGAACTCACTAATGCTTGACAGCTGATGGCAAATGTCATCTGCAAGGCCCTTAACCTCTCTGAGCTTGTCTTTCTTCCTCTGTAAACTGGGGATCATAATGCTGGCCTTGCAGACTTGTTTGGGGGTCAAGTGGGATGATGTTGGGTGTAAAGCAGTCTGCACTCTGTGCTCCTCTGACCTTCCCTGCCCTACGCGCTGCAGGAGCTCGGAACCCTGGCTCCACCTCCAAGCTGAACTGCTCACAGTAGCACACAGAGAAGTCAGGAGGGTCACCAGGAGCTCTGCAAGGGGAAGGCAGGCTGGGGCTGGGATTCAGCTGTGGAATAACTTGTTACATCCTGTGGAAAAAGTCTCTAACATCTGAACCTCCCTAGGCAACAGCATAGAAAAGCGCAGCCAGCTAGAGGGGCCCAGGAGCCCAGCAGCCAAAGCTCCAGGAAACCGTAAGTAAGGGGCTGCAGTCCTGACTCTGCCGTCTACCCACGGCCCCCCACTGATTCCCACAGCCTCTAGCACACTTGCCCCAGGGAAAGAAGGGGAGCTGTTTTCACTGTAATGTTCTGTGCAGATGTGGGCATCAATTTCCTCTGGGGTTCTTGGCTTGCTAAATCAGTCTGCATTTCAAAAGCAGCTTCACCAGACATGAAGGGATGACGACATGGAAAATGTAAGAATTATGCAAACTGTGCAGCTCACCTAGCTCCTATTTTGGAATATCCCTCTTCCTCATTCCCACTCTCCTCGCCATTGGAACCTTCTGGGAGAAGACTGAGGGATTAGCTAAGGCACAAGAGATTCTCAGAACACCCACCACCACTGAAGTCAGAACTAGGATCATCTCCTCATAGTCTCCCCACACAGAAGAAAGAATTTAGATTGACAGGGCACTAGAAACCCCACCCCCCCTATACACACAGCAAAACACATCCATAAGGGAAACCAGGGTGTTTGAGAATCTAGATCCTTCCACCTTCACCTCTTGCTCTTCTAGTAGAACTAATCCCACTTTATTATCTGGTAACGATACACTTTAATCCCTCTCTTTCCTGCTAGACTGTATGTCTAATTCAACTTCACATTTCGGCTAGTGCCTAGGCTGTAGGTCAAGCTATAACAGCAACTAACATTTGTTACACACTGGATATTGTGCTAAACCCTTTTCAAGAATTTTCTCACATTCTCAAGACAATCCTATGAGATTTTTTTTTCCATTGTCGTCAAGTCGATTCCGATTCACAGCAACCCTATAGAATAGAGTAGAACTGCCCCATAGGGTTTCCAAGGAGTGGCTCGTGGATTTGAACTGCCAACCTTTTGGTTAGCAGCTACAGCTCTTAACCACTGCAGCCACCAGGGCTCCCTATGAGATAGGTACTGTCATTAGCCACATTTGAGAGATGAGAAAAATGAGTCTCGAAGTGGTGAAGTAACTGAGCCAAGAGCACTGGGCTGTACTCTGCTCTATCTCCTCCCGTGATGAATGAGTGAATGAGTGAATAAATGGTGTCTCTCTCATAGGGAAGTGGACAGATCCTAGGAGATCTTCAGAGATAGATGGGTGGGTGGACTCCACATTGGTGATAGTAAAGCTTATTATTTATTCACCAGCCCAGCACTGGACTAGACTGGAGCAGACAAGGAGGCAGGACAGCCTCTGTTGTATGTACCTAAGTCTGTTCTCTCAGGCTACAGACAGTAGTGATCTCTGTATGCTGCCCTTAGAGGGATGACTGAAGGACTTAGGGGTAGGTGGTTTCTAAGGGGACACTGTCTTAGTTATCTAA
>NW_004443966.1:20245015-20283717 GCF_000243295.1 Trichechus manatus latirostris | reverse complement strand
GTCCTTGTCATCGATCTTCCTTTGGTCTAGAAGCTTCTCCAAGCAGGAACTTTGAGTCCAAAGGACACGCTCTGCTCCCTGCGCTGCTTTCTTGGTGGTATGAGGTCCCCCTGTCTCTCTGCTTGCTTCTCTCTTTTATATCTCAAAAGAGATCGGCTCAAAACACAATCCAATCCTGCCTTATTAACATAATGCCACTAATCCCATCTCATTAAACATCACAGAGATAGGATTTACAATACATAGGAAAATCACATCAGATTACAAAATGGTAGACAATAACACAATACTGGGAATCATGGCCTAGCCAAATTGATACACATATTTTTGGGGGACACAATTCAGTCCATGTCAGACACAAACACACATCCCTTCCCACCCTCCCACTTGGGGATGTTTCTTAGAGAAGAGTTAAGCTGGATCCTAAAGGACAGTTGAGATTTAGACAGAGTTGAGGAAGGTAAGAGAATTGGATGGGGGAAACAGCAAATACTAAATGCCTATTATATACTTGGTACTATGTTAGTGCCAGAAATATAATGGTGAGTGAAACAGACCTCATCCTTGCCCTCGTGGAACTTACAGTTTGGTGGGGAGACAGACATAAATAACCACCTATACAAGTGTGTAATTACAATCTGCAATAGGCATAGAAGGAAAAGTACAGGGTAATATGAGAGCCTATGATGAGGGAGCCTCACCTAACCTAGGGAGTGAGGGGAGGCTGCCCCTGGGGAAGGGGCATCTGAGCTTGGATTTGAAGGAAAAGTAGGAGTTAACTAAGGGAAGATGGGGGACACGAGTTAAAAGCACACCAGGGAGAAGGAACAGCAATGCTGGGCAAGACCCTGAGACAGGAGGGAACTTGGGAAGTTTGAGGAACAGAAAAGTCACCAGAAAGCCTGGAATGCAGTGGAATGAGTAGGAGGAGAGGTGAGAAGGAGAGATAGGTGGAGCTGATCTGTAGGACCTTGAGGCCATATTAAGAATTTCGGCCTTTATGGAAAGCAATTGAAAGATTTTAAAGAGAAAAGCTCCAAAATAAGTTTGCCCCCTTTAAATAGATCTCTGCTTGCAACATGAAAAACAATATACTATAAGGTGATAAAAGGGGAAGGAGACAAATTAGCAGCCCTGTACTAGTCCAGGGTAGGAAATGACAGTGGCTGGATTCCATGGCCGCAGAGATGAGCAAAGATAGAGAGATGTGAGCAAATAAGGTGAGTGTGAGGAGTGCAGGAGCCTGGGTGGCAAAAGCCGTTTTCCATCTGCTTTTAACCTGGTGGCTCAGTGGTTAAGCACTCGGTTGCTAACCGAAAGGTTGGCAGTTCAAGCCCACCAACTGCTCTGTGGGAGAAAGATGTGGCAGTCTACTTCCATAGAGATTTACAGCCTTGGAAACCGTATGAGGCAGTTCTACTTTATCCTATAAGGTCACTATGAATAAGAATCAACTCTTCAGCAATGGGTTAACCAGGTTAGCTTATCTTCTCTCTGCCCACTTCCATCAGAGAGTCCTTTCCCACGCCCCAAGAGGGACTGAGCTGTGAACTGCGAAGGGTTAGATTGAGGGAATCTGAGCCTACCCTACCCACTCCTCCCAGGACTCCTTTAGCATATGCTCAGGAACCGATGGTACTGAAGGAGAAGTCCAAGATGCACTGAAGGCATTGGCAAAAAACAAGGCTCCAGGAATTGATGCAATATCAATTGAGATGCTTCAACAAACGGATGCAGCGCTGGAAGTGCTCACTTGTCTATGCCAAGAAATTTGGAAGACAGCTACCTGGCCAACTGACTGGAAGAGATCCATGTTTATGCCTATTCCCAAGAAAGGTGATCCAACCGAATGTGGAGATTATCAAACAATATCATTAATATCACACGCAAGTAAAATTTTGCTGAAGATCATTCAAAAGCGGCTGCAGAAGTATATTGACAGGAACTGCCAGAAATTCAGGCTGGATTCAGAAGAGGACATGGAACGAGGGATATCATTGCTGATGTCAGATGGATCCTGGCTGAAAGCAGAGAATACCAGAAAGATGTTTACTTGTGTTTTATTGATTATGCAAAGGCATTCGACTGTGTGGATCGTAACAAATTATGGATAACACTGTGAAGAATGGAAATTTCAGAACACTTTATTGTGCTCATGAGGAACCTGTACATGGATCAAGAGGCAGTTGTTTGGACAGAACAAGGGGATACTGCGTGGTTTAAAGCCAGGAAAGCGTGCGTTAGGGTTGTATCCTTTCACCATACCTATTCAATCTGTATCCTGAGCAAACAATCTGAGAAGCTGGACTGTATGAAGAAGAATGGGGCATCAGGATTGGAGGAAGACTCATTAACAACCTGCGTTATGCAGATGACCCAACCTTGCTTGCTGAAAGTGAAGAGGACTTGAAGCACTTACTGACGAAGATCAACGACCACAGCCTTCAGTATGGATTACACCTCAACATAAAGAAACAAAAATTCTCACAACTGGACCAATAAGCAACATCATGATAAACGGAGAAATGACTGAAATTGTCAAGGATTTCATTTTACTTGGATCCACAATCAACATCCATGGAAGCAGCAGTCAAGAAATCAAAAGATGCATTGCATTGGGGAAATCTGCTGCAAAGTGTCGAAAAGCAAAGATGTCACCTTGAAGACTAAGGTACACCTGACCCAAGCCATGGTATTTTTGATCACATCATACGCATGTGAAAGCTGGACAGTGAATAAGGAAGCCCAAAGAAGAACTGACGCCTTTGAATTGTGGTGTTGGAGAAGAACATTGAATATACCATGGACTGTCAAAAGAATGAACAAATCTGTCTTGGAAGAAGTACAAGCAGAATGCTCCTTAGAAGGAAGGATGGCGAGACTACGTCTTACATACTTTGGACATGTTGTCAGGAGGGATCAGTCCCTGAAGAAGGACATCATACTTGGTAAAGTACAGGGTCAGCGAAAAAGAGGAAGACCCTCAATGAGATGGATTGACACAGTGGCTGCAACAATGGGCTCAAACATAGCAATGATTGTGAGGATGACACAGGACCAGGCAGTGTTTCGTTCTGTTGTACATAGGGTCACTATGAGTCGGAATCGACTGGATGGCTCGTAACCACAACAACACTAACCTAAAGGTTGGCAGTTAGAACCCATCTAGCGGCTCCACAGAAGAAAGATTACTGTCAAGAAAACCCAATGGAGCAGTTCTACTCTGTTACATGGGGTCACTAGGAATTGAAATAAACTCCACAGCCAACAGGTGTGATGTAGGGAGTGAATCACCCATCTCCCCCAAGGCTGACAGCTCTTTTGCTTCACTCCTCCATTCATTTAATAAATGTTTGATGGCCAGGTTGAAATCTCACCTCAGGCCTTAAACCTGTCTGGGCCCAAAGAGTCTCATCCCTAAATGGGGAAACTTGCTGACATCAGGGGGCTCAGCTCAGTAGGAGGCAGCTGTAGGGTCCTGTTTTTCTCTCTCAGAACACAGCTTCCAAGGACCCTTCTACTCAGCCCCCTCACAGCCAGATCCCTTTCCTAGTCCTGCGAAGGCCTCTCAGGTCAGGAACTCCATCCCCCCAATCACGCGGAAGTAGGCTTGCACTCTTGTCCCCCATGACTCACTCATTCAACAAGGGAGGAGGTTTAGCTGAGCAGAGCTCTATGCTGTTGCTTTATGCTCTTTTACTCTAAATCTCAACTATCCTTTAGGGTCCATAATTCTTACGGGACCAGGGCCGACTTCCCGGAACTTGGCCTCAAGGGAAGTGAAGGGGCTAAGTTTCCTGCCCCACTTTGGGGAGTATACTTAAGAAACACAAAATTTGAAGCTATCAGACCGAGATGCAGTTGGGAAGGGCTCCAGCTCCGCTTTCGGCTCCTATATCCCTCTGCGCGGCCCCGACCCCCGAAGTACAGGCATTACAAGAAGAACGGATCCCGCAACACCCGCAGCAACTGGTGTGAGCTGGACCTGCGCGGGGGCGGGGGGAAGAGCGGACCTCTGTGACGTCACAGGAACACGCCCCTGACGAGAGGACGCTGCGCCTGCGCCAGAACGGCTGCTTCGCTCCGGGAAGTGGAGGGTCTACATCGAGAGTGTCGCTGGGTCTGGGTGCTGGGAAGCAGCAGCGCTCGCGGAGCTTGCCCGTCAGCCCCCGACTGCCATGTCGGCCTTCGACACGAACCCCTTCGCGGACCCAATGGACGTGAACCCCTTCCAGGTAGAGCCCCCAACTGACACCTCTTTCTGGGGCCAAGGGCCGCCGCCCGGGCCTCTTTCGCCGGCGCCCGGAGACGTGGCGTAGGAGGGACGGGCTGTCTGCCCAATGGGAGAGCGAGCTCTGAGGAGTGGCCTATCGTAGCGTTTGGGGGACGAGACTAGCAGCAGGTGGAACCGCGGAGGGGGCGGGGTCTTTTAGCACCCTGAACGTAGCCCCTCTCACTGGGCTCTGTTGGGGAGGGGGACGGGATCAGGCACGGTCGCACCCTCGAGGAGATTCCCCCAGTGTCAGCGAGAGAAGTCACACCACCTGAGGGGAAAATGTTGCTACCGTATCCCGCAGTCTAGAGGAGTCACCTGCCTTGAGTCCCCTTAGGAGAGGGGGTGGCAGCAACACAATGAAGAGATGGAAGCCTCTGATGGAATGGAGAAACCTGGGAAAAGCCCAACTTCCCCGCCCCGCAATAGCGAAACTAACGTATAGCATATAGGAGAGCCCCTGAGAATCGTCAGAAAAGGAAGGCTGGGAGAAGGTGGGAAGGTAGCCCAAGCTGAAAATTGGCCTGGATAAGAATTCCACCCGTTGGTCATGGGTCTAATCTGGAGTGGATTTTGACCAGATAGGAAGAACCCAGATTAGGGAGGGAAGAGAAGTGAGGGGGCTCTGAGAGTCTCAAAGCACAAAGGAATGTTGACCTGACTTGTGTGTGAGACGTATGTGTGTTGACAGGGTAGTTGAGACGCACTGACCTATGAGCTGGTCTGACCTTTTGGACAAATGATCAAGGAAGAGACAGTCTTCCTACTTAAAGCCAAAACTTTTCTGCCTTTGCGCTGAGAGCACAGGGATGTTCTCTTTCCATGAGGAAGGGCTGGGACTCCTATTAGCTCAAAAGCTCCTTATGCCTCTTGTTTCCTGTCTACTCAGAACACTTCTAGGGAAGCTTACTTGTGCTGACCAGTGCTTTATGAGCCCTGATGTTTCTGCTGTCAGGGTGTCACCAGGTACATTATTCTGTACTTCGGTACTTTATTTTGGTCATTGGCAGCTTCAGAGTTTCCTGCAGGTGTAAGGGAAGTGCTTGGAGGGGCTCTTCCTGCGACTCACAGCATGAGCTTTCCCACCTTGAATCCCTCAAAGGGTCAGAGCATAACCTTCCCGATCAAAGACAAAGGAGACTTTAAATAATTATATGCTGTCAGGAGAGTGAAAGCATTTTGCTTCTTTCTTGGACTCAGAGTGACTTATCCAGTGGGAGCCCTCAAGGCAGTTTTTGGTAGCTTGTTCCTTGTAACATCAGGGAATTCTGAGCATTTCTTTTGCAGCTTAATGCTTCTTGACAGAATCTTTGCAAGGACCTTGTCTCTTATGTAAGATGGTCGTCTCTAGTAGCTGTAAAGAAAAAAAAATTGCAGTGTTTTTTGGTAACTGTTTTGCTTTGATTACAAAATTGGTGCATAATACTGGAGTTTGGGTTTTAGTAAGGATATATGTAGTCTTTTGGTGTGTGGGATGTGTGATGATTTACCTTTTTTTTCCTCGTCCTGTCAGAATCAGAAATAAAACGTCTGCTATCTGCTAGGCAGGCAGCCAGCTGTCCAAAGATGCAGAGAGCTTGTCCCCAACGCTGACAGTGGGCAAGATAATTGGACTGAGTTCTGGTCTATATTAGTAGCTACTTGAAAGTCTCAGACCACATCTCCAGCCCCAGAAATGATTGTGCAAACTATGGTAGAAGTAACTTCTGCATTGAAGCAAGACAGCCTGTCTGTCAGGCAGCCCCAGGATATGGCAGGACAGGAAGCAGCTGTGGTCCTATAAACAGCAGCAACTGGTGGGGAATCCTGTGTGGGAAGAAGCGAGCTGGTGACTCTGACCCTCCTTACCCTGGGCTGGGTTTTTCCTCTTCGCACATGGTTGTGTGGGGGAAGCAGCTTTGGACGTGAAGCCCCCGAGCTTTTTCTCCTGGTCAGAGCTGCCCTCCCTCTCCTTGAGATGGTAGTATCTACTTCCCCGACTGCCAGGGCTGGGTCTTTGGGAGGGTGCAGCCCTGGGTGACTGGGTGTGAGCCCAGCTTCATTTACCCAGGGTGTTGGCACAGAGCTCAGGAGACAGCAGGTAGAGAGCCAATAGGCTTAGAAACTGTCACACTGAGTCAGCCTTCGTAGCAAAGTCGTTTTTTTCTTCACCCCATGAAATGGTGGGTTACAGAAATATACATAGCATTCAGAGTCCATGGTTGACTGTTAGAGCTAGGAACGGCCTCAGAAACCTATTCTAACCCCTACTGTTTAGAGATGAGGAAACCAAGACCCCAGTGAGGTGGCACCTGCCAAAGTCACCAGTTTATTTGCATCAGGAAAGGGCCTAGACTTGGGTCTCATTCCCAGGACAGAGTTGTTTTAGAGGTTTTTGAAGCTCATACATTGGTATTAAACTGCCTTGGGGTTAGGCCAGCTAAGGAAAAAATGCAACATCATCATCCTCACCATTGTTGAAATGAGAGTACTGGTAGTGATAAAAGTAAATTAGTATTAGCTAGGCTATTTTTTTCCCTAGTGTGTAGGGATAGAATAATAGAGGCTTTGTTGTGCTTTTTAAGACAACACTTTAAAGCAGCATGTGCCACATTATGTTCTGAGTAACACCAGTCCTGAAATGCACTCAGGGGTCTGTGGTCAAGTAAGTTTGGGAATTACTACCTATTCCATTTTTCTTGAAGATTGACAAAGCCTACTGGTTTGTTAAAGGTTCTGAGAAATCCTACAATGAAGAACATTTGTTCAGCTGTATTTGACCTAGCATTTCTCAAAGTTATTCAGCCATGGAACCCTTTTTCTGCTAACTTTTGTAATATCCTGTAAAACTCTTACCAGGATAGGGAAATCAACTTAAATGCATCCATGGAGTTTAAACCACCAGCTGCTCCACAGGAGAAAGATACGGCAGTCTGCTTCCGTAAAGATTTACAGCCTTGGAAACCCTATTGGGGCAGTTCTCTTCTGTCCTGTAGGGTCGCTATAAGTCAGAATCGACTGGATGTCAGTAGATTTGGTTTGGTTCTTTACCAGTCCCCTACCCTGCACTGTGGGCGTGTGCTTTTGATGACCTCTTCCCTAGAAATAGGTATAATTGTGATTATTCTAAAATGTCCTGGAAAGTACGGGAACTGTGAATAGAGAGTTAAGTCACGAGAGTGCAGCAGAGGCTTACCAAACTCCTAGGAGGAAGCAGGAAACTCCAGCCACGTGTTGGGATTTCACAGCCTCCCCTGGCACACCCTAATCCCTGTATTAATTAGGGCACATCTGCTTTGTACCTTGAGGATATGTGGATCCCTGCTTTTGTCTGATTTCAGGGTTCCTGAAACTATTTTCATTAAGTCTTGTCAGGTGGTGAAGGGGCTAAGGGTCGCACTGTCCATTTTATTTTTCAGCAGGCCACTAAGAATCAGACCACCTGGGGAAATGCCAGGGCTGCTTTCTTGCTTAGCATTTCTGCACAGTTGTCCCAGGCAGATAGCATTGATCTCAAGGAGAGAGTGGAATACGTGATGGTGCTGAACAGAGAAAGCCTTTCAGTGTTCTTGGGTTGCCAAATCACACAATATCACTTTCACACATTGCTTCCTTGCAGGTAAAAGATAACCTCAGTGGTATGGCTGCTTCCCAAGAATTTAAAACATTTCTCTCACAGAAATGTGATTTGGGTGTGACAAAGTTACACGAAATTTCCTGCACAAACACCCAAAAAACTAAACCAAAACAGTTGCCATCGAGTTAATTCCGACTCATGGCGATGCCATGTGTGTCAGAGTAGAACTGGCTTCTTAGGGTTTTCAGTAGCTGATTTTTTGGAAGAAGCTCACCAGGCCTTTCTTCTGAGGCACTTCTGAGTTGGTCTGAACCACCAACCTTTCAGTTAGTAGTCAAGCACTTAAACATTTGTTTTGCCCAGGAACTTCTGCACAGACATTCCAGTCCTCACCATTTCCCAGAGAGGGTCAGCTCCAGCCTGATTATAGCTTTGAGAATTCTCAAAACTGCTGGATGGACCTGGTATAGAACTTTTCCCGTGAGCAGGAGCATTGTCTCAAGGAATTTGAAAATGGAAGGTTCTTATAGTTTAACTCTGACTACAGACAGCTGCCCCAGTGGGGTCTTCCTGCCTTTCACCCCTCATCTTTGGGTAGGGGCGTTAGGGTTGGCACCTGGAGCCAGGCTAGTGTTAGGAAGCATTGGCTAAAGACAGGTGACCTGTGACTCTACACTTCCATTAAGTTTCCTTTGGAGCCACTTGGTGTAGGATAATCTTGTGTTCAGAGAAATGGTAATATTTAACTAGGACAAAGAAGGGCTATTGCCACCCACCCAGAGAAGAGTGCCATGCACTTTAGCAAGGCGTGACCCTTCCAGCAAGTGCCCTTTTGATATGCTCACACGTTTAGTGTGCATCACTGAGCACCTCCGCTCCGCGGTGCTGTGTGTGTGTGGCGGGGTGGGGGTGGGGGTAGGTGGTGAAGGTGAATGGGCACAGTATGTGGTCAGTGGCCTGCCAGAGCTTCTAATCTGGCAGGAGAGCTAAGGAATGCTTGCTGATAAATGACACCACATTGTGGGTAAGATAAGAGCAGTCAGAAGTTGCCAGAAAGAACTGTGAGGGATCTGAGGAGGAAGGGCAGAGCCCTGTGGTGGAAAGGGCTTGGGCTGAGAGCAGAAAGCCTGGCAGGTGGGAAGAGAGGCTATTTCGGGTGAAGGAGCACCAAGAACCAAAAGTCACTTCTCCATGTTGTCATCCCTGAATGCCCATGTTCCACCTGTCGCCTCCACGGCCTCTCCTGCTGTCCCAGGCACCTCCTCATTCTCAGACGCAGTGGTCTCTTTGGGAGCCATGAGCCTGGGATATGTCTGCTGCTTGCAGCAAACACACACGCTTGTTTGAAATGCTCACCATCCTTGACTGTTTTAACATCAAGGACTCCCAGCCTGTTTTCACTTCCTGTCATACATTTAGGGGTGTCCATGAGTTCTGTCCCCTGCACTTTTCTCACTTTTTACCTTTCTTCTTCACTTCTGTTCCACTCCCAAGACTTCAGAATATCATCCGCATACCAGTGATCCCAAGATCTAGATCTCTAGCCCTCACCTTTCTACTGAGCTTCAAGCCAGTATTTCCATCCCTCAGCTGGACATATCCAAGCAGATATGTTCCATAGGCACCTCCAGTCTGACTCAGTGTCTTCTCAGACTCTCTCCCTATTCCCGCACACACATACACCCTGAAAAAATCTGTTCCTCTTCCGGTGATCACTTACCTTGGTTAATGGTGGCATTATTCACCCGTCACCCAAGGTAGCAACCCCTGTCATTCAACTTCTTTCTTTCCGTCCTCTTCTTGCCTTGCAGTCCCTCCATTCCCCAACCTACTCAGAGTTGCCGTGCCTGTGGCATCTACCTGAGAAGGGTCTCGGGAATCCACCCCTTCTTCTCCATCCCCAGCCGTGATGCCTTGCTCCTCACTATCACCCCCATGGACTGTTTGTTGTCCTCTGCCTGTCTTCCTGCCATTATCTTTCCGCAGCTCATTGCACCCTCCTCACTGCTGGCAGCGGTGATTGCCGCACTCCCTGCTTACAGCTCCCCAGTTTTTCCCCATTGTTCACAGGGCAAAGTCCAAACCCCCCCAGTCTGGCCCCAACCTCTTCTCAGGCTCCTTTCTCTCTATACATCCTCATCTCCCCAGCCTCCATGACCTTCTCCTGTTTCCTGAACACGTGTAAGCTCTTTTTAAAGGTGCATGCCCTGTGTCTTTGCAAATGCTGTTCTTGTCTCCCTTTTTACTTCTTGCTACATTTCCTTCATCTCTCAAGATCCAGCTCAGATACGTCCTCAGTAAAGCCTTCTCTGACTCGCCAGACCACTTTAGTCACTCCCCGGGGGATCCCATTGCATTTGCCCTTTCCCTGTTGTCACAGAATTGATCATGTGCTGTCCCTTCTTGCCCTGGTGTCTCTTTTATCCTTGTACTCTTTGCTTCTTGAGGGCAGGAGCCAGGGCCATTTCTTGGTGCCCCTAGCCCAGTGTTTGGTGTGGAATGGTTGTTTAGGGAGCAGACAGACAAAGATGAGAGGAGATGGCAAGGGGCTTGGTTTGACTGAGGGTAGAGTGTGCTTACAGGAATACTAGGGCCAGGGCATGAAAGAACTCCAGTGCCAGGACAGGTTTCTAGACAGTTCTGTACATCACTGCTTGTGGCAGGGAAGCCTGAGAATACTCCTCGCTCCTTTGGTGGGTTCTCACCAGGGCTTCAAACTGGTTCATTCTGGTTCGACCCCCCCTGCTGACAGTTTGCATTGCCACTCCAGATATACTGAATCAGAGTCTCCATTTTAGCAAGCTCCTTGCGTGATTCTTAAGAGTCATCTAGGGGTCTTGTTAAAATGTAGATTCTGATTCAGGATATCTGGGGATGGAAAAGCAAATTCTCAGCAGGGGGTCGAACCAGAACCAGTTTGAAGCCCTAGTTCTCCTGCTCTCTTTTCAAAAATGTGTGTGTGTTTAAAATATAAATACACATAAGATAATCACATGGAAAATTTGGAAAACAGAAGATAAGTCGTGTATATTTCTACTAGTCTTTTGTAACCATTGTTATTTTGATGTGTTTTCCTGCTAGTCTTTTTTATACATGTGCTTTTTACATAATCATCGTTTGGCGTTCCTGTAGCAGAGCCGTTTGAGTATTGCTGGACTGTCTTCCAGAGGTGTGATTTTTTTAATGGCCATTTAAGCCATCGAGAGGATGTGCACCAAAACATACTTGTGCTCTCTGTTGCTGGATATTTAAGTTGTCTCTTGCTTCCCCCCATTATAAGCACTGGTGCAGTGAATACCTTTGCAGATGCCAGTTTTTACGTGTTTTTGTCATAATTTCCTTGGGATGTACTCTCAGGTTCTGGGAGTACCAAGGTTAATTGTGGTTGTTTGTGTGCTCGGGACCCAGCCAGCCACACTGGGAATGATTACCCTTTCTTGTTCTATGATACACAGCCTCATCTCCAAAGATTCCAAAATATGGCTGGCTCTCTGCCTCCCAGAGAGAATGACCTTGAGTTTTCTTAGTCCATGAGGTATTAAGTGTTTGGGGCCTGAAGTAAACCCCACACTACCAGTTTGGGTCGAGTGCAAGATTGGGAAAGTCACAGAGAGCTCAAGCACAGCCAAGGCCTGTGAAACACATGGGAAGAGAATGTTAAACCACTTAAAAACAAGGCCCTTCAGGGCAGAGCTTCAGCCTAACTCTGCCGGCCTCTTCTGTTACCTCAGAGTCAGCTAGATGGGAAATGTGCCCCCGCCCGGAGCTGTGGTGGGCCTTACTGACCGGGGCCTTTCTTACCTTTCCCTGCCTTCCTCCTGACCCTCCTCAGTGTCTTCCCTCTCCCTCCTACTCTCACCCGACTCTGGGCTCTGTGGCAGTGCACACCTCACCTGTGGTCCCTGGCACAACACTTATCTCGCCTACCATGCTGTGACTCCAGAGGGCAAGAGCCGTGCCCTGTTTATTTTGGTGCATCCCTTGCAACTGCTTGTAACTGTTGCTGAGTGAAAAGAACTGAGTTTAGGAGCTTTTTATTTGTTATAAATCCAGTAAAGGGCATTAGCGTATCTGAGTCCTTTGTGCACTGAGTGTGTTTTAAGTTACTTCTTCATAGGTGAAACTTAGCCCTCACCTTCCTTTTAAACAACTACTTGGCCCACTGAAGAGCCAGTTGGTGCTCGGTGAGTGAGAAGAAAGGTTGATGCTGTTGATTTCCTATTTGTGACTTGGAGTAAGAACTGATGGTCCTTATTTGCAAGGCTCTCTTTGCATGTGTCTTACCAAGGATGTTCTCAAGAACTAACTCTTTGAAGGCCAGGCATCCAGAACTGAGCAGCAGCCATCGTCTTGGTTGCTCTCAGTGCCCTGGTCAGTGTCCCTCTGGAGCAGGTTCATTCATTCAGCCACATATTTGGTCAGGCGCTGTCCTAGGCTTTAAGGATATTCTGGCAACCAAGGGAGACCTGGGCCTTACCCTGTCAGATTTACAATTGCATGTCTTTGGGGACAGATAAACCTGGATTCAGAATCTGGCTCAACCACTACCCCTGAGATCTTGGGCAAACTAACTCCCTTCTCTGAGCTTGACTTTTTCCAGCCACAAAATATAAATACTCCTCCCTCACAGAGCAGTTGTGAGGGTTGAAGAAGGAGACTGCCATCCTCAGCCAGATTCCTTATCTGAGCCACAGAACACAGAAACTGGAGTGATGGCTTTCTCAGCTCTCTCAAGGATGGAAGGTAACTAGCACCGTTTTTGGTGCACAGCGGAGACGTTAATTCATTACAGAGAATGAATGCTTTAGGGCAGCTAGGATCAATTCTCTTGAGGAACCAGGTTGACAGTGGCTGGGAGAACTTTCTTTCCTGGCAGCTTGACATATCGGCCACTTCTGGGGTGGCTAGATTTTTACTATATGTCAGTGTGTGGTGTGCCTGGCACATAGTAGACGCTTAGTAGTCGTCAGCTCTCTTGTTCATCCTCTTTTTCTCCCTCACTCTCTCACCAGGACTCAGCTTCTCTTGAAGCCACCCACATCTTATAGAAAGAGTCCACATTGCCTCAGATGGGGAGTACTCAGGCCCCATGGAGTGTTCTAGGCTCCTCTTCCCAAGCAAGGTGCTTCTGGGCCTTAGGGTTGCTGCTGCAGTTTCTCTGTGCCCTGGCATTTGGGCGGTGCTGCCTAGAGAAAGCAGAGGAGGGGCTGCAGCAGGCAGGCGTTTATTCTCAAGCATTTACTGAGCTGTGCTCTACATCAGGGCCTTGATAAGCACCAGGGAGCTACAAATATGAATGAGGCACCGATGTGTCTGGCTGCAAACTGTTTACGGCTTTCTAGTGGAGATAGCCCAGTGAGGGGTCCAGGGGCCAAGTCTTCAAGATTTTAGAAAAAGGAGGAAGGATCAGTGTGGACAGGGTAGTCAGCCCTCCATCCCCCAACCCCATCCCTAGAATCTCCTTCTGCCTGACATTGGTAAAAGGGAATGATACCTCTTTATGGGCCTGGGGGATGCTTAGTAACCGTGTGTGCCTTGGCCAGGTGTGTGTATGCCAGCACTTGAAACTGCTCCCGGAGCTGCCTCTCTGCTTCCCCTCTTGTAGTGACTCATGTTGGATCTAATTTCAGTGACTTCAGCTCACTCACTCACCTGGGGCTTGGTGTCTGTGGAGTCTGTAGGGGAACAGATACTGGGCCCCAAATCCTCCTTGCAGGAGGCCAGCCGCGTAATTCTGGGAGAAAACTGTCAGTTGTTCAGCCAGCATATAACCTCAGGGCCAGTCCCTCCAGCTCCAGGTGGCCTCCCCAACCTCACCTTGTCACCCTGTCCAAGTTGCAGGAGCCACCAGAGCAGGGAGTGTTGTCCAACAGAAAGGACATGACTGCGGTGTCTTGCAGAGGAGGTTGGCGGGGAGTAGGGTGCAGAGGATAAGACCCTGCTCCCGTCCAGAAGCAGGTAGTGATGTCCGGCTGTGTCCCCAGCTCTGGGGTAGGCTCTGGGGAGAACTGGTGGCCCAGGTGGGAAGATAGTGTGTGTGAAGACGTCAGAGAACACATTCAGTGCCTACCCTCAGCTCTCTGGATGTTCAGAATAGGGAGGGAGCTCCCATTTTGAGACCTAGGACAAGTTGCTTCCTCCACCATGGCAAGTGCTGTTTTCCCCATCTGTAAACTGAAGGGGCTGATCTCTGAGGGTCTATCTGATTTTAACAGCGTCTAAGGGTTCAATCTGGGGAGGCTTCCTGGTGGAGGCAAGGCTGCCCCTGAGCAGCTGAATGAGTGCTGAAGGGGGCAAGGTGTTGAGAACAGGGGAGCATACTCTTCCCTGGGGCTAGTTCCCTGAGGCCTTGTAATAAGGGTTGGCAGAGTCCGGTGGCAGTCTGCCTGCCCTTCATGGCTGTTCCTCCCAAGCCAGGCATGCCTATTGAGCTGGACCTGAGCTCCATGCCTGTTACAGGAAAGGGTAAAGACAAGCCAGCCCCAGGCCAGCAGGAAGGCTGCTTGGGTGAAGAGGGAGGCTTGGGTGAAGAGGCCCTGGGCTGGAAGGCCTGGCCTCAGGTGGAGATCAGAGGGGAATGGAGGATTGAAAACTAAGGAAAAGACTGTTCTGAGAACAGTTTTGCTTTTTTTTTTTCTTTTAAAAAAAAAGAATCCATGGGGGAAAAAAAAGCCATAAACGTTTTCCTGGATTTCCATTTGAGCCCTTCACATTTCTACTCGTGGCAAGTACTGCCTGCTTTTAGGAGGAAAGCGTGGACAGCCAGCAGCAGGCCTGTGTGCCAGAGCCCTGAGCCGACCTTTAAAAAATAAGAGGAATAAATGCTTTTTGTTAGCTAAGAAATAAAACCATACAGAAAGGTTATAAAGTGAAAAGTCTCCACCCTCACCACCCCATTCACCCCTAAAAGAAAACACTCCCTGGAGGCAAATACTATGTTTGAACTCTGTAAAGGGCACGAACAAGAACTTGTTAGTGTCTGCTCCCAGGCCTCCCTCCAAGTGCAAAGCTGGCTGTGTCGCTCCTGAGAAGTCACCTGGGCTGAACCCTCTCATGTTCCAGAAAGGGAGAGAGACTGCAGCTGTGGTGTGGCTAGGGCCAGGCAGAGGTGCCTTCAGGAGAGGCTTGTCAGGGCACTGGAAAGGACAGTCAGCAGCCTCACTTCAGCCAGGTGTCATCAGAACTGCATGCTGGCCCCAGCAGGGCTCGGAACCTTGGAACCTGTCTGGTCCGGTTCAAATCTCTGCTGCTTTTCTAACGAGTTCCCTGCTGAGAGTTTGCATTTCTGATAACTTCCCAGGCGGTTATACATAAGAATCACCTGGGGACCTTGTTAAAATGTAGATTCTGATTCAGTATATATGGGGTGGAAATGCAAGTTCTCAGCAGGAAACTCGTTAGAAATGCAAATACTCAGTAGGGTCTAGAGTCAGAACCCAGGTCCCAGGAGGGGCCAAGAGATGGTGATCCTACCCACCCCCACCCCCCACCCCCCAGGGTTCATTTGTCCTCAGTGTCTAAATGGCTCTTTTTTTTCTGTTTTCTTTGGCTTCTCAGGATCCCTCTGTGACCCAGCTGACCAGTGCCCCGCAGGGTGGCCTGGCTGAATTCAACCCCTTCTCAGAGGTTGGTGAGCATGCTCTCTTGCTGAGTCCCCTGGTCCTCTGGGTGGTGCTGGGTCTTTGGGGCAAGGAATCTTGGCAGAGAAGGAGACAGCTCTGAGGAGCTGCAGCCCTCAAAGTCCTAAAGTGAACTCAGGTGGGGGTGAGGAGGAGGAAGTCACTAAGGGCTCTCTGAAACTCTCCCCCTGGGATCCATGATCTGGGCCGCTCCCTGAGGAGAGCAGCCTATCCTGAGGAAGGGAGAGGAGAGCGCTCTGGATTCGGTGAGGCCCAGGGATGCTGGGTTAGGCATCAGATTGGGCGAGAAGTGGCAGGGGCCAAGGCCCGGCAACCTGTGTGCTCCTGGGCATCAGACCTGGAACTTTGCTCACCCTGCTACGTGTTTGCCCCACTCATCCCTCCTCTGTCTGTCCCTCTCAGACAAATGCAGCAACAACTGTTCCAGTCACACAGCACCCTGGGTCCTCACAGCCAGCAGTTCTCCAGCCTTCGGTGGAACCAGCCCAGCCAACCCCCCAGGTACTGTGGACAGAGAGCCCTTTGGCCCCTCCTCTCCTGTGAGGGAAGCACCAGACCAGCAGCTGAGCCCTGAGGTTGGGGGCAGGCAGTGGACCTTAATCTCTGGCTCCCCTTCAAGGGTCCTCTTGCTAGTTTCTTTGGACCTGGTCACTTTAATCTTTAAAGTGGAGGAACTGCCCAGCCAACTGATACCTCCCCCTGACCCCCAAATCATGCACCACCACCATAAAAAAAAAAAAGCCCCACACCAGGCTGCGGTCCTTGGTATCTTCAGAAAGAGCGTTTGCCTCTGCTGTGCCGCTCTGGAACCTGCTTGAGCCTTTGGCTTGTTCTCTCTCACTCAGGGCCCAGAATCCCTTCCTTCCTTACCTCATGTATACCTGCCTGCCTTCCTCTTTTCCTTGTCCTTTCACTGTGGATCTTGTCTGCTGTATGCCCGCCCTCCATCCACCGCCTTGCTGCCCACCCCCACATTCCTCACTGTCTTGGTGAGCGAGACCCACAGTGGAGATGTGTGTTGCAGCTCCTGCTTAGACAGGCCAGCAAGTTCCTGCCTACCAGGTTCCTGGCAGTGAGCGAGCGCTCAGAGAGGCAGATGCTGCTAGGAGGAGATAGTATTCTCAGAGACAGCTACATGCGAAAGCTTTCGAAGGTAGGCAAAGTGTAGATGAGCACAAGGGAGGGCAAGGCACCTGGAGCCTTCCAGGCAGGGCTGGGACCCTAGCAGGCTCCAGGCTGCTCCCAGGGTCTGGCTGGGCTTGCGGTGAAAGTGCTGCCCCTCCGATGACTCTAGAACCTGTGGAGGTGAGGTGAGCCTTTCTTGTTCTGCTGGGTGGTTGGCTGCAGGGACCTGGGTCCCACTAAACTGAAGTCACAGAGCTGGGGAGAGGGGGCTAAGATGCTCAGCGTAGTTCAGTGCAGTCAATTCTGGCCCTGCTGCTGCCCCTAATGCCTGAAACGTACATCCCAAAGGCATGCTTAGCTCTTTGGAGAAGTGCTTGTGGAGAGGCTGTGTGTGTTTGTGTGTGTGTGTGTGTGTGTGTATACACGTGTACATACATATGCTTGGCCTGTCACCGTACAAGATGACCAGTTTGATATGAGTTCCCTAAAAATAACTAGATCCTTCTTCAGGAGGAACCCAGTCCAAACAGCTGCAGTACCCCATAGGAGCAGGGCCCTGGCTGGAATGTCCGGGCCCTGGGACCAATTCTGCTCAGCCTCACTTCCAGTCCCTTGGTCACCTCACCCAGAGGCCCTGCACAGCCTGGAGAGTGGATAAAGCTTGGAACTCTGCAAGTGATGAAAGCCAGGCAGAGCAGGGCCAAGCCTAAGAGGCTGTCCTGGGCAGCAGCCAGTCACGGCTCAGGTGAACCCCTCAGTTCAGGTAGCCCTCAGGAGGTGCTGCCGGGGGTATGGCAGGGGGTGCTTGAATACAAAATCCCCAAGGCTCAGGTACACATGTCCACCTTCAAGTGTCTTTCTTCCTTCCCCACTCACTATTAGCTGGTTTGCACTGCTCCCCCTCACACTCTTGCCCTCCAAGTTCTTCAAAGGAGGCTTGAGTCTTGGTTTCTGGCTATAGACTGACTCTTGGGAGGTCCCCTTCCATTTGCGTCACTGTAACTGGATGTTGCCTGGATTCCAGTGTAGGGGAGAAGAGGGAAAGTCACTAAGGATAGTTCTCCTTTCTCAAGCTCAGGGGTGAAGGGGAGAGGGGTGCTCTGGTGATTCTAAGGGGCTAGAGGTGGTGGGGGCAGTGGGAGACAGGTCACCCTGGCCTCCCTGCGGGGGACCTTGGTGCCCAAGACACTCTTGTGGGGCCTGGACTGCATCTGGGACTCCCAGCAGCTCTCCTGCATGGGGCAAAGCTCCTCTTCCTGCCCATGCTGACACTGTCCCTCTCTCTTGTGCCCGGCTGTGCCCTCTGCCCTCATTCCCTCCAGGCCATAGCCTCTGCAGCCCAGGCAGGCCTGCTTCGCCAGCAGGAAGAGCTGAACAGGAAAGCGGCTGAGCTGGAACGCAAGGAGCGGGAGCTGCAGAACACTGTGGCCAACTTAAGCGGTAAGGGAGGCTGCTGGGGTCCCTGGGGCCTGTGTCCTGGGGCAGGAGAGTTTCTTGAGCCCTGCAGGGAGGGCACTCCCAGCACTGACCCTGAACCTACTTGTTCCTGGGGCAGCCTCACAGGTTTGGCTGAGCTCTTGACCACCTTAGAACATGCTGGTCCTGGGGAAGAACAACCAGTTGGAAGTCAGAAGACCTGTAATGGAGTCCTGAAGGATGCAGATTATTTCTGAGCCCCTTCCCAGCTCTAAAATTCTTTGATTCTTTGATGGACTGACGGCACTGATGCCACAATTCCTTGCTCGTGATGATGATGCCTGTTATGTTTATGGGCTGGTTGTTAATAAAAATAACCCTGTATGCCGTTTTGCCCTTTGTATTTCACAGTGCATGTGGGTCCATTGTCTTGGAGTGAGCATCACTGTCTCCTTGTGTCCCATCGCCCTTTTCCTGTCCCACTCTATGCTCCGTGAAGACCCCTGAGTCCTGGTTACAGGAGCCCCTCTGTCATCCCTGGTTTGGCTCATAAACTGGGCCAGCATGTGCGCACCTCCATGCTCCTTCTGAGGTTGGGCCCTCACCTCGTCTCCACTCTCCTCTTTCCACACAGTGAGAGACAACAACTGGCCGCCACTACCTTTCTGGTGCCCTGTCAAGCCCTGCTTCTACCAGGATTTCTCCACAGAGATCCCTGCCGACTACCAGCGGATATGCAAGATGCTCTACTATCTCTGGATGTGTGAGTCCGGCTCCTGCCTCTCGGAGCCCAAGGGTGAAATGGGGTGGGACTTGAGAGCCCTCTGTCCTCTGCTTGCTCCTCCCTGGTGTGGGAAGCTTCCTCCTAGCTTTCTGCAGACTCCAGCCATCTGCAGAGTTGGCCTTCCCAGTCTGCTCCCTGTCCTGGGAACCTCCTTGCAAGGGGAGAGTCCACACCACAGATCAGGTAGGGTAGGATTAGCCAGATGAACTTCCTGGGGAGCTCATTGTACTAAAGTGCCTCCCTTAGGAGAAGGCCTTCTCTATAGGCCCCTAGGCTCCTCGGGGTGAGCAAAAAAGACTCTTCCTGTAGTTCTGTTGTGAGTCACTGGGGCCAAAGAAAAGAGTTGCTGAAAGATTTCATTCCCCAAGAATCAGACCTGGGTCTGCATCCCTCCCTCCCCACAAATACTTGAGCTCTCCCAGCCCTTCTTAGGAACTTTGTTTGGTCCTCAGTTTTGAGATCCCAGAAAGCTAGGATTTGGTAGGTGACCCTGCCTAGAGCCATCTACTATTTCTGCTGCTGCCCTCACAGCATGGACCCCATTTCCTCTCCCAGGGGGTGGTTTAACATGTTGGGAGCTAGCCACCCTGGTGCAAGCTCATTTCTCTCTCCCCTCCTCCCTCCGCAGTGCATTCAGTGACTCTGTTTCTGAACCTGCTTGCCTGCCTGGCCTGGTTCACAGTTGACACTTCCAAGGGAATGCAGTTTGGCCTCTCGATCTTGTGGTTTCTGATCTTCACCCCCTGTGCCTTCCTTTGTTGGTACCGACCCATCTATAAGGCCTTCAGGTGAGTGGGCTGGAGCAAGGGTAAGTGTATGGCTAGCATTGCAGGTAGCAAGCCTAGGGCCATAAGCCCTGGGACCCCATCCTAGTCTTGGCGCAGAACAGAATGGTGGGGAAATTCACTTTCCCATTCCCACCAATAGCCAGAGCAGACAGGGATCAGGATCCTGTCCTTGGACTAGGCACGGGAGACCCAGAGAGAGGGATCAGGAGCCTTACCTGCTCTTCTGCTGCTCCCAGTCTGTCTGATGGGTGAGATCCCAGTCACTGAGAGGGTGGGGGCCCTTCTGAGGACTGAGGCATGCCTCACTGATAAGAGCTGTATGGGTGCTCTCAGTGGCTTTATCTGTCCACTCTTATTATGCACCTCTTTCCCTCCCCTCCCCACCCTCCGCTTCCCCACATTAGTGAATCCTTACACATCCCTAGGGGTTCTGGAATTGTACGTAAGAGCTGATGCTTCCAGGGATGGGAGCCCAGTGGGCCACGGGAAGTGGGGGGGGGGGGGCGCAGCGGCTGACCAATCCCGTGTATTCAGAAGGGGACCTGCGCCCTCACTATGTTCTAGGCCTCAAGGACACACCGATGGAGGTGCCCAGCCCTTTAGGAATTCTATCTGGTGTTCCCTACTCCCCCAAATACCTTTGTCCTCTACCTAGGCCTGTAGTTTTATTGTTAGAGATTTATGCCTCTGGCTTAGAATTTTTTTTGCCTGTTACGAAATGCAAATAAATGCTCTGGGAGATGGAGGTTAAGCTCTTTATATTGTCTTCTGGGGGATGGACTTTTATCAGCTCTTTGATTGGAAGAGCTGTAAATCGGAAGGCAGTGAAGGGCAAGCCCTTCTTGACTCTGGTGGTGGGTGTCTGTGTGTGTATGTCCTCCTGGACAGTGTGGCTGGTCCCCTGAGCTCTGCCTACTCCCCCGTCCTGCCTTCTGACTCCTAGGTTCTGCAGCTCTCATATCCAGTGAGGAGTGCAGAGGTACGTGGCCCAGGCCCTCTGGTGACTTCTCATTTCCTGCTCTCTCCACAGGTCAGACAACTCTTTCAGCTTCTTCGTGTTCTTCTTTGTATTTTTTTGTCAAATAGGGGTCTACATCATCCAGGTGATCGGCTTCCCGAATCTGGGGAACAGGTGAGGCCTGGGGCAGCACAGAGGCAATTATGCTTTGGACATGGGGCTCAGCCTCTCTCACCTTGTTTCCCAGCTACCAGATGACCCTTCTTCCACCATGGCAGGGAGCAGGGTGGGTAGACCAGCTTGGTTGTGAGCCAAGCTATACACGGGGGTGCCCAGTTCCTCACCAGTAGCCACTCACTGTCTTGCCTTGCTCTCCACGTTTTCTGAAATGTCGTGGGTGAACATGGCCTAAGTCCTTAGGCTACCAATGCTGTGCCCTGCACTGGATTGCAACCCCCTCCTTTTCTCCTGCCACACCCACCTCGAGGCTGGTGCTACTTTCACAGGCCCCAGTGTGACTTTTTTCAGGGGTCCTGTAACTCAATAGATGGAGCCTGAGCCTTGCCCAAAGAGGCTGCTTCTTGCCACCCTCTTTGAGCATAAGGCTGGCTCGAGTTTCTCGGGCACTGCAGTTCTTAGCTCAAAATTAGTCTCAAAAAGAAGAGCTGACAGCTGATGTTTTCCTTTCTGCCCCAGTGCACACAGAGCATTGCAGAAGGGTCAGGTCGGCTCTTGGCTGAAAGCCTGAGCCTGGAAGGGCTGCGCTATTTTGGTTCCATTCCTCCACCAGAGCCGGCAAGTCCAGAGCGGTGGGGAGAGGACTGACTGACCTGCACTCCAAGCATGTGCATGCTGCCCTCCCACCAACCACTTCTTCCCTTGCTCTTTCTAGTTTGGCCCTTTCTCTTTGACCGCGACCTAATTTCATTACTTACAAGATCCTGGTAGACAGGCTATGATTAACAACTACTGATGTTTGCACCCTTGGCTGGGAATGGGAGACTTGGGTTCTGTTCTAGCGCTGCCCTTCACTGCTGGACTCTGCAGACTCGTCTCTTAATGCCTCTCTGGAGCCTTCTGTGATCATTTTCTCATCTTACCTCATAACGTTAGGAAATTGGATAGGTGATATTATTTCCACCTTTTTTGTTATTTTTTCTATTTTTTATTTATTTTATTGTGGTGAAATATATATAACAAAATTTACCATTTTCACCGTGTTGAAGTGTACAGTTTGGTGGCATTTCGTACCTTCACAGCGTTGTGCAACTACCACCTCTGTCCAGCTCCCAAAAGAAAACTCTCTACCAGTAAGCACTCATTTCCCATTCCCTCCTCCTCAGCCTGTGCTATTCTGCTTGTTTTCCTCTATGGATTTGCTTACACTGGATAATATATAGTCTTTTGTGTCTGAGTTTTTTCACTTAGCATAACATTTTCCGGGTTCATCCATGTTGTAGCACGTGTAAGTATTTCAATCCAATTTATGACCAAATAATGGTGTATTGTATGAATAGACAACATTGTTTTATCCATTCATCAGTTGATGGACATTTGGGTTGTTTCTACCTTTTGGCTATTGTGAATAGTGCTGATGTGAATTTTCATGTACAAGTTTTTGTTTGAATACCTATTTCAATTCTTGGGGTATATACCTAGGAATGGAATTGCTGGATCATATAATTCTGTTTGACTTTTTGAGGAACTGCTAAAGTGTTTTCCACAGTAGCTGTGCCATTTTACATTCCCACCAGCAATGCACAGGGATTCCAATTTCTCTACATCCTCACCAACACTTATTTTCCATTTTCTTTTACTATAGCCATCCTAGTGGGTGGTATCTCATTGTGGTTTTGATTTGCATTTCCTGAATGACTAATGACATGGAACATCTTCATATACTTACTGGCTGCTTGTTTATCTTTGGAGAAATGTATATTCAGGTCCTTTTCCCATTTTTAAATTGGGTTTTTTTTTTGTTGTTGAATTGTAAGAATTTTTTATATATTCTGGATACTAACCCCTCATCACACGTATGATTTGCAGATATTTTCTCCCATTCTGTAGGTTGTCTTTCCACTCTCCTGATAGTGTCCTTTGATACACAAGTTTTAAATTTTGATGAATTCCAATTTATTTTTTCTTTTGTTGCTTGTGCTTCTGGTCATATCTAAGAAACTATTGCCAAATCCAAGGTCATGAGGGTTTACCCTTCTATTTTCTTCTAAGTGTTGTATAGTTTTAGCTCTTACATTTAGATCTTTGATCTAATTTGAGTTATTTTTTGTATGTGGTGTGAGTTAAGACTCCAACTTAATTCTTTAGCATGCGGTTATCCAGTTGTCCCACCACCATTTGTTGTAGAGACTATTCTTCCTCCACTGAGTGGACTCAGCACTCTTGTCAAAAATCATTTGACCATAGATGTATGGTTTGTTTTCAGACTCTCAATTCTGTTGATCTGTAGGCCTGTCCTTATGCCAAGTACCACTTGATTACTGTAGCTTTGAGGTAAATTCGGAAACTGGGAAGTGTGAGGATATTATCCCCTTTTACAGATGAGGATACTGGGGCTTAGTGAGTGACATGACTGACTGAAGGTAGAGCTAGGGGTGAGGGCAGAGGGGCTGTCCCTGGGCTCTGCGGGGACGAGTGAGATGGCACGGGGAGTGCAGTGGGTTGGCCACTGGTGCTCCTTCCCAGAGGGCAGGCCCTCAGGAGTGAGTAGCCAGGCCTTCCTCCACTCCCAAGCAGCAGGAAAAGGCCCAGTCCAGTGCTACTCCTGACTCTGAGGGCAGCAGCCACATCTTCCCTCCCATACTTCCCGTGGCCCCAGGATTCCCATGTGAATCCATCTCTGAGGCCCCATATGCTCAAAGAGGCCTGGCTTCTCACAGGCCAAGAGCTTCTGGCCCACAGGGCTCAGTGCTGCCAGGAAATGTCCAGGTGGTGGGTAGGACACAGCTGCCGCTTGGAGAGGAGCCCGCTTACGCCCGCTCTGGCCTCTTCCTCCCTTTGTAGTGGTTGGCTCGCAGTCCTAAGTGTAGAAAACCACTTGCCCGTGTTGATCATCATGATAGTGGTGGCTGGCTTCTTCACCCTCTGTGCCGTGCTTGCAGTCATCCTCCTGAAGCGGGTGAGTTGGGGGAAGAGGGGGCTGGGCCAATAGCAGCTGCCTTCACCATGGGGATGTTCTTCACCACTGCAGTCAGGCCTCGTGGGCCCCAAAATGTCCAGTGGCTTCCAAGGCTCTGGGTGTAGGTTGGTGGGCTTGGCTTCCTGGTAGCCCCTTTGGGAGTATAGCCTGGATGGCTAGGTACCTGGTGGTGCCTCTCATGCTTGCCTCTTTCCCCAGGTGCACTCTCTATACCGCCGAACCGGGGCCAGCTTTCAGCAGGCCCAGGTGGAGTTTTCCCAGGGCATCTTCAGCAACAGGACTTTCCGCAGCGCTGCCTCATCTGCTGCCCAAGGGGCCTTCCAAGAGAATTAGCCCTCCTGGCTCTCTCCTCCCTCTGCCCCAGCTTTTTCTCTCACCTGCCTTCTGAGCTGCACTTTCCGTGGGTGCCTTATATGATGGTTATGCCCAGCACAGACCTGAGGAGGGTCTTGCCATGGCTCTTCCTCCTTCCTCAGCAGCCAGCTCTCCCTTCCACCTGAGGGGAGGTGAGGGAGGAAGGGACTTATTTTTACACAAGAGAAAAGAAAAAAAAAAGTCTTTCTTTCTCTGGTGGTGGTTTGGTAGGGTTCTGTTGTCTCTTTGGAAGCAGTGGAACTAAAGCCTCTCCCCTCCACCACACACACATACCACTTGGGATCACTGGCTGCCATGGGCCAACCTCAGCTGGAGTGTTATCTCTTCCAGGGTCCTGGGACTCCACTTCTCCCTCCACAGACCCAGCCTGTGGCCTTCACAGTCCTGCCCTTCCTTCCTGCCCAGGCTGGGTAGCCTCTCAAGGGCACCACTGTGGAGGAGCTGCAGGCTGGACAGGTGGTCAACTCTGTTCCCCAGATTGCTCTGGGATGGTCTCTGGGCTTCCAGAGCCTCTAGCCTGACTAGCCTCACCTCTGCCTCATTTTTCTCACAGATTCATAGCCCTTTAGGCCCCTGGTACCCTCCTGGTATGGGCAACACTTTGTGCCTTAGAGCCCTTTGGGGCCCTCCCTGAGCCCTTCCTGCTTCAGACTTACTGAATGTGCAATGGAGTTGGGATTTAGGGGATGGGAAGGGGAGGGATAGAGGACATTGACCCACGATGTTCTACCCAGGAGGGTGGTGTCTGACTATCCTGGTGTGGTTTCTTTGGGCTTGTTTGTTTTGACTGCCTCTCCTCATGTGGGACAGCTGCCATTTGCCTTGGCCTCAGATTCTAACCACCATCCCCACCCCCACCCCCCATCAGCAACATCCAGCTTGTGTGACCTTTGAGGAGGGCAGGGTGAGTCAGCCCAGAACTGCACCCTTCTGGCTGGTCTGACAAGCCACCTTTCTGAAGGCTCCAGACTAATCCTGCAGGGCCCCCCCACATATACACACACCTCCAGTAGAATCTAGGTCACTGTTGACTCATCCTGGGGACTCCCCAGGAGGTGTGTCACTGTGCTATGAGCCTAGGAGTCCACGGTTAGAACCTGCATGGTGTGTGGGCTGAGGGGCTTCCCCAAAAAAGTTAGCCAGCCCCTGCCTCTGGGACCTGGGGCCCACCCACCCTGAGGCAGCCCTAAGGCTGCTAGCCCACTCAGCCCCAGAGCCACTGAATGATGATGACAGTGGCCAAGGTTTTGTACTCCTTTCTGGTATTTTTTCCTCCATGTACATACAAATGTATATGTTTTATCTCAATTTTTGTGCTTAAATAAAAAGACATTTTCAGACAAGTCTGGTCCTAATGTCTGGTGGATGTGGGAGGATGGAAGTGGTCCTAAGGGGTAGGGGCTGACGTGCTTCCAGCGACAGGCCAGGGGGGAAGTCAAGATGCTGCTGCATCTAGCGCCGGCTCTCTGGCTGGTCTGCAACAGGAGGTTGAACGCAGAAGAGTGAATGGCAGGTGGGACCCCTGGACAAGGCAACTCTTCGAAATATCTTCTGTTGTCCAGGTACTAGGTTCAGAGCTGCAGGCCTTGCTGGGTGGGGCTGGGGAAGGAGGCAGGCCTCCTTGAATCTTCCTGCCACCCCGCAGGATGCTGTCTGTACCTAGGTGGGATTACCCTGGGGCAGATGACCCAGTAAGCAAAGTCCTGTGAGTCGAGCGACCCTATAGGACAAAGAACTGCCTCATACAGTTTCCAAGGAGTGGCTGGTGGATTTGAACTGCTGACCTTTTGGTTAGAGCCATAACTCTTAACCATTACACTTTAACTTGTGTGTACTGACTACTATTCTGTAGTGAACCATTTCACCAGTGAGACCCATGTGAAATGGTTCAGTACAGATTAGTAAATACACACAAGTAAGCCAGTATCTACTTTATTAGGTCATCTGTCTCTGTCAGGGATCGTAAATTTGAAAAGAGGCTTTGATTCTGTAGAAAGGTGCTGTGGGGTTGGTGGAGACATGCCAGCCATACCTAGAAGCAGAATCTATGATGTGGTGGAAAAAATGTGAACTTTTAATACTACAGATGATCTGGTATGCAAGGAAAACACCATGCTTATCTTGCCTATTGGATAAACCGCCCCTGGATTCCCCAAGTGACATCGTCCGCTGTCCCCGGCTTTCCTCCGCAGGGTCCCAGTATCCCCAGATGGACGTTGAGGGGGCTGGCTGATGGTGTGATTTCCAGTAAGGGTTGGAGTCGGGGGGAGGCGCCCTGCTGGGTGCAGCCTGGGGCGCGGGGCGTGGCCGTGGGGACTGGGGGCAGCCAGCGCACGGCTCACAGACCTGCCTCCCGCCCACTGCGCTGCACTCCCGGCGGGCGGCGCTGGGGGCAGCGTAGACTCCAGCCCGGTCGCCCGCTCTCCAACTTTCCGCTCCCGGCCGGAACCCAGCGCTGGGAACCAGGAAGCACCTGGGGGCGGGGTGGGCGCGGGGCGGCCGGGATGGCGGGGTCTGGGTGGTGCGCCCCAAGGCTGGACGGTTTCGTTCTCACCGAGCGGCTGGGCAGTGGCACGTACGCCACGGTGTACAAGGCCTACGCCAAGGTGAGTGCGGGGGCGGGGCGACCCCGGGGGTGCCCCAGCGAGGGGCTAGCTCCCTGTGCGAGGCCGGAATTCGGGGGCACAAGGAGAACTTCTTGAGGGTCTGGCCCCTGGCTTGCCAAACCCTGAATAAGCCCAGCCGGGTGGGAAACGGCGAGAGGTTAGAGACGGTATGAGAGCAGTCAGGGCAGGCAGCCTGTCCTGCCTCCTGCTAACCAGTCTATGGAGAAGGTTGGAGCTGACCGCCACCCTCAGGCGTTAAAAACAAACACATGTACACATCCATGTTTTGTCTGAGGAGGCAGATGGACATCCTTGCGGGGTTGGAGACTCGATGGAACCTCGGTGTCCGTGGCTGAAGAACAGGCTCAAAACGAGGATTCTGCGTGGGCTGGGAGGAGTCTGGGACAGGTTCTAGAAGCCTGGACCCGGTTAGGAGGCAGAGTGGGCAGTTCTAGAACACTGAGTCGCATGCCTTGGCGGGAACAGTCTAGAATACAAGGAAATGGGTTATGGAGCAGAGAGTTTGACAACACCAGGCTGGGTTGGGAGACTGGGAATCCAGAATCCAGATGCTTCATTAGGCTGAAAAGGGCAAACTGGGATGTTGGCCTGGAGTGGATGGGCCCGGGGTGGGGTGGGGGGGGAATCAGGGCCTTTCCAGCCAGGCAAGTGTTCTGGCCCCCTCAAGGCAGAGCCCCCAAATCTCCTGTCTTTCCAGAGGGACACCCGTGAGGTCGTAGCCATAAAGTGTGTGGCCAAGAAAAGTCTGAACAAGGCATCCGTGGAAAACCTCCTGACAGAGATTGAGATCCTCAAGGGCATTCAACACCCCCACATTGTACAACTAAAAGACTTCCAGGTACAGGCCTGGGGTGGAGCCACCCCCAAAGGGGCTGGAGAGGGGATACCGTCTTCAGGCTACCTCTCTACCTCTAACCACAGTGGGACAGTGAGAACATCTACCTCATCATGGAGTTCTGCGCAGGTGGCGACCTGTCTCGCTTCATCCATACCCGCAGGATTCTGCCTGAGAAGGTGGCTCGTGTCTTCATGCAGCAGTTAGGTAAAAGCCACTCACCCCAGCCTGACCCTGCTTTCTGTGTTCTCTGCCTTCCCACCCCACCCGCCCCAGGCTTGGAGCCCCGGCACACTTTACATTGTCTCCTGCCGCAGCTTGGATTTTCATGGCCCTGTCTTTTCCATGTGGCTAGCTCTGGCTCAAGAATGTTGTGTGAGAAACGGGGAGGAGCCTCCGTCTGTGGGAGTCTAGGCTTCCACACGTAGAACATAATATAAGGAACTTGTAGAATATTCCAACACCCAATGGGAAGGACCCAGGTGTTTTGCCAAGGAAAAGAGCAAGATCCTAAAGTGCTGGAGCATCCAGGGAGGCTTCTTGGGGGGAGGGGGGTTGTGAGGGGGCAAAAGGGAAGAGGAGTGACACTCTGGGCAGGGGACAAACTCGTAGAAGTGGCAGGAGCCTGGAGCATATATGTGAAGCGTTCAGTTGACCAGCCAGGCCAGAAGAGGGTTGTGTGAGTGGGGAGAGGCAGGTGGGGGATGGGCTCCTCTAACCTCTCTCCCTGCATGGGTCCCACTCTCCAGCTAGTGCCCTGCAGTTCCTGCATGAACGGAACATCTCTCATCTGGATCTGAAGCCACAGAACATTCTGCTGAGCTCCTTGGAGAAGCCGCACCTCAAATTGGCAGGTCTGTGTCTGGAACAGCAGGATTGTGATTTGGAGGGGGTGCTGTGCAGAGACCTTCCTCTGCCTGGGCTCACTCAGCACCCATGGTTCTCATGGAGCTCTCTGTTGAGTTATCAGACAGTGGCAGGCTGGGAGATCCAGGGCTGGGTCCCATCACCAAAAGATAGAACTTTTCGCTGGTCACCCACACTCCCGAAGTGTAATGGGTGGGGTTAAGGCTCAGTTTGAGGTCAGGATCAGGGCTCAGTCTGTCACCAGGATTGGGGCTCAGACTGTGATTCAACCTATAGCAGGGGTTAGGAGGGTGTTAGGTTAGGGGATAGGGAGGCAGTGGTTGTGGGTACCGACAAGATTTGACTCAAGGCTAGAAGCCAGAGAGTGTGGTATTGCATCACCTAAGCTTGGTGGAGCAGTGAGGGAGAGTTCTAACCCCTAGCAGGGCCCTGTCTATGTAGCTAGTGTGATCAGGATGAGCTTCCTGGGAAAAGGGTACCTGAGAGGCTGTGCAGGAGGGTAGAATTTACAACCCAGGAGGACAATGTAGCAGGACATCCGAGGCTAAACAGAAATGGCATGAGCAAAGGCAGGGAAGTAGGATTTATCTTGGCGAGTCTGGAGGTGGGGCCCTGCAGCTGGAACCCAGGGCAGAGGCTTCAAAGTCCAGGGTATGGAAGCAGCTGAGATTTGAGCCCTGATGCCCGGCCTCTTGCCTGCAGACTTTGGCTTTGCACAGCACATGTCCCCATGGGACGAGAAACATGTGCTCCGAGGCTCCCCCCTTTACATGGCCCCAGAGATGGTGTGTCAGCGGCAGTATGATGCCCGTGTGGACCTCTGGTCTGTGGGGGTCATTCTGTATGGTAAGAGCTCTCTCCTGCTCCCTGCCCTGGGGTCTGCACTGTGTGTCCTCGGGCAAGGCCTCTCTGGGCCACTCCTAAACGGCTCTAGTGAGAACTCTCACTCCACTTCCCTGGGCTCCCAGCTCTGAGGGGTGTCCGGCCCCCTCCCCAGGAGTGGGCCAGGCCAGGCTTGACCCCGCCCCCTTCCGGCCTCCCCTCTGCCTCCCTCCACAGAAGCCCTCTTCGGGCAGCCCCCCTTTGCCTCCAGGTCATTCTCAGAGCTGGAAGAGAAGATCCGTAGCAACCGGGTTATCGAGGTGGGTCTAGCAACTGGGGAGACGGGGGAGTCAGGGCCCTGAGGGTGGAGACCTCACTCCCACCTGCCACAGACAGGAGTGTGGGCTCCAGGCCACTGGAAGTCGAGGTGCTCGGGGTCCCAGATCAGCCCATAATGGGCAGCACAGGTTCCACCCCACGGAGAGCTGTGCGGGCCTCTGTGGGGAGAAAGCAAAGCAGACCCAGCCAGCCTTCCCAGGCCCATAGTCCCAGGAGCCCCCAGATTGTACAGCAGCTAAGGGCAGTGAGAGACCAGGAGGAGCCCATGGAAGGAGGCCTGGCTCTCTGCTGGTCCCACCACTTTGCCACATGACTGTTCCTCCCGGGTCTCAGATTCTCCACCTATCAAACATGTACCTCTGGGGCATCCTACAGGCCCCTGGGTCCAGGGGCTGATGTCCTGGAGCCCACTGCGATCTATACCCTGGCCCTGCAGCTCCCCCTGCGGCCCCCACTCTCCCGTGACTGCCGGGACCTGCTGCAGCGCCTCCTGGAGCGGGACCCCAGCCGCCGCATCTCCTTCCAGGACTTCTTCGCTCATCCTTGGGTGGACCTGGAGCACATGCCCAGTGGGGGGAGCCTGACACAAGCGGTGAGCAGGCCGGGGATGGGCTCCGGGGACCTGATCTTCCTCTTCTTGTTGAGCATAGGAGGGTGGGAGGTGGGCATGCCTCCTCATCCACCTGCCCCCCAGACTGCCCTGGTGGTGCAGGCCGTGAAGAAGGACCAGGAGGGGGACGCGGCGGCTGCCTTATCTCTCTACTGCAAGGCTCTGGACTTCTTCGTGCCTGCCCTGCACTGTGAGTCCCAGGCCAGGCTTGGAGCCCTGGGTGCAGCAGGGGTGGGGTCAGCCATGGTGGCCAGGGATTGATTCCAGCACTTTCCATCCAGAGGGTAAACCTGGAATTTGGCGCCTTTGGGGGCCCTGGAGGGTTTGGAGTGGGGCAGGGGTCACCCCCGAGACTCCTCATATAAACCCCACTTTCTACAGATGAAGTGGATGCCCAGCGGAAGGAGGCAATTAAGGCAAAGGTGGGTGAGTAGAGAGTCTCCACGAGGACGTAGGGTGAGTGTGAGGGGAAAGTCCAGGGATCCCAGGGCCCCTGGGGAATGGCTGTCTCAGAACTTAGACTTTTTGTCCTGTAACGTAGAGCTGGGAGGGGGTCAGGCCAGCCTCACTTGACCCCTTGCATGTGGTTACAGCTTGGGGCAGTGCCTGAGGACCCAGAGGGAAGACTTGGAGGTGGGTGCTGGCTAGTGGGGCCCATGGAGGGAGGCAGGGGTGGGGCAGCCCTCCTCAGCCCTTCGCCCTCCTACAGGTGGGGCAGTACGTGTCCCGGGCTGAGGAGCTCAAAGCCATCGTCTCCTCCTCCAATCAGGCCCTGCTGAGGCAGGGAACCTCCACCCGAGACCTGCTCAGAGGTAGGCCCAGTCCCTGGCTGACCCACCAGCCTCCCAGCAAACCACCCTGCAGCCTGAAGGGGAGACAGGCTGGGGAAGGCTCCTGAGACAAGAAGACAGGCTGCCCCCCTCACCCTAAGGCTTTGCGCTCTTCTCCCAGAGATGGCCCGGGACAAGCCGCGCCTCCTAGCTGCCCTGGAGATGGCTTCAGCTGCCCTGGCCAAGGTGGGTGCCCAGTAGGAGGGGCCCAGGTGGGGCAGGGAGGAATCCAGGTCATGACTCTGAACCACCTGCTGTCCATGTGGCTGCAGGAGGAGGAAGCTGGCAGGGAGCAGGATGCCTTGGACCTGTACCAGCACAGCCTGGGGGAGCTGCTGCTGCTGCTGGCAGGTGAGGCCCCTCTAGCACCACACCCTGCCCAGTCCCTGGATGCCCTACCCTTACCACACCTATCTCTTTGCAGCGGAGCCCCCTGGCCGGAGGCGGGAGCTGCTTCATGCTGAGGTGCCTGCTGGGGTTGGGAGGGTTGGGGGGCTTCCTCTTCCCGTTTCACTCTGCTTCTCTGTGGGGACTTCCTTGGTCTGTGGGGACCTCCTCAGGGTGTTCAAGACTGGGAGTCAGACCTCCCAGACTTGGTAAGTGGGTAGCCCCATGTGGTCCATCAAGGCTGGGGTGCTCAGATCAGGGCAATAGGACTGTCAGGATCTGGGAACCAGCACAGAAAGTCTGCTGGGCTGGTGCAGTCAGGAAGGCTCCCTGGAGGAGGGAGCAGGTAGAGCTCTCAGAGGGGAAGCCGTTCTAATGGGGCAGAGGGTTCTGGAGAGCTCCAGGGCTGAGGAGGGAGCCCATCCACCCACACCCATGAGCATGTCTTCCTTGGCAGGTTCAGAATCTCATGGCTCGAGCTGAATACCTGAAGGAGCAGGTCAAGGTGGGGGTGTGGGGGGCTGCACGGGGCGAGCATTCGTGGGTTCTGCTCCTCCTGCCTGTGGCTGTCTGTGCCCTGCCCCTCGTGTGTGTCTCCCTCTCCAGTCTCCATCCGAAGGGCTCTCCATCCTTGTCTCTTCTTTACACTCTTGGGTGCTCAGTGGCTCTTGGTTGTGGCCGCCTGTCGCTGTCTCTGGCTGCCTCTCACCCCTTGTGCTGCCATATGTCCCACAGATGAGGGAGTCTCGCTGGGAAGCAGAGACCCTGGACAAAGAGGGGCTGTTGGAGTCGGTTCGTAGCTGTGAGTTGTGCCCTAGGGTCTGATCCTTCTCCCAAAGAGGGGCGAGGGCTGGGGGGTGGCCATGGTTCTGCCTCTTACCAGAGACCTGAGACTGACCCACCCCCTTGGCCCTGCACAGCATGCACCCTGCAGTGACGCCAGAAGAATGACTGGACAGACTGTGGGCTACCTGGAATTGAGGGGTACACCACCCCTGGCTGGGACCTGTGGATCAATGCCCTGAATTCCGTGGCCCTCTATAGCCCTGGGGAGCACCTTAGAGAGGGGACTTCCTAGGTGGGCAACTCTGAGACCCCTACACCCCAGGGTCCCCAGCCTCCCTGGGGATACTCTTTATCCCCCAGAGGGTCCAGTGACCCATCCTGTGAACTGGGAGCACTGGGCCTTCACCCCGGGGTGAGGGGCCAGGACTCTTGGGAGAAGAGTATTGCTTCCATGTGATCCCCACCTTGGAAGTTGAAAAAGTTGTTACTGGGTGGTTGCTGGGTTCTGAGCCTGTTGATTTCTGTGTCTGAGCCCCCACCCCACGGGGAGGGAACATCAAGGCTTCTAGCATTTCTGCTGTGAGAAGAGGGCAGGGGCCCTCTGCAGGGTACTTCTGTGCTGGCCCCCTCCTGGACAGCAGCCAGCACCCCCTGTGCCGTCCTTCCTGGGAGCCCTTATTCCAGCTCACCTCCCTCCTTGCACTGGAATGGGGCACTCAGACCCCTCAGGGACTACCCACCCCCACAATGTCTCCTCAGCCCCACAGAACTCACCAGTCTTTTTGGGAGCTAACCCCTGCCCACCACCTCAGAATTTTAAAATAATCCTTCAAGCATGACAAGAAGGTACTTTGTGTAAGGGTAGGGCAGATTTGAGAAACCCATGCCTTGTTTCTGAGGAAGGGCCCTCAGTCCTCATCCTTCCCACCTCCTTCACTGCCACAGAGCTGGCCCTGGGCTGGATTCAGGGACCTGGGAGGGAGAAGCATGGGGACTGCCTGACCCATTTGCCTGCAGAGGAATCAGCTCAGTCCAGGAGACCTGGTTCTAGGCCTGACAGTACCGCTACCCTCACAGGGGACTTGGCAAGCCCCTTCCCCTTTCTGGGCCTTGGTTATCGCACCTCTCCAGTGGGGCTGCAAATCCTTCCTCAGCCCACAGCCTGGGCTTTCAGAGGGCAGAGAGAGTGTAGTCTGGAGCAAAATGTACACACCTGGGGTTATCTGGAGCTTCTTTTAAAAAATGAGAGGGTGTTGGTGGCTTCTAAGCCTTCTGCCCTTAAATGCTCCTTGGGGCAAGTCCTCTGTTCTCCTTGCAGGAGGCTGGGTAAAAAGAATGTAATTCATTGTTTCACTATTAAATTATTTTCTGTACTTGTGCTTCTTTTCTTGCCCTGGGAAAGCAGCACAGGTAGCCCCTGTTCAGAGGTGGGGCTGGAGGGGTCCCAGAAAAAGCTGGGTAACCTGAGGGAGGGCTGAGGAGGTCACAGGGTGGTGGGGTGATAGCCACATCCATCTCCTGCTCTCAGGCTTTGGGGGATGGGGAGACTCAGGCTGACCAGCTGCCATCCCTGCCCACCATCTAAGGGAGCAGAAGCAAGGGGAAAGCACGGGGCTGGGAGTCTGAGCAAGGCCCTTGCCCTCTGCACCCCAGAGCTCCATCTGTACCTTGAGAAGGACAGGCTCAGTTGCAGGTTGCTGTGAGCTCAGACTGCACACTCCCTCACCCCAGACAGGGCTCCTCCAGGCTCCCACCTTTCTTATCCTACCTTCAGGCTCCCACCTCTCTTATCCTACCTTCAGGCACCCACCTCTCTTATCCTAGGCTGGTGGTGAGCAGTGAGCTGGAGTAGGGAGAAGGGCGTCCTTTGGGGTGTCTCGTGCTCATACCTAGCCCCCAGGACCCCCCAAATCAGGTCTTGATTTGAAAAGCACTTGTTGCGAGCATCCCCAGGGACTTAAGGGAGGGGTGCCCACATATCTGGGCAGCCACCCTTTACCCAAGGGAGCAGTTTCCTAGACTTCTCAGATGCTACCAAGATGCTCAGTCTACCTTACAGACAGGAAAGGGCTTCCAGAAGGGAGCTAATCTCCTGGAAGGTCTTGGCCTGGCCATTGGGAGGGCAGTGTGGAATAGTGGTCCAGAGGGCTGGAGGAGCCAGCTGCCAGGGTGAAGATCCTGGCTAGACCACATTTGGCCTTGAGGCTTGGGGCCCACTGAATAACCCCAACTTCCTCCTCTGTAAAATGAGGATGAGGATAATAAGTACCTTGTGGGAATCTGTAAGGATTGAATGAGATATTGTACGTGAGCTGGGTGCATAATAAGAATTCAGTAAAGTGTTATTTTCATATCTTGGGAGAGGAACGTACGTCAGATTATCTCTGGAAATAGGCTGGACACAAAAACCTCAATAAGTAAAGTGAGGGAAAGGAGGGTAATGGAGAGGACTGGAGGGAGGGGGCGTGGGAACGAGGAAGGACAGAGGGTGGAACACTAATTGAACGGAAGGATGGTAGGATAGAGGGTGGCCCACAGACCCCAATTTTTTATTTGTGATACCTGCATTGGCTGTCTGAGAACAGGGGCCTGAAATGGAAGGACTGGGTGCAGGGAAGGCCTGGTAAGCTGGGGCTGCTAGGGAGGGGCCCTACCTGGGTAGAGTTTGGGTGGCCTCTAGGCCGGTTGAGTCCAGGTCACCTGTCAAGGATCAAGGCTCGGGGGGGTGGCTCACTCTCCATAGAGCTCTCCTTTCCTAATGGCAGAGGCCTCTGGGAAACTTGCTGGTCAGCTTTTTAAAAATGTATTTTCCCTCCTGGGGACGGTGTGGAGGTTGTTTCTGCCTCTGACTGTCAACACTCTGAAAGTGTTCAAAGCAGAGCAGACGTCCACCAGCAATGTTCTGGGTGCCCCACCCTGCCCTGTTCTCCCACCTCTACTCAGTTTCCCAAGCCCCTGAAGCTTGGGAGAGCCAGGTGGGGCTCTGGAGCCAGCTGAGGGACCCAGGTGTCCCTGTGCTCAGCCTGCCTTTTCTTTTGCTAATGGGGCATGGAGAAGGACACAGAGCCTTGGTTCCTCTAGGAGGCCGTCGAAAAGGGCTCCTGTCCCCAGAAGCCAGCCTGCTGTCTCAGCCCTTCCTGAGAGGAAGATGGCCCAGTGCTGAGGCTGGGGACACATCAATGACCACCCTCCCCCAGGGTAACTCACAGCCACATGCATATACTCAAAAACCCACAGACACACAGACACAGACACTAACAGGCCACAGACACACATACAAAAACATTTAAAGCCATGTATGCTACTAACCAGAAGGTTGGCAGTGCAGACCTACCAGTCTGCTTCTGTAAGGATTTACAGCCTTGGAAACCTTATGGGGCGGTTCTCTGTCTTACAGGGTCGCTATGAGTCAGAATTGATTCAATGGCAACTGGTTTGATTTTTTTGTTTTGGTATGAGCTCACCGACCTGTAAAGACACGACCTCTCTCTCTCACACACACACACAGCTCTCGCTGAATAAGGCTGAGGCAGCTCCAATGCTGCTGCTTCCCTGGACCCAGCCTACCCTGGCTTCCTTGCTCTCCCAAGCCTCTGATTTTGGGGACGGCTTTGCCTGCCAGGCAGTGGGTTTGAGGCAGGGCAATGGGCTCTGTGGCTCTTCAGTCAGGTCTGTGAAGATAGAGGGCAGAAGCTCCCAGCCTCACCAGGGCTGAGCTTCAGCTGGGTCGATAGGCACTGCTAGAGCTTGGGCTCAGCAAATGAACGTCCCCTAGATGTCCCTGGTGCCCGCCTGGGGCCTTCAATGTCTGAGGAGGGACCATCTGGCTGTTGGGGGAAGGGGAGATCCACCCAGCTCCCTGATCACCCTCCCACCTCCTTCTTGGGGGCCAGCTGGCCTCAGGAAAGTCACAGCCTGGGCTGGCTGTGGGTGGGTGAGGACAGGAGAAGGGGGCTGGGGGCTCCTTGGGCGGGGCTGGGCTGACCACCAATCCCCCTGAAATCCCCTGAAACAGAGCCAGAGGCCCTGAGGGTGGGGACAGGGGAAACAGGCCAGGCCATCCTTGCCTCCCAAAAGAGGGTGTGTGGGGTGGGACCTGAGGGCCTCTCTCACCACCTTTTAACACTTCCTGCATCTTCAGACTGCCTGCAAGGAAGAGAAGGAAGAAGGAAAGAGGGAAGAGCAGGAGGGAGTGAGAGGGGAGGGCCTGGGGAGGTAAATGCCTTATTCTGAACTACCGCCGTGCCCTAATGGTGGGGTTTTAGGCACTGTGAAAAGGGAAGTTTTGATGGGTAGTGGCTTTCTACAAGGTCCTTGCATCACACCAGGGAGTGTCTAGATAAACGAGGAGCAGAAACAGGAGGGAGGAGAGTAACAGTGGATGTAGAAGGCGTGGGCGTGTGGGCAGGTGCAGAGAGGGCTCTCCTTTGGCCAGGTCAGCCCCTACTGAGAGCAAGGGTGCAGTCCTGAGCCTGGATAAGGATGTGGGGACTCAAACAAGAGGGACACAGACTGACAGAAACCCACTGAGTATAAGAAAGAGGCGTACTGCTGGAGGGAGACAGGGCGAGGCCAGCAAGCCCGGGGACCTGCGCCTGCCCTCCTGCCCGTCTCTTCCGGGCCCCAGAGCTGCCTCCTTCTCCCAAGCCTCCGCTACTCCATTCCAGGGATGGTGCAGATAGGTCAAGGGCTTCTTTGGGGTCCCCTCCTGCTCCCTGACCCCAGGCCCTAGCCAGCCGGATTTTATGAGTATTCAGTGAGTACAAGCTCCCCCAGTCTCCTCACCAACCCCTCCCCTGCCCTGCAAACCACTGAGGGAGAAGGGGTCTGTCCACTCCCATTAGGCAGAAGGCCCCTGGAGGGTGGAGTGCTGACGTGGGCCTTGCTGCTGACGCTGCTAAGGGGGTCCACGGCCCCCCCGCCCAGCCTGAGGCCCTGACTTGGGTCTCCTCCAGCTCCAGGAAGGTCAGGAGGCCTTTTTTGGTCCAGTGGCCACCAGGGTCTTTCCGGGCAGCCTAGGAGCAGCTCAAAGACCAGGTCCTTCCCCGGGATGCTCAGGAGAGCGGGGCCCAGCTGACAGCCGAGCAGTACTGCTCCAACCCTGGGCCTGGGTCCCTCCCTGCCCTCCCTTCCTAATTCCTCAATCTCTCTCTCCCACTCCCCGCATCCCTCTCCACATCACCGACTAGATAAGTTTTATGTTCCTTGTTCTTAGTTTACGAAGAAGGCCGAGTGGAAAGGCTGCCCTTGAAACTAAACCTTCAGATGGCTGTTCCTGCCTATAAGTCTTGGCTGCCTTCCCCACAGGCCTAGGCCTCAGCAGCAGGCTGGGAGCCCAGACCCTAAGGCAGAGGGCACCTACAGTCAGCCTTCTTCCTGCCCCAGCCCCTGGGATGGCCTGCTTCCTGGATTCCCCAACAAGTGAGCAGGATGAGATTTTTTTCTTCATTTTACAGAGGGGAAGCAGAGGCCCAGAGAGGGGAAGGGACCTGTCAAAGTCAAATAGCAGTGCCAAGGCTGGAAGGCATTTGCTCTGCCTTCTTTTTTGACACCTTCCATCCTCAAGGTGGGAAGGTTCCAGAGACAGCTATGGTTGCAGTTGAGTGTATCCTCCTGTGGGCTCAGGTAATACCCCAGAGACCCCGCCCCCAAGGTGCATCCCCAGCCAGCTAGCTGGCTGCCACATCCTCATCAAGGCCCAGACCTAGTTCATGGGCTCCAGGCTGGGCCTGGCGCTCAGTCAGGGCAGAGACCCCACCCTCCCCCAGGGCCCTGAGAGGGTAGAGTTTGAACATCTTATAGGGGCTGGCACCAGAGGGGTGTCCCACAGAAAACACTCCATACTTAGCATCTGGTTTCTCCTCTCTCCTATGAAACTGTGGGTGAGGAGGTAGAGGACACCTCTCCGAGCATAGGATTGGGGGGCTGTGATCCCCAAAACTCCCAGAGGTCAGTAAGAAGTGGGAAGATAAGCACATCATTTGGAGTTTTTATTTTTCACTGAGCTAGGAGATTCCAGCTATGGAATCCAGAGACAGTTCTACAGGAACAGAACAGAAATTGGCTGGGCCCTAGGCCCAAAGGCCTGGAGCTGCCTGGGCTGCTGTTCAGTGCCAGCTTCATTCCTGGCACTCGGCCCTGCACACAGCATCGCTCAGCTCCCAAGAGCCAGAGCCCACGGTGGAGGCGCTGGCAGCCCAGTGATGCCTGAGGCTGTGGATACAGCTGCTGCCCTGCTAGAGAAAGGAAAAGTTGGGCTGGCTCTGAGGGCCCAGGAGGCCAAGCTAGAAGGAGTCTTAGAAATCACCTAGTCCATCCCCATTTTAGATGATGAAATGAGGCCCAGAAAGAGCAGTGGCTTTCAAGGTCAGGAAAGGTGGAGATTCAAACTCAGAACTCCTTGTCTGTTCAGGGTCTGTGTCCACCCAAAGCCACGTCTGAGTGTATCTGAGTGTGGTGTCTAGAGGGGCCAGGCATCCAGGGGCACTGTCCCGTGTGTGTGTGTGTGTGTGTGTGTGTGTGTGTGT
>NW_004443966.1:20241720-20244479 GCF_000243295.1 Trichechus manatus latirostris | reverse complement strand
CTGGGGGCCATGTCTTCTGGGGTCCCTCCAGTCTCAGTCAAACCATTAAGTCTGGACCAGTTCCCTTTGAGAGACTTCAAAAGGACTGGTGCCCTGGGGGAAGACAGAGGCAGCCAGGGGCTCAGTAAACACTTGTTGAATGAATCAATGTGCTGTCCACATATCTGATCTTCCAATTCAAGTGGCAGATCAAGGTCAGGAGTGCTGTATCACTGTCCTTCTGTTTCCGCTCAGAGTCTAGCACAGTTCTGGGCACAAGGCAATGCTCTGAGAGTTGCAGTGCCTCGGTTTCCCTCCTGAGGCAATGGGAGTAGAACACTTAACAAACCTGTCTGGTGCCGCAGTGCCTACAGAAGCATAGAGGCCAGAGTCTCCTGAGACATCCTCCCTGGCTGCTTGGCAAACCAAGGAGGTACTTTGTTCTCTGCAGGCAGACCCCATACCCTGGGAAGCAGCCTGGGGACCTGGAGCAAGCGCATGTTCAGTATGCACAGGCTTGAGCTCCCATCCCAGCTTCACCACTCACTGGCTGAATGAACTTGGTCAAGTCCGTTAATCTTGCTGAGTCTCAGTTTCCTCACTTGTAGCTGTGGGTGATCTCTACCTGGCCATGTTATTGGAGGGGTTAACTGCAGGGGTAAAGGTCAAACGCCTGGCACTCAGAGGGTGCTGCCTTCTCTCCTGGACCCTGCTCTCCCTGTGTGTTCAGAAACCTCAAGCGCACTCACTTCTGGGGTAAAATCTACTGCCTTCTGCCTCATCCACAGACCCTGGCCCTCCTGGCCTTCATCTGCCCAGGCCTGACCGGGAGTGTGGAGGAGAGAAGGGGCCTGGCCTGGCTCCGGACACACAAACCCATCGGCCTGTGGAGGCTTCCCCTGGCACCAAGCCATGGCCTGGCCCTTGCTGGGCCCTAGTTAACCGTGGGTGAGTGAATGAAGGAATGAACAAATGAATGAATGAGTGAGAGAACGAAGGGTCGAACCCAGCACCCTGTGAAACTTACAGGCTGAGAAATGCAGCCCCCGGAGTGGAGCAAAGAAGTCCTGAGCCCAGGGCTCAGGATCGCGGCCCTGCTTACCTTGGGCAGCCGGTATTTGTCTCGGAAGTGGCTCCGCAGCGTGGCTCGCTCTGCTTTCCTTTGTGCGAACTGAGCGTCCCGCTCCATCCTGCCGGGGCACCGGGGTGGGGGGAGGAGGGATGGGGGGTGCAGTCATCGCGAGGGCGGGGTCTGCGAGGAAATGGGGGGGGGGATCTCCACGTCCTGACCGCTGTAGAATCCCTCCATCCGGTGGGCCAGTGGGTCAACAGGGGCCTCCTCTCTGGCCAAACACGACCAGTCTTTGCTGCCTCTACCCCCATGCCAGCACCCTTTGTGGTCCTCACACCCGCTGCTGGATGGAGCTGGCTGGGTGGGGGATGTCTGTCTATGTAACTCTTTGCAGACCCTGATATATGTCCCTCGGGGCCTCTGACTTGGTCTGTCTTTTCTCATCCCTGACAGGCTGTGTCAGGGAAAGTAATTGGGACAGACTTGGTTTCGCGTCTGGCTCCACTACCACTTTCAGTACGTTCTTGGGTAAGTCACTTTCCTCTTCTGTAAAATGAGGGTAAGTTTTCACAACTCACAAGACTGTTATGATGATTAAGTGAAATAATAATGGCTTACAGTTAGTGAGGATCTACCATGTGCCAGTCGTTGTGCTAAGTGGTTTACAAGCATTAAGTCATTTAATTCTCAAAATATATAAAGTATGTAATATTGAGTTCCTTGGTGGTGCCAACGGTTAACAAATTTGTCTGTTAACCGAAAGGTTGGAGGTTCAAGTCCACCCGGAGGCACCTTGGAAGAAAGGCCTGGTGATTTACTCCAGAAAAATCAGCCACTGAAAACTCTATGGAGCACATTTCTACTCTGAAGCACATGGAGTTGCCATGAGTCAGTTACTCAATGGCAACATTTTTTTAAAAAAATATTATTTAGATTTCTTATTAAATTTAAGAAAATATGATTACCATCCTCATCTTACAAAAGAGGAAACTGAGGCACAGAAAGGTTATGTAACTTGCCTAAAGTCATCCAGCTAATAAGAAGCAAAGCCAAGATCTGAACCCAAGCAACCTAGCTCCAGAGTCCAGCCCGTAACTCCACTCCGACTGCCTCTCTGTCCCAGCACAGCTGGCACACAAGTAGGTTCAAGGTCTATGAGTGTCCCCATGTCAGGATCTGCCTCGGTGACTCTAAATGCCCCTCAGCTGAACCTCTTTTCTCAGAACTGCAGGCTTAGAGGAGCCCCAGTTGGAAGACCCAGGCGGCTGGGACCAGAGAGGATTAAGGGATTACTTGTTTCGTCAGAAATTCACGTGCTCCCCCCACCCCATCCCAGACCCCTGTCGCTCCTGCCCCTGCCCCCACTCCCTCTGGGACCCATTATGAAACTGGGGCGGGGTCTTGGGTTTGAGATGGGCTTGGCGCTAGGAGCAACCTGGAGGGCACATCCCAGTCTCTTATCCTCTTATCGCGTCTAGGAAAAGAGGAGGGGGGGCTCGGGGCCTGAGGCTGGCCTGGGGGCCGGCGAGGAGGCTGCGAGGGGTATTGTTGGAGCCGGGAAGGGGCCCCACTTACTTCTCTTCTACCAGTTGCTTCTGATACTCCTCGTACTCCTCTTTGCTCATGCCCTGCGCTTCGGCCGCCGCCTTCTCCCCGTCCCCCTTGTCCTCGCCGCTCCCCAGACTCCCTGTGAGGTTCTTCAGCTGGC
>NW_004443966.1:20237729-20241620 GCF_000243295.1 Trichechus manatus latirostris | reverse complement strand
GTGTGTGTGTGTGTGTGTGTGTGTGTGTGTGTGTTTGTGTGCAAGGACGCATCTACGGCTTAGGCCTCTGCTCATGCCAGGGCTTTTGTCCCTCTGTGTGTCTCTCTGTGGGTGCTCCTGTGTGCAGGAATTTGGGGCCACAATCAGAGAGGAATGGGCCTATTCCTATAACCTTGGGAGGCCTCCCCAGGTTGATTGAGAGAGGATTCCTGGGGGATACGGTGAGGAATGGGGATTCTGCTCCCAGTGGAGAGGGAGACACCAGAAGGCAAGCTTGGGGCATGGATGAGAGGGGTCCTGGGGCCAGGGAATCAAAGCCCAAGATGGGGTATGGGTCCCTGGGAGTTGAGACATGCTGTTCGCCCTCATGTGGGCCCACCCCTCCGGTCACCCCAGTGGGCAACCCCGGGGAAGTGGTCACATGATGTAGCACTTCTCAGCTGACTGCTTAAGGTCTCCCAGTGTGGTCTGGGCCTTGTCCTTGAGTGAGCCAAGGTCCAAGCCAGGGAGGCTGCCCAGCTGCCCGAGGACTGAGGCCTTCTCCTCCTCTGTGTCCTCCTCAATCATCTTGGCCAGCTCCCGGGGCAGCTCCACATCTCCACCTGCCATCTGGATCTGGCTCTCATCTGTCTCGTTCTGAAGGGAAGATGGGAGGGGCATGAGGCAAGGGTGGAAGTCTGTGAGGACCCAGTGTTGAGAGGGTAGGCAGGAGGCCTGCACTGGGTTCCAGGACCCTGGATTCTTGATCCCTGTGGTCCAGTGAGCTCACCCCCCGCCTCCACATTCCAGGATCCAGAGTTTGACATTTAAACATGGAGACCGTGCACTTTTATACCTTGTACTTTTATACCACCTTCTTTCACTCTGAGACACTGAAGGACTAGCATAGTGAGTAAAGACAAAATGAAAATACCAACAAGTCACTGTCATAGTCATCTATGCCGTATGCTGACGATTTATCCTTAACTACACTGCAGGAGTCCTGGTGGTGCAATGGTTAAGAGCTCGCTGCTAACTGAAAAAGGTCAGTGATTCAAACCCACCCGATGGCTCCGGCTGAGAAAGACCTGGTGATCTGCTCCTGTAAAGATTAAACCAAAAACCCATTGCCGTCAAATCGATTCTGACTCACAGCGACCCTATAGGACAGAGTAGAACTGCCCTTCTTGGTTTCCAAGGAGCACCTGGTGGATTCGAACTGCCAACCTTTTGGTTAGCAGCTGAACTCTTAACCACTGCACCACCAGGGAACCCTATGGGGTAGTTCTACCCTGTCACATGGGATCACTATGAATCAAAAATGGACTTGATGGCACCTAACAACAACAACATTCTGCAGGAAGTAAGCAATAATAGTGATGGGTACCATTTATTGAACACCTATTATATGTCCCATATTGAGCTGGGTATTTTTAATTCACACAATAATCCTGTGAGGTAGGTATTATCCCTATTTATAGATAGGAAATAGAGGCTCAGATAACTTAAGTAAATAATTTGTCCAAGTTTTCACAACTAGGAAGTAGGGAGCTAGATTTAAAGTCATATCATTGATTTCAACATCTGTTTTCTTGTCCCTAGAGGGTTGGGGGGACTGGGGCTTTCCACCTTATGTCCTACTCAGTTGCATCCAAGTCTTCTCTCTTCTACTGGACTCAGAGTGCCCCAATGGCAGGAGTTGTGTCACTTACATGCTAACTGCAGGCATTTGAGGAGTGACTCCGTTCCTAGCTGAGTATAACTCGGTAACGTTCCAGAAAGGAAGGCTTTCTGGACCAGTTTCCTTTTTTTTTTTTATTGTGCTTTAAGTGAAAGTTTACAATTCAAGTCAGTTTCTCATACAAAAATTTATACACTCATTGCTATGTGACCCTAGTTGCTCTCCCTATACTGGGATAGCACACTCCTCCTTTCCACCGCGAATTTCCCATGTCCATTCAACCAGCTCCTGACCCTCTCTGCCTTCTCATCTCACCTCCAGACAGGAGCTGCCCATTTAGTCTCATGTATCTACTTGAGCTAAGAAGCACACTCTTCACGAGTATCGTTTTATGTCCCATAGTCCTGTCTAATCTTTGTCTGAAGAGTTGGCCTCAGGAACGGTTTCAGCTCTGGGCCAACAGAGAGTCTGGGGGCCATGTCTTCTGGGGTCCCTCCAGTCTCAGTCAAACCATTAAGTCTGGACCAGTTCCCTTTGAGAGACTTCAAAAGGACTGGTGCCCTGGGGGAAGACAGAGGCAGCCAGGGGCTCAGTAAACACTTGTTGAATGAATCAATGTGCTGTCCACATATCTGATCTTCCAATTCAAGTGGCAGATCAAGGTCAGGAGTGCTGTATCACTGTCCTTCTGTTTCCGCTCAGAGTCTAGCACAGTTCTGGGCACAAGGCAATGCTCTGAGAGTTGCAGTGCCTCGGTTTCCCTCCTGAGGCAATGGGAGTAGAACACTTAACAAACCTGTCTGGTGCCGCAGTGCCTACAGAAGCATAGAGGCCAGAGTCTCCTGAGACATCCTCCCTGGCTGCTTGGCAAACCAAGGAGGTACTTTGTTCTCTGCAGGCAGACCCCATACCCTGGGAAGCAGCCTGGGGACCTGGAGCAAGCGCATGTTCAGTATGCACAGGCTTGAGCTCCCATCCCAGCTTCACCACTCACTGGCTGAATGAACTTGGTCAAGTCCGTTAATCTTGCTGAGTCTCAGTTTCCTCACTTGTAGCTGTGGGTGATCTCTACCTGGCCATGTTATTGGAGGGGTTAACTGCAGGGGTAAAGGTCAAACGCCTGGCACTCAGAGGGTGCTGCCTTCTCTCCTGGACCCTGCTCTCCCTGTGTGTTCAGAAACCTCAAGCGCACTCACTTCTGGGGTAAAATCTACTGCCTTCTGCCTCATCCACAGACCCTGGCCCTCCTGGCCTTCATCTGCCCAGGCCTGACCGGGAGTGTGGAGGAGAGAAGGGGCCTGGCCTGGCTCCGGACACACAAACCCATCGGCCTGTGGAGGCTTCCCCTGGCACCAAGCCATGGCCTGGCCCTTGCTGGGCCCTAGTTAACCGTGGGTGAGTGAATGAAGGAATGAACAAATGAATGAATGAGTGAGAGAACGAAGGGTCGAACCCAGCACCCTGTGAAACTTACAGGCTGAGAAATGCAGCCCCCGGAGTGGAGCAAAGAAGTCCTGAGCCCAGGGCTCAGGATCGCGGCCCTGCTTACCTTGGGCAGCCGGTATTTGTCTCGGAAGTGGCTCCGCAGCGTGGCTCGCTCTGCTTTCCTTTGTGCGAACTGAGCGTCCCGCTCCATCCTGCCGGGGCACCGGGGTGGGGGGAGGAGGGATGGGGGGTGCAGTCATCGCGAGGGCGGGGTCTGCGAGGAAATGGGGGGGGGGATCTCCACGTCCTGACCGCTGTAGAATCCCTCCATCCGGTGGGCCAGTGGGTCAACAGGGGCCTCCTCTCTGGCCAAACACGACCAGTCTTTGCTGCCTCTACCCCCATGCCAGCACCCTTTGTGGTCCTCACACCCGCTGCTGGATGGAGCTGGCTGGGTGGGGGATGTCTGTCTATGTAACTCTTTGCAGACCCTGATATATGTCCCTCGGGGCCTCTGACTTGGTCTGTCTTTTCTCATCCCTGACAGGCTGTGTCAGGGAAAGTAATTGGGACAGACTTGGTTTCGCGTCTGGCTCCACTACCACTTTCAGTACGTTCTTGGGTAAGTCACTTTCCTCTTCTGTAAAATGAGGGTAAGTTTTCACAACTCACAAGACTGTTATGATGATTAAGTGAAATAATAATGGCTTACAGTTAGTGAGGATCTACCATGTGCCAGTCGTTGTGCTAAGTGGTTTACAAGCATTAAGTCATTTAATTCTCAAAATATATAAAGTATGTAATAT
>NW_004443966.1:20194597-20237629 GCF_000243295.1 Trichechus manatus latirostris | reverse complement strand
CCAGTGCCCCAAGCTCTGCTCCGCCCTCCGCCCACCCTGCCCCCTCCCCCCGCGCCCGGAACCGCCCCCAACTCTACAAACCCCTCCTTACGGGGGGCGGGGGGCATGCACGGGGCTGAGAAGGCTGGACCACGTGCCGGCTCCCTACTCCCGCCTCCCCCACGTGCCGCCTTTAAAGCCGAGCTCCGCCGGGCACTGCTGACGTCGGATTAGGGCCTCTGGGGGTGGGGTCGCTCCCCGGGGGAAGGGGGTGCGCTAATACGCGCCTAGAACCGTGCTTCCTACCCTCCTCCCACTTCCTCCTCTCACAGGTCCCGGATAGCCAGGATATTACCTGGGAGATCTCAGTAGCAGCAAAGGGAGACGGACTGAGCCCTGGACACTATCCCGTTCTTCCCCCCAACCTGCTGCTCCTACGGCTGTCTAAAGAGCTTGGCGGTGGGAAAGGGTTGAGACCTGAGAGCGGGAATCCCAATTATGGTTCCATGAGTTGTGCCCTCAGGATTCCTTTGTCACATGTCTGCCCTGCTGACCCCGGAGCCGCAGGGTGAGTGAGGAGGGAGAGGGTTGTTCATGATGTTCCTGGCTGGGCCGGGAAGGGCACTGGGAGACACACCACTCTCAGTTCTGGGTGAATTTAGGGACAAAATTATGCACAACTGTGACCCCTCCTCCCTCTACTGCCCGCAGTCCCTCCATAGTCCCGGGTTAAAGGACTGTGGAATGTGTGGTCTCTTGGACGTCAGGTGAGCCCTTGGCCTCCTTGCCAGCTTGGAGCCCACTCCCAGCTACCTGCCTAGAGGAGGTGGAAGCCTTCAGAGAGATTCAGGTGAAGCCTGAAGGTAAATGAACATATCAAAGCATAGGGAGAGGGAAATCTACCTTTAATAAGGTGGGAGTGCCCCAAAAGCTATGGTGCAGGTAGGAGCTAGGCATCTAGAGGGAGAGGAGTAGAGGGCAGTTTGAAGGCACAACTGGCCAAGTCCTCTACCCCCCAGGCACTGTCTGCTTCCCAGTGAGAAGTGGGCATTTCTCCTGGGCTTTGTGGTGGGTCACGCATGCATGCTGGGGGAGAAGGGCTGCCTCCGCTGGACCTCCAGAGCCTTGGGGATACATGGTGCATGGCCCAGAGGAAGGCTGTCTATGGACAAAGGGTCCCGAAGGCTCTTGTGCAGCTCCTGCCTGCTGCCAGGGAAGGGAGATAAAGGTTACTTGGGCCTCTCCTTTCTAGCCTTTGAGGATAAGCCTTCCACGCTCATCTCCCCATACTCAGTGCACAACAGCCTCCACTGCGGTGGAACTTTCTGTGGTTCCCTTGGCCTACCACATCACGCCCATACTTTTCCCCCTGACATTCAGGTTGCTCCAGCTTTATTGTCTGCTGCACTTTTACATACATGCGTAAGCCTGTGATAGGTACCCTCTCCATGCCTCTGCCAATCTCACTTGGAAGGACATTCCCTCTCCTCTGCCTTTAATGCTCAGCACTCTTCACCCCTCCTCCAGGACCACGCCAGCCCACACTGATTCTTCTGGTCTTGAAATTCTACCAAGAAGGACTGGCAGTCCCATTTCTGAGGCCCACTGCATACCCCATACCTCTAAATGTTCCATTCATTCAGCAAACACCAAGCCAAATAGTTCTCTCCCCTGCTTTTTAATTTTCTTTGCTCAATTTCACAAACTGGTTCCACCTTTTGCTAATAGAGTATTGAACTTGCCACTTTTTCTCCAAAATACTATGTTTTTTTCATGCTTCCATGCCTTTTCTTTTGCTGTTCCCTCTGCATCGATGCCTTTATCTATCTTGTCACGCTGGAGAACTCTGAGCCACCCTAATGACCCATATCAAATGTCTCTTCCAGGTCAATTCCCTGATTTCCCCAAGCTGGGTCAACTGCTTTTCCCTGCACTGCTATAGCCCTTGAGCTTCCTGCTATCATGGCACTGACCACACAGAATTTGACGGTCGGTTATTTGCCAGTTTCTCAAACTAGAGAGTGACTTCTGTGAAGGCAGGGCCCAGATGGGGTCAGTGCTGAGCAGCTGGGTGGCCAGTCATGCCTATTGGAAAAATGGGTCTAGCCTGGGCTCTACTCCTTGCTAGCTGGTGGACAGGGCAGGTCCTCCCTGGGCCTCAGTGTCCCCCCTCTCAAATAGGAATGGCTACAGTCCTGCCCAGAACCAGAGATGCTAGGAAAGTGTAGGAAGTGCTGCTCATGGGAAGGCCCACCTGAAGTGCATGTAGCCGAAGAAGCCTACAGTCTGGATGATGAGGAAGAACAGAAAGATGCCAAACCGTAGGCATGAGGAGGCCCCTGGGGGCTGGCCTGGTGGACGGGGGGCCTTGGTTGACACTTTCTGAAAAGGAAGATTCTAAGGTTCCAAGCTCAACTTCTTAGCCAGCAGCAGGGAGAGGACCTGGAATCTGGGCCATGTGTGGGCTGTGTTTCCCTCCCCCAGGCTTGGGCTCCTGGCTCTCATCCGGGGAACTCAGAGTGGGGCAGACTATAAAGCTGCCTCCTCCCGCCCGGCTCTGATGGCTCCATCTGTGGGGACAGCTGGGAAGGCCTGGGGCCTGGGATCATCTGGGGGCCAAAGGCTCAAGAGATGAGAGAGAGGAGTAGAGAACAAAAGGCAGGATGAGAGTGAGGGCAAGGGAAAGAGCAAGATGGGGTAGGGGGAGAGGGAAGAGCTGGCATCACCACTGATTTCCCTTCTGGTCCTTGAGGGCATTGGACCAAGTGGTCTCCCAGGGTCCTGCTGACACTGAGAATCTGAACCTAGGACTCTCCAGAGAGCAGAGATGATCAAATCTGTGTCCCTGTGTGCATAAGCGTGTGCACACACAGACCCAGACACAGGTGTGCCTGCCAGGGGTCCCGGGAGGGGAGGACAAAGGGCGGGAGGTGCCTGGGGCTGCAGAAGTGCTAGAAAGAAGAATGACTGAGCCTGGACGTCAGAGATGGGGTCCCCATGCTACCCCCTACTCCCCTCTTACCGCCAGGCCCCGAAGGTCCTTCTGTAGGAGGCTCAGGATCTGGCCCAGCTCCAAGAAATGATGCTCAGTGCCCACAGGCAGGTAGAAGACCTGGGCTCCTGAGGCCATTCGGGCAGCTGTAGCCCTGGGGGCGGGGGGCAAGGAAGATGACTCATTACTCCTCTGGCTCTACCAGAATCACCTAACCATTTTCCACAATCCCCAAGGGAAGCACATGGGTGGGAATAGACCCCATCCATAGGGTTCCTTTTCAGGGACTAGTCTTTTCACCCTAAATCTTCTTGTTGAATCCTGGGACACCTTTAGCTCAGAGAAAGTTTTCCTTAAAGCTGCCTGTCTCAACCCCAGGCTCCCCTGGGCTCTGTTTCCATCCCCAGACCCTAGGGGACTTAGTTCCGCTCCCTCATCCCTTACGCCACCCGAGGCATCTAGATGTGTGTGTGGTGGGTGGGTGGGGGCAGGTTGGGCTCCAGCCACCAGCATCCAGCCTAAAGCCTCCTTCCCCCCTGGCATCAGGGGGACCCTCTGTTCCTAGGGCTCTGTGGATAGTTCCAGAGGTCTGGGCTAGAGTGGAATGCTGGGAGACTGGAAGGGAGCAAAAGAAAGTCCGGGGCTGCCTCCTGCAACTGGACATTATCTTGGTTTTCTTCCCTCCAAGAACCCTCATCAAAATGTCTCCTCCTTCCAGGAACTGTCAGTAAAGAAAGGCTCAGAGTTTCCACCCTCCCTAAGGTGGGTATGTCTGATGGGGGGCCTTCATAAGTGGCCCCTCCCAAGGAGACTTGCTTTTGAACTAAGACTTTCATAACCTTGAACTTGATTCAGTTAAATTCAGATTGACTCAACAAACCTAACTTTGCCCCCAGCCGCTCCCTTGGTGCTCAGGAAGTGATGAAGGAATAAAGGGCCAATGGGGAGGCAAGTTTCCCCTCCTCCAGAACCCCCTGTTTGCCCTGTGCCCTTACCTCATCTCTTGCAGGTCCCGGAGCAGAGTCCGCTGCCCATGGAGCAGGGTGCTGACCTTAGCAGAGTCCTGCAGGAGAGCCAGCCTCTTCTCTAGGGCCCAGGGCCCAGCCCTCTCTCCTTCCCCAGCAACACTACAGCCCTCTTAACAGGAAGCCTTACCAGAGTACCTGGGCCCTCCCCACCTTGGGCACAGTGAGTTTATCTGACCCACATGCATCTGGGCTTCCGGATTTCCCCTCTTTGCAAACCCCCTCAGGATGGCATTCCCCCACTACACACACACACACACACACACACACAATGTCCACTCCTGGACTTTCTCAAAACCCCTCCCCTTTCTAGAAGTGGCTTTGCCCGCTGAAGGAGGCAGAGGCCCAGCCCAGTCCTCTCCTTCCCACTTCTCCCCTTCTCCCAAGGCATGGCCCCCACTGGGAGCCAGTGTTTGTCAGCTCCCAGTGCTTGGGCCCCTGTCTTTCAGGGTGACCCAAAGGGGTGACTGCCTCTCTCTGGGTAGGATGGAATCTGGCAGGAGGGCAGCCAGGGCTTGGAGATAGGATCAGAGACCTGGCTTTGGAGTATGGCCCCCTCTTCCCTTCCCCACTCCAGCAGCCCAGCCTAAGCTGCTCCGGCCCAAGTACACAAGATTAAAACCTCGAGCTGTCAGAGCCCACGAGAGCCGCTGGCATGTGCCCCGCATCTAACACCTTGGCTGAGCTCAGCGCTCAGGCCTCCAGGCTGCGTGTGTCGTGGGGCATGACTCCCTGGAGGACTGGGGATGGCAGTGGAGATGAAATGAGGATTCTGGTCATCTGAGCATTAAGAAAGCCATATGCAAATCACATGTGAAGCTCCATGCAAATTAGCACCCAGTCTATTTCTGTCAGGAGCCCTGGTGGTGCAGTGGTTAAAGCGCTCAGCAGCTAACCAAAAGGACGGCGATTTGAGCCCATCAGCTGCTTCTCGGGAGAAAAATGTGGCAGTATGCTTGCATACAGATTACAGCCTTGGAAACTCTATGGGGCAGTTCTACGCTGTCCTATAGGGTCACTGTGAGTCGGAATCGACTCAGTATCAGTGGGTTTTGACTGTTTCTGTCCTTTGACTGGAGCCCTGGTGGTGCAGTGGTTAAGAGCTCAGCTGCTAACCAAAAGTTTGAATCCACAGATGAGTCGGGATACCTGGCGTCTCCTCTCTCCACCCCAGCTGCAGTGCTCTGTAGGCATTTGCTGTGCAGAGACGCCTCCTACCCACACCTCTGCCTGTCAGGTCCATCCCATCTTGGTACCGGCAGCCTTTTTCTCTAGTCCTCCTGTCCCTCCAGACCCTGGGGAGACTAGCTCCGGAGTGTCATGCTTGCTCTTCTTTCTGGAAGGAGGGCGACTGCTCGTGCCCTCAAACACAGTGCTGCCTCCCTAGGCCTATGGGGGGGTGCTTTGGATGCTCAAGGGGTCACTCACCCAGCCTCCCTCAGGTCTGGTCCCACCTGAGGACCCCGCCTGCTTCTTCCATTGCCTCTCAGCCTGGTCCAACTGCTCAGACAGGTCCTGGAGAGCCCGTAGGATCTGTCTGTGTCTACTCAACGTCTCCTCCAGGTCAAAGTGCTTTTCCCCTGCAGGTGTGGCGACAGTCAGCCTTCTCAGGTGGAGCAGCGGGTGTATCTTTGCGGGCTTCTTGGAGATGGGGACCAGAGAGGCATGGTTCCTGCCTCCAAGCCCCTCACCTGGACAGATGTGTCTGGGTGGTGGGATGGGAATAGGACGGACAACTGGGCTCCAGGTCCTGCTCAGATACGGCCCTCTCAGGCCTCCCCTCTGCATTGGTTAACAGATCCTAGTTTAAGGGAGGAGGATCCTGGCACACTGAAATGGGCATCCTCAGGTCCCTACCCGCTTCCTGGGCTTCAGAGTCTGGCCTCAAAATTACATCCTCCCTGGTGCCCAGCGCCAGCCTTGCCCGCAGCCCTTCCAGCTGCCTCACTAGGCGGAGCTGCTCCAACTCTAGGGAAGGCTTGGTGGGAGCCTAGAGGAAGAAGACAAAAACTCAGGCCAAAATCCATGGGAGATCTGGAGGCAAGGGGAGCCTTCTCTCTGGTCTCCCCATGAGTCCAGTCTTCCTCTCTGACCACACATTCACCCCAGCCAGGAAAGAGCTCTGATTCTCTCCCGCAGCTCAGCCACAGGCCCTGCAGCTTCCAGTTCTCTGATCCCCGCACCCTTCCCTGCCCACGGCAGTCCAGACCCCAGCACACTCCCTCAGGCTTCAGGCCTTTGTACGTGCTGTTCCTCTGCTCAGCTAGCTCCTGTTGCACCACCAGCTCAACTCCTCCAGGCAGCCTTCCCTGCTCCCCTGGCTGGGCTAGCACCCTCCTCTGTGCCCCCTCAGCCCCTTGCACCTTTCTACACCCAGCCCTGATCACTCTGGGCTGTAACGTGACAGCCTGTCTCCAGCCACCCGGAGAGGTCCTTGAGGACAGGGCCTGGCTCTGGGACACACAGCTCTGTCCCCCAGCACTGCCTAGCACAAGGCCTGGCCTGAGCAGAGCTCAGAGAATGGGTGGGGATAACGGATGCACTGGCAGGTCTGAGAGCACCCTGGCCTGAGCAGGCAGGGTTGAGGAGAAGGATGGAAGTGTCCCGGGGCTGCCTCTCTCCCAGGCCTCCTTCAGGAGCAGGCCCAGGGCTGGCATCACCTCTAGTCCTGGCTCCCTCAGACTGAAGGTCAGGAAGGACAGGACATCATGGTCATCTGGAGTGGGGGACAGAGAAGGGGACGTAAGACTCCTTACCCTAGTAGCCCAATCACGCAGCCCTTACCCCAGACCCCTTCATAGCTCAGGGACATGAGAGATGGGGTTAACCTCAGGCAGCTTCTTAAGCCTTGTCTTGCTGATTTTTCAGGGAAGGTGCAAGGGGTCAGACAAGCAGATGGGTGGCCTGTGAGGGTTGACCCCTACACACAGCCAGAGGTGGGCCCCCACTGAGTGGGAAAACTGGACAATCACTTAACATCCTAGGCTAAAGCCATGGCAGCAGATCCAGCGACACCCTCACCCCTAGAGCACAGCTGCTTCTGGCAGAAGCAACCACACGACAGCCACCTTCCCGGCATGACTCTGACCATGTCACTCTCCTCAGAAGCTTTCCATGGCTCGCCATTGCCCAGTCTAAAGACCGAAGTCCTGGCATTCAAGGGCTGCCACCCTCTGGTTGCAGCCTGCTTTCCAACAGTGGGCCTCCACGGGCTCTCCATTGGATCACATCCCTCTGATCCATTTCCCTAAATGTCCTTCTTCCAACTGCCCCCCAGCTGCCGACTAGGGACACTTACGCGGCCAGCACTGGCATAAAAGCTTCTAGTGTTTTATTTCATTTGAAACTTTCAACAACCCTGCAAATAAGATGTGACCTTTCCACCAATGGTAACAGAGTCCCAGAGAGGGTTTGTGACTTGCCGGGGTCACACGGTGAGGAGTGGCTGAGTCCACACCCAGTGCTCCTTAGAAAGTGTGCTTAGGGTGGTTCATGAGGCACCGCCCCTCTGCTCTTACCTGCCCTGCAGGGCCCTCACCTGCCAGGGTGCTTGTGGCTGCGGAGATGCCAAAGAAACCTCCAGGGGCCAAAAGCAGGGGCCCCACATCAACACAGACCTCATCTGGATCACTGGGAGTGAGGCCGCTGTTCAAGGATACCTGAGGGCTTGGAGAGAGTGAGCCCCTCAGAGATACAGTGCCCTCCTCTCCCCTGACCCCAGCATGGGGGATAGTCCCCACTTCTGACTCCCCGCTCCCCTGGCCCTGAAGGAGAGCAGGCACCACAGAACCTGGTATCCGAGTGGCATGGAGGGGCCCGCACACCTGGCCCCATGTCAGCCCTCTAAGGTATGTGCTATGGGTGAGTGTGAGGATTCCATGTATGAGTAGAGGATCCCATGGCGGTGTTGACCCATATGTGGTGTAGGAACTCACGTGTGTGCCAGGGGCCCCGTGTGGCTTCACAGGCACATGTCTACTGAGGTCATAGGCACACACACACCATAACTCTGTCCCTCGGAGACCTTGTAATCTGCCCTTCCCGCTGGGAGGAGCCACAGAGGTAGGAGGGGTGACTCACACGCAGCCTCTGCCCCCAGTAGGTGATCCGTGCTCTGAAGGGGTATGGCCGGTTCCGGAAGTTTCGGTGGCAGGAGCCCAGTAACTGTCTGGCTCCATCCCTGTGGATACTCAGAATCCAACCGGGCCACACAGGGCCCAAGGCCTGGCTAGCAGGGGTGGTCCCAGAGGCCACTCTGCCCAGACCTGCAATGCCACTCTCTTCTCCACTGGGTGACCTCGTATAGAACATGCCTACCGTTGTCTTGCTTGAGTCTCCCCTGCTGTAGTCTGTTCCCTTAGCAGAAGAGAGAACAGGAAAGCAAGCCCTGCTTGTTACAGTGGTAGGACTTGGAGTTTATCGGAGAAGGGGGCAGGAGCCTCCTTCTGGCCCTTTCCTAGGGCAACAGAGGCCTGGATCAATGGTAGTGGGGTCTTCTCCCTCAATTCCCCTGGGCCCACCACCTCATCCCACTGTCCCTTCCCTTCAACTCCAAGTCCCCCTGCGTCTTTGGGTGGGTCTTTTCTTTCCTCTCCCTTCTGCTAAGGGCTGAGACTGCAACAGGACACCTGCAGGCCAGACAACATGGGGCAGGGCCAAGGACAGCGTGGCCAGCCCACCTCCCCACCGGGTCGGTGCAGCAGGCTCTGGGGAGCTGGTGGAAGAGTGTTGGGCTGAGAGGTCCTGAGGTCTGCAGGGCCCACAGGACACACCAGACCACCTGTCACTGCTGCCTCAGCCAAGAGGGAGGCCGCTCAGAGCCGAGGAAAAGCCAGCTCCAGAGCAGCCACCTGGGTTTGCAGTCCTAGCTGTGCGACCTTGGGCAGGTACCTCAGCTGCTCAAACCCCAGCTTCCCCGTCTTTAAAATGAGAATAACAATCACAACTACCTCATAACATTGTTATGAGGGTTAAATTAAGACAATTAAGCGTGAAGTGCTCGCTGTGCCTGGCACACCTCAGCTCAGCTCCATGAATGTTAGCAATTACACTAATTGTTACGAGCTGAGGGATGTTTGCTGAGAGACACTGACAAACTGGCTCAGGTACTGAGGATGGGAAGCCACGTCATCTGGGAGAAAGGGAAGAAGCCGCAGGCAGGTGGCAGGGCAAGGGCACGGCCCCTCCACAGGCAAGTCTGGGCCCAAGTCTCAGCTCTGCACACAGCTGTGTGAACTCGGGCAAGTCACTTCACCTCTCTGGGCCTCAGTGTCCTCACCTGTAAATGGGCACTAATAGTCCCCACTTATCAAGGGTGTTGAGGATGAGATGAGCTAATGGGACTGAAAATATACAGCCTTGGTCATTTCACTCCCTCAACTGACCTGGGGCTGCTGGGCTGAATGAATTGAGGACTCAGTGGGGCGATTCCAGTGTAGAGCAAGTAAACTCAGGTCCTGGGGGCCCAGAGGCTCAGCTGAGACCAAATTGGGGAGGACCTGGAGTAGGGGAGCATTAGCTCAGAGCAGGAGAGGTGGCAAGGACCGTGGCCTTAGGAGGCCTGAGCTCCCCCTCTGGGCCTGGGGCAGGGGCACAAGTAGGGTGGTCAGGTAACTGCTGAACCCCTCCTAGCCCAGGAGTCGGGGTAGGGGTCAGTCCACACAGGTCTTACCCAAGCAGCTCATAGGGGGTGTGCCCATCACTGGCCAGCACACGGATGGCAGGGCTGTTCTGTGTGGGAGGTGACAGCAGCCTGAGCCGTGGGCATGGGAGGAGGGAGGAAGGCATGGGTGGGTGGGCAGAAGACCACTACTCACCTGGGTATCCTCAGCTGAGGAGTCGAAGAGGATCCCAATGCCGTCCCACGAAGCCAGCCCCTCCAGGACAGGGCCTACTTGGCCCCTGCCCCGAGTGTACCAGATGGCCTGCAGGTCCCCAGCCCGGCAGCTCAGGGTCCCTGCAGGACCTTGGGACCCCAGGACCTGCCTGGGTAGGATTCACCACCCGCCCCCCGATTCACCCCCTCTGCTAGGCCTTGATGGGGGCCACTCACCATGCCCTGGGCTCCCCGGCGCCCCGGCCCAGTCACCCTCATCTGCACCTCCACTTCCCAGGCAGAGAAGGGGACAGAATCCCTGCTCCACACAGCGCCACTCCGGTTCTGCATGGATGGGGCCAGCCGCACTTCCTCCAGGCCTGGGATGGCATCTGTGGACCATGGCAGCTCAGGACCCGGGCCCCCGCACACCCCTGGGCCCCCATTATCCTCTCTCAGTGGCCTGGGCTGGGTTTCAGGAGGAGAAACAAGTAACACTAAGGCCTGCCATCAGATCACAGGCCAGCTGGTCAGATGCAGGGGTCCACTGGAGAAATGGGAATGGGAGCCCAGCACAGCTGAGGGGCCTTTGCCAGGGGAGGGCAAGGAGGTGCCACCCCATGCTGAGCACTTGACCTGCAAGCTCACTTAATCCTCACCACATGTCTGTGAGGTCTGTTTTTATGAGACCGTATTTTACAGATGAGGAAACTCAGCTCAGACAAGTTAAGGAACTAAGTGGATTGGCACTCAGCTCCATCTGACTCCAAAGTGCCAGCTTTTTCCACCACATGAGAGACTGATGTGTAACTCTCTCCATTTCTCAGATGAGGACACAGAGGCCCTGTGAGTGAGAAGGACTTGCCTGAGACCACAGAACACAAGTGAACCCTTTATCAGAGAATAGCCAGGTGGTGGCGCAGGACTCCAGGCTGTGGAAGCTTAGAGGGATACTTCAGTGAGGCCAGAAGAGGCTGGGGCTACCTGGGGGAGGGGACCTAGGAGACGTTCCAAGGTGAGGAAAGCGTGAAAGCAAAGGTGCAGAGGGGGGAACCAGCCCCCAGGACTAGGAGGAAAGGGTGAAGGATGGGACATGCTGTGTGAGAAGTATCACTGACGGGGTGGGGATAGGAAGGAAGAAACTCTCTGTGGTAGGACAGAGGAAAGGAGAGAGAAACTGAGGTAGGCTTGCCAAGGACAGGGCAAGGGAGATCAGAGGCCCCACCCCAGCTGGCTCCCCACCCCTCCAACCTGCCAGCTTGGAACTTGGCCCAGAGCCCAGGACGCTGCCAGGAGTTTCCGGAGGCTGCTAATCCAGCCTATTTGCTCTACAAAGAGCAGTGTAGGGGGAGGGAGGCTCAGAGCTGCGAGAAAGAAGTCCTGGGACCTCTGGAAGCCACCACTGCCTCTGACGTGACTTGCAGGAGGAAAGGAGTATCTACGCCTACCACACTTCTGCATTCAGCCTAGATGGGGATTGTTTGTGGGATCTCCCCTGACTGTGGGCTCCTCGAGTCTAACTCAGCCCTGTGTCCTGGGGCCCAGACAGGGCTGAGCACAGAGCTGCATTAGGGGATGGGAGTTGGAAAAAAGAATGAATGAATGAATACACAGTGAGCATATCACTGAGTAGCTTTGGAGAATGTGCCTCGCTCCTGCGTGTGGTGTTTGATGCTCTGGACTTGGCAAGGCCCAGAGCAGCAAGTGGCGAGGCCTGGCTTGGCACGGTGAGAAAGAGCCTGGCCTGGTCCTTTGTTTACCTTTTGTGCCTCTTGTGAAGGACTGGGAGAAAGACCCTGCTGACAGGGCCTATCATATTTAAGGGGCCTCTCGTGGTATTTTTTTCTGGTTTCAGTCAGGAATCATGCTATTCGTCTGTGTCTTGTAGACACAGAAATACATAACTCATCTGCTTTCTCTCTTTGTTTTGCCTGCTAGGAGGCTCTGACCCAAATTCATGGCCCAACTCTGGCAGGTGGGCAGACCTCACAGCATATGTTTTGACAATAAGCCACTTTCCTGGACTCATTTCATGCGCCCTAAGCCTCATTCTTCTCACTCCTATGTTATGCTCCTCTCTATTTTCTAGGTCTTATAAGTCACAAAGGAGCCCTGGTGGGGCAGTGGTTAAAGTACTTGACTGCTAATCAAAAGGTCGGTGGTTTGAAACGACCAGCAGCTCCATGGGAGAAAGCTGTGGTAGTCTCCTTCTGTAGAGATATATAGCTTTGGAAACCCTATGGGGTCGCCATGAGTTGGAATCAACTCAATGGCCGTAAGTTTTTTTTTTTTTTTCGATAAGTCACAAAATCAGGTAGAAGACTGACTGTGGGTCTGGTTTGTAAGGTCTGGAAAAAAGACCTGTGGGCTAAAATGCTTTCATGCCTGCTTCCAGCCCCAGCACACATACAGGGAAGGTCGGGTGCCCTCTCTGGCTAAACAGCTGGACGTGAGGATGCCTCCTTCCTGGCGGTCCCAGTTCTCTTGCACAGCCACAGGCCCAACAGGATGGAGCCAGGAGAGTGGGGGTATCTGTTGTTCTAGGTTGGTTTGTTTTGTGTGTGTGGGCCTGAGCATGAGCGTGTGTTTGTGTGTGTGTGTGTTTGTGTGTTCACAGGTCCAAGAAGCAGAGGAAGGGGCAGGGGATCCAAGACAAGATAAAAGGAGAGAGAAGTTCTTGGGTAGAGAAGGAGAGAGGCAGAGAGGAGAAACTGAGGCTGGTGGGTGAGGGTGGAGCTGTGGTGGTAGAGTGGGAGCCAAGCTTAGGAGGGGTCCTGGTCCATCTGGGTGCTGGGGCCCCCAGCACTGCCTGTCTCAGGGCCGGGCCCCACCCTGCGCACAGGCCAGCACTGGCAGGCCCTCTCCCCACTAAGTCACAGCCATCCAGAGCTGGTCAGTCCCTCCAGCCCTCCGAGGGACCCTGGGCAGCATGGCTGTCCCCACCCCTGCCCCTCACCTCCGTGATGGCTCCAGAAGGGTATTCCAGCCCCAGGCGAAGCCAGCTTTGGTCCTTTGAAGCTGAGCTTGTACTCAAACCTGCGCTGAGGAAGACGGCCCCCCTCAGGGCTGTGGGGGACCAAAAGCAGGAGAAGGCAGAGCAAACGATCTGGACCCCCGGGCCCCAGCATTGTGAAGGGATCTGATCTCCAGGGTAGATCTGTAGCTGGGAGGCCAGGGAGGGGCTCCTGGGACCTAGCCAGGCTGGGAGGAACAGGGGCTGGGCCAGGAGCTGAGTTTTGGCACTGTCCCCTCCCTCCACCTCCCCCCAGCACACATATCCTATTGTTCCTTCCAGACCAGACCTCAGGCCCCACTGGCCCCACCTCCAGCCTGATGTAGGCTGTGTAGCAATCGTCACCCTCCCTCACTCGCCAACCTGAGCTCGGCCCCTGCTTCTGGGCTCAGGCCATCTTTCCGCTTTGTCTCCAGCAGCTGTGGGGGTCCCTGGGATGCACAGGGACAGACCCTATCCTTCAGAACCCTGGCCTCTCTTCCCTGCTGGTGGACTGGCCTCTCATCCTCCCTCCTTCTCCAAAGATGGATGTTCCAACTGTGTGGCCATCATCCACTCCCCATCCCTCCCTCTCCTTCTCTCAGCCTCTCCTCCCTGGCCCTCCTCTCCAGCTCTGGTGCTCACCTCTCTCCCATATTCCCATTCATCCCTCCAAGCAACCTGGTTTCTTTAACAATAAATTACATTAAAAAAAAAAAAAAAAGGGAGTCTTAACACACGGAACAAATAAATGGACCTTGTTTGAAGCCTAATTTTAACCAACCACTGGCCACTTCCCCCCCACCCCCCACCCAAAAAAAAAAGGTTGTGAGACAATAGGGGAAATTAGAGCAATTGATATTAAGGAACTATTGTTAAAAATTTGGAGTCCCTAGTGGTACAAACTGTTAAAAAGCTTGGCTGAAAATTTAGAGATTCGTTGAGTCCACCTCAAGATGCCTCGAAAGAAAGCCCTAGTGATCTGCTATTGAAAACCCTATGGAGCACAGTTTCTACTTGGACACACATGGGGTCGCCATGAGTTGAAGTCAACTTGACAGCAGTAGCTTTCGTTAAAAATTTTAAGAGTAATCATGTTATTACAGATGTATTTAAAAAGTCTTTTGTCTTCTGGAGAAATATACTAAGGATTTATGGATGAACTGATATAATATCTGCAATTTGCCTCAAAATCTTCCAGTGGTTGGGGGAGTAGGTGGGGTATTGGCCTTGAGTTGACAGCTGTTGAAGTTGGATGGTGGGTACATGGGCATTTATTATACTGTTCTCTCTACTTTTATATGTTTGATAATTTTCATATTAAAAAGTTTTTCAGAGATAAGGCATCTTATATTTCAAGTGTTTTCATCCAAATGAAGGTTGGTTTTTCAGAGTGACTCATTCAAGAATTTTGGATAGCTGAAGTTTACTTCATAAATTCTCAGGAGGATTCAGTTAATGGATTAAAATGAGGTTGTTAAGTGAAAAAATTCATTTCTCAACAATAAGTCCTCAACAGCCTCCACCTGCTCTCCCCCTCACCTTCACAGCCGAGCTTGTGGAAAGCGCGGTCTCACTCTGTCCTGGTTTCCTCACCGGTCACTCCTGTTTCCACCACCCCGGGAAAACTGCTCCAACAAGGCCACTGATGATCCCTGTTCTCTGGACCCAGTGGACACTTCTCAACCTAGTTTCTGCAACATGAACCACTCCCCACATCCCCCTCACCCTCTCCGGCCAGCCGGCCGTGTCCTTGAAACCTCCTGTTTCCTGAGCTCTGAGACCCATCCCCCCCAATGCTCATCTGCTTCTCCTCCAACCCCAGCTGCTCCTCTAGCTGCTCCTTTGCCAGTTGCTCTCCCTCCACTGCCTCTTACATTGCGGTTTCTCAGGGCTCGCTTCTCCCCTCACTCTCCACATGCTCTGTGACCAAGCTTGCCCATGCTCATGGCGTCAAGCACCATTAATGTGCCCATGATTCCTGTCTAACTCTCCAGAGGCCATCTCTGCTTGAGTGTCACAAAGGCCCCCAGACTCAAAACATTGAAACCGAGCTCTTCTTCTCTAACCAACTCCCACTGATCCTCCTCCAGGGCTCTGGTCTCACGGATGGCACCACCCACCTTATGATGCCAAAGGTTGGAATTCCCCCCAGGCCCCTTCCTGGGCCTGGTCCCCCACATCCAACCACTAGCAAGCTCTTAAATTTGCTCTTGAGGCTCTCATACTGTTATCTGGTTTCTTAATCTCTCTGAACCTTTTTCCTTATCTGTAAGATGGGGATGATAAGAGTTTGTTTGAAGATTCCATGAGATAATATGTGTAAAGTGCTTAGAACTGGGCCAGGCAGACAGTGAGTGCTCAGAAAAACCTGTGCTCATCTTCCGCTCTACCCCAGATGCTTCCCCAGTCCAGGCCACCATCAAACACCTCTTGCCTACAGCCTCCTCACCGTCTCCCTGCCTCCACTCTTGAACCCAGTCCAGATCAGAGGGAGCCAAAACCTTTCTAAAACACAGATCTGACCATGTCACTCCCCTGTCCTAACCTTTCAATTGCTTCTGATCATCTTCACATAAAGTTAACACTTTGTATAAAGTCAGCAGGGCTTACAAAGCCAGGTGGGGTCTGGGCCTGGTTTTCTCTACAGCCTTACTTATTCCCAAACCACACCCCTTGGCATCTTTGCCCCAGCCACACTTAAGCCCCAGTAATTCCCTGCCCTAGCAGGCTGTCACACCTCATCACCTTTGCTCAGGCCACGCCCTTCCTTGGCCAGGAACGCCCTCGCACTGTCCCTGCCCTCCACCTGGTGCCTAAGAAGTCACCCTGGCCCTCCTGCACCTCTGCCTCACTGGCTCGGGGCTGGCCGGCAGGTGACACCCTGCCAGATTTCTGGACTGTAAGTAGTCTTGAGTGGGTTCCCCTATCAGTCTGTTAGCTCCTCGAGGGTGGGAACTGTCTTGCTCATCAGTGTGTGGTCAGCAGCCAGCACAGGAGACAGAAGGGAAAGATGAGAGAGAAAGGGATGGTGGCAGTAGTGAGAGGTCTCACGCCATCAGGTGGGAAGAATTGGAGCATCAGCTCCCTGGGCCTGCACTCCTGTCGGGCCTTGTCAGCTGGACCCTGCCCCTTCACTCCCCTTTGTCTTACACCTGGTCCAATTCTGTCATGTTACCTGCCTGGCCCCTTTCGTGACCCCATGGCTATGGGCACTATTGCAGGTTTCTGAGCCACGGGTGACAAGGTTCCACAGTGTGGTGGGCCTGCTTGGACCAGCGGAGCCGATTAAACCCCTGCCAGCCTCTGGACTCAGTGTCGCCAGGTTGGTAGCTTGAAATCGACCAAGACGAGACTATGTACAGCACTAAGATGAGCACCAAGTGTCCGTGACTCCTGCAGGCACGATATAAATCAGAGCACCCCCCACCCCGCCCTAGATTTGGCCGTTCAGCGTTTGCCAGTGCACCACTGCCGGACCCTCTCCTTCTCTGCCGTTTGGCCAGGATGGTCCCCCTCCCCTCTCAGGCCTATTCCTCAGTGTTCTGGATTCTAGAAAGCTCTTCAGTCTACCATCTACCATCTACCACTGTCTCCCCTTCCCTCTGTCTCTCTCTCCTCTCTCCCTCTCAGTACTCAGACAGGATCTGAAGACACACATTCTTCCCCTCAGCAGTCACATTGGCTCAAGCCTTTGCCTTCTTACAAAAAAATCTCCACACGCTCCTCTAACTTGCATCCTGTCTCTCTGCTTTACAGCTAAATTTCTGAAAATTGTCGACCCTCCCGCATTGCTCACATCTTCCCCTCGCCGTGGTCCTCTGGATTCTGCTCTGCCAAACACAGGTCTCGCTGAAATCACCAGTGACCTCCTGTGGCTAAATCCAGCGGGAGACTCTCTCCACCTCCCACGTCTTCTCGAAGCATTGGACCCTGGTGAGTCCTGTCTCGAGAAACTCTTTCTCCTCGGCCTCTGTGACACCAGCTCTTGGTTTCTTCCTACTCTCGGGCTGCTCCCAGTCGACCTGCCTAGCCAACCTCCTCTTCTTGACCTTTGAATGCCGTGAGGTCCTCCACGCTTGGTCCTGGGCCCTTTGCTCTTCTCCATGTCCTCCCAACGTGACTTGTCCTGGCCCATGGCTTCACTTCAATTCATACACTGATAGCTCTCAAACTGTTCTCTAGACTCTGGGTCCCAACAACTTACTCAACATCTCTTAGCAGTTTCAAAGGCAAACTTAAAACTTGACATTCCCTTAACAGATCTCATGGTGTCCCCTCGCTCAGTAGGCAACCCCTGCCACCAGCCTCCCCAGCCCTCCTGCTAAGTCAGACATCACTGTGGCTCTTCTCTCTTCTTCATACCAAGTCCATTGCCAATTTTACCTCCAAATCTCTCTGGATTCCATCTACTTCCCACCATTATCTCCCACCTGGACAAGTCTTTCCTGGCCAGTCCACATCCACTGTGCTCCCTTCAAACCTTCTCCATCAGTACAGGGAGATCATTTTAAAAATACACACCTAACCACGTCACCCTTCTGCTTAAAACTCACCACTGGCTCCCCATGGCTCTGGTTTGCCACAGCCTTACCTCTCAGCCTGCACTTTGTGAACATCCTCACTGGTCTCCTCTGGGGCCCTGGAGCAAGCCGCCATCCCTCTAGTCTCAGTACCTCTTCCTAGAATGCTGCTACCCCATTACTTCCTGTTCATCCTTCTGACGTCAGTTTAAATGCTGCTTCTTCCAGGAAGCCTTCTCTTATCTAAAGATCAGATTCCCACAGTGTTTCTTTCATAGTATTCATCAGTTTATAATTGTGTGTGTGGTTATTTGATTGATGTCTGTCTTCCCAACTGGGAACGCCACAAGGGTCTGTCTTGCTCACTGCTAAACTCCAATGTTAGCATACAGTTGGTATTCACATAGGGATGGAATGGTCTGGTTTCAGAATTAGTCTGGCTGTGTGCAGAGAGGGTGGGCTGCAGGAGGCAAGGCGGCTGCTGCACAGGGCTGGGAGGGAGAGAATGGTGGCTGGATGGGCAGTAGGGTGAGGAAGAGCAGACACAGGCAACCTTCCAAGTTCGGACTCTGGAGTTCAGGTGCAACTGTCCGCGAGACGAACGGCAGAGCATTGGCTGGACAAGGGGACCCCCACCTGCCTGTTTAATGAGCAAACTACCCATTGCCAGAGGTTCTGAGAACCTGCTGAGAGAACCTCAGAAGCAAGGGGGGGAAATCCCATGGCTGGTCCTCATTCCCCATCTGTGCCCTCCAAGGTGGGGTGGGGGAAGGTGCCTGGGTACAGGACCTCAATCTCCCCTGCTCTACCCCTCTGTATCATCAGACCCTGCAAAGTCCAGTAAGGAACAGGCTTGGCACGTGGCAGGCATGAGGATGGGGGCAAGCTATTACGTCTTAGGTGGAGTGTAAGAACCACCAGAAGCTCAGAGCCCCCCCTTTCCTATCACCCTCCAGGGTCAGCAACTCCTCTGGGACACGAGGTGTTTGTCTCCCACTGGGGGGCCCCACCCAGCCCCCAGGCCCACCACTGTCCTCCCTCACTCTTGAACGGGGGCTTGCTTAGGGCCCATCCCCACCCAGTCCGGCCTGGGCCTCCTCCTCACTCCCTGGCTCCAGCCCTCCTTGAACTTAAAGCTTGACCAGCACAGTGAGAGAGGCAGCTGGAACCCCCAGGCAGCATCCTGTGGACTGGGCCCCAGAGCCTGAGCTGGCCCAAGGGCCAGGCCTGTACAGCAGCAGGACAATGGGGGAGAGGACAGGCTCACCCAAGGGCAGACACAGGACACTCACTCGTGCAGCTGACACAAAGCGGCGGCTACATCTCCTGGCCGTGCTCCCCACCCCGCCCCACGAACAGGGCAAGCACAGCCCCACTCACAGAGACAGGAGGATGAACAAGATGGCACAGTGGGGGCGGGCAGGGAGGGGACTGGGCAGGACAGAGGCTTGGCGGAGGAAGCGCCAAGGCTGGGCAGCGGTGTCCTCACGGAGCGGTTTATTACGATTCCATCTCACAAGGCAGGTGAGCGGCGGCAGCGGTACATGAAATCTAAGCCCCTGACAGACGTCTGCCTCGGGCGCATGCAAACAGTGCAACATGGTCAAGCGCAAACACGGGCGACCGAGGCGACATGGGACACTCAACATGGGATGGGGAACAAGGGTGGGGTGTGGGTCCCTAGAGAGGGGCCCTGCGCCCCCACCCTCACGGGCAGGACAGGAAAAATAAGATTCGTACTTCTTGTAAAATGCCCATTTGCTGGGTACTTTCTTTCTCCTTATCTTGAAAAATAATAAAAAATAAACACACAGAAAAAAATCTCAAAAAAGGAAAGGAATAAAACTCTGAGAAGGTGGGAGATGGTCGGCCAGGGGAGACCCGGCTGTGGCGAGAGCGTCTGCCTCCCGCTCCTCAGCCTCCTGCCTTCTCGGCCTCTTTATGGTGGGTCCATGAGAAGGCGTCTGGCCTAGGTGGGGTCCCTGGGGGGCCGGAAGGGGCACAGACTGGAGCAGAGGAAAGAGGCCCCCGGCCTGCTGGGGCTCAGTTCAGTTTTGGGCCCAGTGAGCAGGGGCACCAGGCCCACAGTCTCTCCAGGTCCAGTCCCCACAGGCCCATAGCCTGGGCAGAGGCGGATGGTCACAGGTGCAGCTCGTGGGTTTTGATGTGTTCAAGCTGCTCACGGAGCTGCAGGAAGGAGGGCCGCGTGGCGGCATCCAGGTGCCAGCAGTTCTTCATGACCTCGTAGACAGCGGGTGGACAGCCGTCAGGGGCGTCCATCTTGTAGCCCTTCTCCACCCGAGGAACGACGTCCTTCAGGGGCTGTGGGCAAGGGTAATGTGAGCCCATGCAGGGCCTGATCCTGGAGGGGACCCCTACCCACCATTCCTTCTTTGGGGAGCCCCTCTCTGCTGTCTCAGACCCAGGTTCAGGAAATGGCCTGGAAGCTCCCGAGGGCACAGCCCTGCCAAACCCGCCCCTGCTCCAAGGCCTCGGTCCCAGCCCTGCCCCTGACTCTAGCTAGCCCCACACTCACAATTCTTGGATAAGGCACTCGCCCAAAGGAGTAGATTTCCCAGAGAAGGATTCCAAAACTCCACACGTCAGACTTGGTGGAGAATTTCTGCCATGTGGAGCAGGAGAAGCAGTATTAGATTCTGGGACTCTGGGGCTGCGAGGTGACCCAGGACCCACTCCCCACTGCTCAGGCTCTGGGGAGAGGCCTGCCCACCTTCTCTCTCAGGGCCTCGGGGGCTGTCCACTTGACCGGCAGCTTGCCCGTATCTTGGGTGCTGGAGGCCTCCTTGGTGAGGCCGAAGTCGCTGACTTTGGCCACGTTGTCCTCGGACACCAGCACGTTACGCGCAGCCAGATCCCGATGCACGAAGTTGTTGCCCTCTAGGTATTCCATGGCCTCACAGACGTCTCTGGGGGCAGGTCAGCCATATGTTCCCTCAGACTGGTGCTCCCGTAGCTGGGAGGGGTCCCTTCTCCCTCCCCCAGGGGCTGCTTCACTCACAGTGAGAACTTGAGGAGACAGTCTCCGCCCAGCACCGACCGTCCCCGCGACCGCAGATAGTCCACCAGGCTCCCCTGGAGCAGGACAGACAGACCAACGGCCCCACAGGTCAGCCTTGCCCTCCAGCCCTCAGGAATGGTGAGGCTGGGTGTGTGGTGACACCCAAGGGAGGTGGGCGTAAAGGGAAGGAGCCGGCAGGGGGTTTCAGGACATCACTGAGTATTAGATTCTATGTGCTGGACGCTATGTTCAGTATTCTCCATGCATTATCTCATTTAATTCTAACAGATCTTAGAAGTAGGCACTGTTATCATCTCCATTTCACAGATGAGGAAACTGAGGCTTGGAGAGGTGAAGTGATGTGCCCAGGGTCAGAGTCAATAAATGATGAGCTAGGACAAAAGCCCAGCCCTGGGTGACTTCAAAGCTCAGTCGGAGGGAGGGGACTGAGGGACAGGGGCCCAGGGGCACGGTGGGGAGTCTTGGGGCAGTTGGAAAGACCATGCCTCATGGTTTAACTCCAGGATGGGGCTGGATGGCGGGGAAGGTGCCCACCTTGGCCATGTACTCAGTGACGATGTAGAGCCCGCCCTTCTCCTCCACGATCACGCCCAGAAGCTGTACCAGGTTGCTGTGCCGGAGTTGCCTGGGGTGGGATGGGGGTGGGCAAAGCCTGTTAACCTTCCCATCAACCCCTGCTTTGGTGACACCCCACCCACCTCTTGCCCCAACTCACGTCATGACCGAGGCTTCAGCCAGGAAGGCCTGGGCAGTGGCGTCATTCTTAATGCACTTGACAGCTACTTTGTTCCCTCGGTAATCGCCCAGCATCACGTCTGTGGGGAGACAAGGTCAGGGCTGTTCCCTGGACCCCCTACGGCAGCCGCGCGGCCCCCCGGGTCCCCCCCGCCCCCCGCTCACCTCCGAACTCCCCCTTCCCGATGGTCTGCAGCAGCTTCAGATCTTTCAGGCTCAGCGCCCAGCCGCCTACAGGGGGGGTTCAGGGAGGGGTGTTGGGGCCGGGGTGGGGATCACAGCTAGGGTGACAGACGCAGACCCTCATCATGTGTGTGGGGATCCTTGAAGGTCACCAGAGCTGCAGGATGGGGTATAGTATTAGGCAGCCTGGGTGGGAGGAGTTAGCGGGCAATCATGGACTAGGGCGGGTGTGGCACTCACTTCGGAAGAACTCATCCTGGGCCGCCACGGTGCCCTCCATGACCTTTGGTTTGATGAGTCGAGTGCAGAGCCCATCTGCGTCTGAGGTGTAGTGCTGGGGAGGGGAGGGCAGTGCAGTCAGAAGCAGCCCCCCACTCTGCTTCTACCACCCAGCTGGCTCACATGCACCACGCAGGTCTGACCACCAGAGGGCAGCAGAGGTTGGTCCTGCCCAGCCTGGAGTTGCTTGGGAAAGGAGGGAGGAGGACAGGACTGCCCATTTCCGGCAGAGCAAGGGTTAGGGAGGCCCCAGACTCTGACACGTAGTCCATTTCCGATGGCATCCCACACCCAGGTGCTAGACAGATACTCATTTGTCGCTACTACTCCGGGCCTCACCAGTGTCCTGAGGCAGCCCTGTACCCAGTCACATCCAGGGCCCTCCCAGACCAAGTCAGGCCAGCAGGACCAGAGAGTGAGTAAGGGAGGCATCTGCGAGGCCTGCCTGCTGCAGCGACCAGATGCCAGGTGTGGCCTGCGCCAGTAGAGCCGGCCTTGGAAGCTGAGTGGGGTGTGCTCACCTGTGAGCACATCCACAGGGGCGCAGGACCCCAGGGGGGCCCTGGGCATCCAGGTGCACAGCTCCCGAGGACATGCTTATATACACACATCTCTGGACATGTAGTTCTGTGCGCAGCTGGAGGGAGCTAGTTCTGGGATCAAACAGACTCGGAGTCTAGTCCCGGCACCCACTTTGTAGCTGTGTGACCTCAGGCAAGTCCCTAACTGCTCTGAGCCTGGTCTGCAAAATAGGGCTAGGGTCACCCTCTTTGTGGGCGGCAGCACTGTGGGGTGACACCAATCCTGGCACACAGCAGGTGCTCAGTTGACATATGAGGAAAGCAGGGCTCAAAGAGGTCCCACAACATGCCCAAGGTCGCCCAGCCAGAGTGGTGGACTGCAGCTAGAAGCCAGGTCTGTATGCCAAATCCCACCGGGGGGTTCAGGTGTGTGGGGCAAGCCAGCCTGGCAGGGAGGCACCTGCTCACCTCCACCAGCTGCATGAGGTTCTCAAAGTACACCTCCTCGTCGATGCTGAGCTTGCTGGCGTGGTACATGATGCGGTAGTGCTCCACCTTGCCGTCGCAGCTCACACACAGCGTGTAGTCCCCGGGGTAGTTGGTGCTCTCCCGCACCAGGAACAGGCCTGTCTCCGGCGGGTACAGAAGCCGCTCTGCCTGCTCCCGTGTGATCTTGCCATGGAACCAGCTGGTGGGGTGGGGGGCCAGGCCAGGTCATGGCCGCCCAAGGGTACTGACCCTGGCACCTCCCATCACAAGCTTCACTTTCTGAAGGTCCTCCCTCTGTTCAGGAGCCCCATGGTTTCCACTTGCTCAGCGAGGCATTCGAGGCCCTCCCCTCATCTGCTTCCCTGTCCCTGGATGCCACACATGGGACACACACACGCGCACACACACACACACACACACACACACACACACACAGCCTTTGCATGTGCTGTGTCTTCTTCGCAGAATGCCCGTCTTTTCTTTAGTCCTCCTACTCCTATCTTTCCCCTATTTGAGGTCCAGCATCCATGTCCTTCCCTTCATTTCCGGAAGCCCTCGCAGGTGACACGTACACTCCAGCCCCTTACTCTAGCCTCCTGTTTTCCTCTGATTCTCTACTGAAGAACCAGGGACTCCTCTTCCTCCTTTCTCCCCAGACTGGGAGATCCGCCCCGTCCTCAGCAGTACTCACGGCATGAGGCTGAGTTTGGTGCCGGCCTTCACGCCCTCCCGCTTCTGGACGTAATTGGCTGGGATGATGCCTTCACGGCCCACTTTGTTCTTGGCTTTGTACCAGTTGGGGTCCTGGGAAGACGGCAGCCCAGACACATTCTTAGCCCCCACCCTCCCCTGCACAAAACCAAGCCCCAGAGGTGGGAGGGTAGGGGGCTGGGCACGTAAGGTCTCTGATTACCTTGGTGACGGCCACAATGGTGAGCACGTCTCCTTTGCAGAAGGGAAGGTCTTGCTCGGCAGTGCCGTGGAAGTTGTACTTGGCAATACATTCTGTACCGGACGGCCAAGCGGCCTGCAGGGCAGGTGACAGGTGGGTGTGCACAGCCAGGGGCCTCCTTCCACCCATCTACCCACACCTTCAAGGTCACAGCCGCCCTGTGAGCCTGGGTGACATGCCCATCCCCCAGAGATCCCCACAGCCCCAGTCCTGTGTCCACCTCTGAGGGCCTTGTGTCTGATAGTGCTCTCAGAATTCTACTTTGTTAAAAGCCAGGGCTGGGACAGAGGGCTGGGAAGAGGGCGAGTGGATTGATCTAAGCCCCTACTCCCCCTCTTCTGCTCAGCACCCGAGGGCGTGGGCGTGCTCGACTGCCCCAGGCCCCCAGCCCTGAGGTACCTGTATTGCCGACATCTTCTCAGGAGGAGATCCGTGTGCCTGTGTCACAGGGAGGCTGACCTGTCACTTTGGTACCATTAGAGCTGCAAGGGGGCAGGGGGAGATCAAGGAGGGGTGTGAGGAGATAGTCGCCACCCAGTCACTGAGGACCCACACTCCTTCCTCAGAAGAGTGTGGACAGGTGCCAAGGGCTTCCCAGAGCTGAGACTTGGGGCAGGACCTCCCTCTCCAGCCTCAGCAGGCTGAGGGACCTCCCAGCCCTGAGCCTCCAGGCCAGACTCGGGGTCTCTCCCAAGAGCACTGGATAGAGGAGGGGCAGGGGCATGCGGGCTGAGGGACCCAGGGATAGAGGAAGCCACCAGCCTCAAGTCCATAGGGAGCCTCACAGACCTGAAAGAATGGCCAACAGGGACAAAGGAGCCTCGGATATTAGTAGCCCCGGAGCACCTGACCCATCAGCCTCAGCTCTGGAGGCTGGCAAACATTTTGCAGGAAGGGAGGCCAGGGAAGCTCTACTGTGTGACTTGGGAAAGTCATGGAGCCTCTCTGGGCCTCCCACTTCTTTCCCCTCTGAAAGCATGTCCAGGCAGTATCCCCAAAGCCCACTGTACACTGACTCCTAACCTAGCCACCCCACTGCTAGGTCCACACCCAAGACAGGAACAAGAACATCCCCCAGCAGCGCGACGCATCATAAACCTCACACTGGATGCCCAGATGCCCACCGGAGAAAAACGGACACGTTGTGGACATTCACAACAAGTGCTATACCGCCAGCAGCGAACGCGAGTAAACCAGCGAGGCAATCACACTGATGCACGCCCAGCATAATGGTCAACACGAAGCCAGACAGAGGCACAGGCTGTGTGATGATTCCATTTGTATAAAGTGCAAAATCTGGCCAAATGGACCCGTGCTGTCAGGACAGTGACAGCTCTCAGGAGGGGGTGGGGCTGGAGGGGGTACGAGGGGCCTCTGGGTGCAGGTCGTGCGGACAGCCCGCGGCTGTCACTGGGTGGCTGACTTCGTGCTGACTCACTGAGTTGTGCCCTTACAACTGGGGCACTCTCAGGTGCGTATGTTGACTTCAGGAGCCCTGGTGGCACCACAGTTAAGCGCTCAGCAACTAACTGAAAGACTGGTGGTTTGAACCCATCCAGTGGCTGCCGGGGAGAAAGATCTGGTGATCTGCTCCCATAAAGATTACAGCCTAGAAAACCCTATGGGGCAGTTCTGCTCTGTCACATAGTAACGCTATAAGTCGGAATCTACCTGACAGCACACAACAAGAGCAGTGTTTACTTCAGTAAAATCTACCTCCCAAAAAAGCTACCCCAGCCAACCCCAGGTCCCCAAAGCAGCACACAGCTCCCTCCCTGTGCGTGCGCACACATACACGCACGCCCGCGCGCACACATACACGCACGCCCGCACACACACACACACACACACACCCACACCCACACACACACCCACACCCACACACACACACACACACACACACGCGCGCTTCATGGGCCAGCCCAGGGCTCCCACCACCACCACCTCCCCAACACCTCAGGAAACAGAGGGGCTGGGGCTACTGTTCCCTTTTTACAGAAGAGCACACAGAGGCTTGAGCAGGGTCAGGGACTTGTCTATGGTCACAGCACATTAGAGGAGAAATTCCTTCACACACCTTGCCCAAGCTCATTTTATAGACTGGAGAAGGTCTGGGGGCTGGCTGATGACCATAAACATTAGCCCCTGTCCCAGGCCAGGCAGTGGGAGAAGAGATTTCAGTCAAGTGCCTGGGGGAGTGAGTGAATGAGGACTGCAGAGTTAGGTGGGTGTCCTGGAGGAGGGAGTGCCAGAGCTGGGTGTTGAAGACTGGGGGGCTCAGACAGGCAGAGAGCGGGCTGAGGGAGGCCCCCAGGTTGGCACAACAGCCTGGGCAAAGGTGTACGGGTAGAAGACAGGTGCAGCCAGGAGGAACTGGCCTGGCTGGATGCTAAGGGTGAGGGAGGATGGGAGAAGACTCTGCCCCTCTGGGGCTCCCGGACCCCGAGCACTCCTCGCCAGCACCCCTGTAGTGGATGGTTTCAAGTGGGCCTGCATAAGCCTTGCTGGGCGGCAGGGGGCTTCAGATGCCAATGTGAGGAGCCAGGGCTGATTCTGAGGGGCCTGGAGCCTGAGATGTTATAGCAGGGGATGGGGCATGTAAGCCAGAAGAGCAGAAGGAGCTGGGGAGGCCTGGCCACTGCCCAAGCCTGGGAGACCACCCCCACTTCCAGGCCTCACACCTGGTTCTAGAGCCAGGCTGACCTGGGCTCAAAGCCTGGTCTTGCCAAGGTGCGCAGCTCAGGCAAATGACTCTACCCCGCCCCGGTGCACACCTCTCACCCTAGAAGGCGAGAACAGGATCTCCCACAAGCGGGGCTGTGGGGCAGTGTGATGAGACCTTGGACTTGGAAGTGGCTGGCGTAAGGCCTAGCACTAGTCCCCTCCCCTCCTCCAGACAGAAGGGCTTCCCTTCCTCCCAGAACCCATGGCCTTCCAGTCCCCAGGGGCCAGCCCAACAGCCCCTGCTGTCTACAGACAGGGAAACTGATGTCGAAGGAGGATAAGGCTGGACTCCCCCCGATCCCTGGCCCCAGCACACACGTGCGCACGACTGAGTCCCAGGGGTATAAGAACCACAGACCCCATGCTGTGGGAAAGCTATGAGTTCTTCCTACACCTATATTATACAAGCAGGAACTGAGGCTCAGAGAGGTTGAACAACTTGTGTGAAGTCACACAGCTAGTTAGGGGTAACAGCCCAGAGTTTGATTGCTTTGGGGTCTCACTGGGGTTGGCTCAGCCCCCAACCTTCAGGCCCTTTTGAGTAGGACCCTGCCTGCTCTCCACAACCCCTTGCCTCCCCCTCCTCTCAAAACTTGCCGCCACTGCAGGAGGGCGTGGAGGCTGTGGCACCGTTAGTCACCCTCCCAGCTGTCAGTTTGCAAACACTCCCTTCCCGGCCTGCAGCTGCTGCCACCGCCTCCCTACTGACTTGATGATAATAATAAAAATAATCACAGCCCTTGTTTTCTGAACACTTATTCTGCGCCAGGCCCTGTCCTTGGCACATATGGCTCATCAAATCCTCACAACAACTCGGAGAGAGACTATAATTATCCCCATTTCACAGATGAAGACCCTGGTCGAGGGCCAGAGAGGCAAGGTCACACTGTGAATGAGCATTTTCTCATGCTCAGGGTGTCAGATTCCTGAGCTACCCTACCCTCAGGGCCTCTCTGCAGGAGTGCCCCACACGGTGTCCCCAGGAGCTGTTGTCAGATTGGGACACTGGCCTAGCATGGTAACGGAGAGCAGAAGTACCCATGAAGGGCACATAGGGCAGAGGTGGGGTACTCAGAGGAAGGGGCAGGCTCAGGGGTGGTCAGGGTGGGCTTCCTTGAGGAGCTGGGCTTTGAAGGATGCAGAGGATCTGGAAAGGAGACCAAAGGGTTAAATCCTCCCCCTTTGTTCTACTGGCTGTGACTGTGGGACACAGTTTCCACATCTGAACAATGGGTTGGTGATAACCGCCAGCCCACCGGGCTATTCTGAGAATGGAGTCGCTGCCCCTCGGCACTGTGAGTAAAGCTGCCTTGATGCAGACACCCTGGAAACATGAGACATTGACCCTCTGATGACTTCTCCCGGTGCAAGCAGGAGCCTTCCAGCCTGTGTCTTTGCAGAGCCCCCTCCATAAGGCCTTGAGGGTCCCTCTGAGCCATGCCTTGGGGGTGACCTCCTCTCCCAACAGGTCAGAGACCCAGCCAGAGCCAGGGTTACCAGAAGGAAACTATAAACTTAAACCAGTTGCCACAGAGTCCATTCTGACTCACGGCAACCCACGTGTGTCAGAGTAGAACTGTGCCCCATAAGGTTTTCAATGGCTGTGAGCCTTTAAGAAGTAGATTCCTAGGCCTTTCTTCTGAAGCACCTCTGGGTGGATTAGAACCACCAACCTTTTGGTTAGCAGCTGAATGCTTAACCACTTATGCCACTCAGGGACTCCATACTACAAACTTAGGCCTCAATAATCCTGCTTGTATCAAGCATGGTCGGGGGAGGGTTTCTAGGGGTTATTTGAACCTGGGGCCAGGCCATTTTAAGGAGGCAGTATAGGAACATTGTCCTGGGAGTCAGGGGCTCTGGGTCATGCACCTGGCTCTGCCACCAACTTGCTGTGTGACCTTGGTAAAGTTGCTTGACTTCTCTGGGACTTGCTGGCTCCCCAGCACCTCATTCAGACCTCATTTCCCATCTGCCATTCCCAGGACACCTGTGTCCTCCCCACCCCCTTCCCCTTCCCCTTCCATGGAAGTTCCACTCGGGGCCTTCAAGGTGCAGCTGAGGAATCTCTTCTGTTGCACACCTGCCTACGGAAAACACAGTAGGACCATCCTGCAGTACTCTCTGTAGTAGCAAGAGACTGGAGGACAATCCTTCTGTCCATTAATAGGCGACCAAGTAAATAAATCACCGACTATCCCTAAGAGGCCACAGCATACCTCCAGCTGGGCTGGGGACAGAGCAGATTTCTAGGTACCGATGCAGAACATTCTCCATCACATGTTAAGTAAAAACAGCAAAAGAAAACAGCTCAAGTCATTGAGGGAAAAGTTGCTGGGGGAACAGGACAGTTACACAGCTTCTAAGTACCACCCCACCGATTAATCAGAAAGCGGAAAAGCCACCTTCACAGTAAGGATCTCAGGCAGACATCCCCATAACCAAGTGAGCAAACTAAGCATCACAAAGAATGAGACAAGCAGACACTATGTGCCTCCAGACACCATGCACAGATGAGCACACACATCATCTGTGTGGTGCTCCTGCCTGAGCTGTTCAGCCTGAACCCAGTCAGGAGGAAGCAATCAGACAAACCCAGAAAGAGCTGGCCTGGACTCTTAAATAAAACCAATGTCATAAAAGACTCCCTTTCCCCCTCCAAAAAAAAGGCTGGGAGAATGCACTAGATTAAATAGAACATAAAGAAGCTTCACTTCAAAAAGTAATTAATCAAAAACTAAAAATAAATAGAATATAAAGAAACATGACAACAAAATGTAACAAGTGATTCTAGATTAGATTCTGGATCAAAAAAAAAAATAGCTATAAAAATAATTTGGACAATACTGGTCTCTTCCCATCCAGAGCAAAGAAGAGTGAAGACACTCAAAGTCTCAAGGAAACAGTTCAACCACAGCCTCCACTAGCCCAAGACCACAAGAACTAGATGGTGCCCAGCTACCAATACTGACAGCTCTGAACAGGATCACAGTAGAAGGTCCTGGACAGAGTGGGAGAACAATGTGGAACAAAATTCAAATTAATAAAAAAGACCAGACTTACTGGTCTGATAGAGACTGTTGGAACCCCCAAGACTATGGCCCTTAGACAACCTTCAAACCTGGAACTGAACCCACTTCTGGAGATCACCTTTCAGCCAAACAATAGGCCTATAGAGTGAACAGTAACACCCGTGAGGGACATGTTGCTCAGAACAATCAACCATACAAGACCAAAAGGGAAGCATTTGCCCAAAAACACAGTTCAGAAGGCAGAAAGGGGCAGGAAAGATGGACGAATGGAAATGGGGCGCTCAAGGAGGAAGTGGCTAGAGTGCTGTCACATTGAGGGGATTGCAACTAATGTCATGAAACAAAACGTGTATAAATTATTGAATGGGAAACTAATTTGCTCTGTAAACTTTCATCCAAACCACAATAAAATATTCAAAAAAAGAAAAAAAAAATCATTCGGGGATAATTGGGGAAATGGAAATAATAGATAATATTATATATAATAATATAATTAGTAATGAATAAGGAAGACCAAAAAGAACCGACACATTTGAAATGTGGTGTTGGCAAAGAATATCGTATATACCACGAACTGCCAGAGGAACAAACATACCTGTCTTGGAACAAGTACGCCAGGATGTTTCTTAGAAGCGAGGATGGATGACAACATGCTTGGTAAAATAGGGTTTGCAAAAAAGAGGAAGACCCTCAACGAGATGGACTGACACAGTGGCTGCAACCACGGGCTCAAACATAGCAACAGGTGAGGAAGGCGCAGGACCGGGCAGGGTTTCGTTCCGTTGTACAAAGGGTCACTATGAGTCGGAACCAACTCGAGGGCACCTAACAGCAGCAAACAATGTTACTTTTCCTAAGTATGATCACTGTACTTATGTAAATGATACATGCTAAAGTACTAAAGGTATAAAGTACTGAAACTAACACTGACATAAACAGCAAAAAAATACATATACACATGCTTATGTATGCAACTTACAGACCCACGTGTGCATGTACAAATGGAGTAACATGTTAAGAACTGGGGAATCTGGGTGAAGGATATATGGGCATCATCATACTATTATTTCAACTCCTCTAGAGGCTTGAAATATTCAAAATAAAAAGATGGGAAAAAGCAAGGTGCAAAACTTTGTTATACTACCGCTTGTTTTTAAAAGAGGACATATAATACATATACAATCTCAGATAAACACAGATTATCTGTGGAAAGAGACAGGAAACTGATAAAGAGGTTGCCTTGGGGACCTAAAGGGGAGAGCAGGGACCAGAAGTATGAGGGAAGTTTACTTTCCACTGTATATTTGCTATTTTGACCTGTTTGACTTTTCTTTTTAACTATGTGCATCTATTACCTCCCCCACCGAACAACCAAATAAAAATAAGTAACTTCTTAAAACGCACCACCTCTGTCAGGGGCCTTCCTTGGCTCCCCAGCCGTGCTGGCTGCCGTGGGCCTCCACAGCCTCTCGCATCTCCTGTGCACCGCTAAGAAACTCACTGGTTGTAGCCTGTGGTTTAGGCAGACCAGGAGCTCTGCAGCGGGAAAGCTGGGCCCGGAGTGGCCGCTCAGTAAATGAGTGCTGGCTGGCTGGCTGGCTGAATGAATGAATGAATGAATGAATAGGAAAAGCGGGGCTGGCTGTACCACACTGAGATCCCAGCCCCATGGTCTCATAACCAACGGGTCTATACTTAACCCCAAACAGACAGCAACTGTCACCCCACCCCTACAGGGCTAGGGACAAGGGGCTTCGGATGTGGCAAGGTCAATGCTTCACTCTGACTTCCTGCTCCCAACCCTGCTCCCAGCAGCCCTTGTGCTGGGGTCCCGGGAACAGGCTAGGCATTGTGCCCAAGCACTGAGGTCAGTGGCCGCAGCCTCTGGCAGGCCCTTCTCGGGAGCCCAGAATGGCGTAGGGGGGGTGGGGGAAGGGAAGGAGAATTGGGAGCCTCGACACTCCCAGGCTGCCCTTTTCCTACCCCAGGGGCAGCTGCAGACCCCAAAGCCAGGCACGTGCTGAGGGCCCTGGTAGGTCAAGGGGCTCCTGCCCAGCCCCCTCACCAAACCTCCACTGGCTAATGGGGCGTGGGAGCCTTTGGTAACTGTTTACACCCAGCTAAAAATACTCACTGAAAAGGGAAGTGCACAAGAGACCCGGGGGGAACTCGAGGCCTTGGTCCCAGAGACGCTGGTCTTGCCCACAGGACCCAGCTACACCCTCTGTGGGTGGGGCAGTCACTGGAGGCAACAGGCACTAGGAAGGTCCACTCTGTCATCTCATTCTTGGAGCCAGTGTTTCTGGAGCCTTCCTATGTGCCCAGCCTCATGCTTGGTGGGCTGAGGGTGGGCAGGAGGTGGAGAAAAGGGCCCAGGAGGGCCTGCCTTTGGGGACCCAAGAATTCCACCCATTGGGCTCTCCTGTGCTCAGCCCAAGCTGGGTACTGGGGACCCCAACAAAAAGCAGACCTGGTTCCTGTCCTCCATCCTGGCTACTGGACAGTCCACCACGGCCTGGTGTGCTCAGTGCCTCAACAGAGGGAGGAGAGAAGGGGCAATGGGGGAAGGCTCCTAGGAAGAAGGGGGAGGGGAGGTGGAGCTGGTCCTGGAAGGATTTCAGGTGGAGGCATGGGGGTGGGGCACCAGGATTAAATTAAATAGTGGTACAGAGGGTGGAAGGAGCCTTGGTGGCATAGTGGTTAAGTGCTTGGCTGCTAACCAAGAGGTTGGCGGTTCGAGTCCACCAGCCACTCCGTGGGAGAAAGATGTGTCAGTCTGTTTCTGTAAAGATTATAGCCTAGGAAATCCACTGGGGCAGTTCTATTCTGTCCTATAGGGTCGCTATGAGTCGGAATCAACTAGAGGATAATGGGTTTGGTTTTTTTGTTTGTTTTTTACAGAGGGTGGGAGGAACCCTGGTGGCACACCAGTTAAGTGCTTGGCTGCTAACTGGAAGGTCAGAGGTTCAAACCCACAAGCTGCTCCGAGGAAGAAAAGACCTGGTGATCTGCTCCCATAAAGAATCCAACCTAGGAAACCCTGTGCAGTAGTTCTACTCTGTCCAACCCTACGGGGTCGCTCGCTGTGAGTCAGAATTGACAGGACACCCAACTACAACAACAAAAGGGTGGTAAAGAGCTTGTTAATTAGGGCTGAAGAGGGGGCTCGGGGTGGGGGTCCCAGGAGGCTTTGAACCCAGGCCCGGAAGTTTCCTACAGGTCACAGGACAGCTCCTGGCAGGATTAAGTTTCGGGTTTGGGCACACCCCCTGGGAAAGAGCAGTGTTCCTGAGGAGGGCGGGGGGACCATCAGCAGTTGGGCTGGTTTGGCAGCAATAGAATCAGCCCCACCCCTGGTTCTGCAGCACCTTCCCTGGCAGAGGGCACCCAGGCTGCCGGCACTGGGGCACCCCCGGCCACACAGCAGGCAGCGCCCCTGGAGGGCTCCCACTGACCCCAGCGCCTCTACCGCACAGATGTCTCAGGGCCCGGGGGCAGTCGAATTACTCGCAAGACCCTCAGAGATGCCTAACCCCCCCTGGGGGTTGCGGGAGGAGTGGAGGCACGCCCCACTTTGGCTCCTGCGTGCTGCCCCTGCCCCATCCCACCTACCTTGGGGGCTCCCTGAGCCTCCAGCACCCCCCCTGACCTAAGGGGAGAGGAGAATTTAATGGCTGAAAAATATTAAAAACCAAATTATGGCAACTCACTGGCTTTTTTCCCGCCCCCAGTGGCTCAGTGGGACCGGAAATCCCATCTAGTGGTTTGGGAGAGGTGGGGGCTGGGGTTAGAGGAGGCTAATGGGGGAGCCTCCTCCCCCATCAACGCGGCTTGAGGCTGCTACTCCTGGCCCAGAAAGGTTTCTAATTACCGCTCAGGAGCCTAATTACTGCCAGATGCCTCCCCAGGGCCCTCACCCAGGCCTCTGCTCCCCCAGCATCACCAGGCACAGGCTGTGGTCTTTGCATATTCATTTGCATACATTTACATATAGTCTCAAGTCACCTGATCTCCAACAAACCCCTTAAAAATCAAGGGTTGTCCCTGTCCCTCATCCCAACGTCCCCTAGTCACATTACGGATGGGGAGACTGACGCCTAGAGGCCCGTGAGCGGTCTAGAACTTGGGCCTCAGATTCCTGCTCCCTCATCTCTGAGCTGGGATGGGCAGAACACTCAGTTCAGAAAGTAAAGCTATGGGCCCATTGAAAAGGACATGCATACTTGCTCCCCACTGGAGGGAGAGAGGGTTTATCAGCAACCTCCCTCAGTAGGAGGAGCTGTGAAAATGAAAGTATGAGAATGAGCGCCCACGGAGCCAGCCCACTGTGAGGCAAGTACAGACAGCCATGTGTGATTCAGGACCGGGTCACTCAACTTCCAAGGAGTAAAGCGGGGACTTGAGCTCAGAACTGTCTGAACTTTGGTCAGGAGAAAACCCTCCCACCTTTCCCTAGGACCAGCCTGAAAGTGGACAGATGGTCGGTGGGATGCTGGAGGCAAGAGGGCGGAGTAGGCAGCTGAGGGGACATCCGCCTAGAGCTTGGCCCCTGCTCTGGGAAGCACAGGTTAAATTTGTGCCCACTCCTTGCTGGTCTGCTGTACCCTGCCTTGCACAGACAGGCCAAGAGCTTGTCCAGGGCCACACAGCAACTAGAAAATAAGAGAGGCCAGCAGCCCTGGAAAGGGCAGAAACTCTAAGCAAGGATCTCGCTTCCCCAAATGCTTCTTGGTTTTCATGGGCCCTCCCCCTCCAGGAAGCCCTCCAGGTTGCTCCAGCCCACGCAGATGCAGATTACCAGCTTTGAACTCCTACCAGCCCTGCCGGGAAGTCGGAACCACAGACCTTCCCTAACTGACTCCTCTGAGTCTGGTCTCTACTGGTTCTTCATTCTCCCCTATGATCTCCCTGCAGTGTGGACAGCATAGGCCACAGATGCACGGGACTGGGTGAGGACGAGGTGCTCGGCTGGGCAGGGGTCAGGTGACACCCAGGCTTTCCCTGGCCCACAGAGTTCAACTGTGCTGGGAGGACAGGCAGGAGGGCACAGCAGCCTCTCTCCAGCACCTTCCTTGACTCCTCCTCTGGGCCCAGACCAGGGAAGGGGAGGGAGGGGGCGGAGGGAAGCTGCGGTTGGAGGCCTAGCCCCCGCCAAGGCATACACAGCTAATGTGTGATGAGAAGCTGTCCCCCTCACAGCACCTCAAAACCAGGAAGAGAAACCCAGTAGACGGAAAGGGTGGGTTGGGCTGCCTGGGGCACTCCAGCCCCTGGGGACCTGCCAAGGGGTGCTCCTCAGGTACGGTGTGGACAGTCCTGAACAAACCACTTCTCCCTATGGGCCTTGGTTTCCCCATAGGAGAAATGGGATTCTCTATTTGGTCCTGCCAGTCTACCTCTAATCGGTGCAATCTGTAACCAATGGTGCTACATGGCACCTGAAAACCAAGCACCCAGTGGGTGGAGCTCTCTGGTCCTCTGGTGGGCTTTGGTCCCTCCTGGGGAGCAGGGGCAGGGCCCCAAGGCCAGCCTCTCCCTGCTAGCTTCTCCCCTCAGCCATGCAGGGAGCACACTAGTTCTTCCTTCACCAGCTCTTTATTTTTAGGTCTGAATTTGACTTTAATCATTACTTAGCGGATTCTATTTCCAGCTCTCAGATGAAGGGACCCAGAGGAGAGGAGGAAGGGAGGCAGTGCTCCCTGCCTGGCATGGGGGCAGCCTGCTCCTCCACCCATCCTGTCCCCCAGCCAAGGTGGAGAGGCTGAGAAACACCCAAAGGGCTCACCCCAGCCAGGCCAGCATCTTGGGGAGGACTCCACCCTGTGACCTCATCTCAGCCCAAGCTGTGGGACAGGAGGGCAGCTATAATGCCCACTTCCCCTACACCAGGAGCAGGAAGGAGGGAGCACCCCATAGCCAAAAGTCTGAGGTCACTGGCCTGAGGGACCTCTGCAGTGAATGGGCCACCTGGAAGAGGACCTTATGCCTAGGTTAGTCCCAGGAGTGCCAAGCTGAGACTACTTTTCTCCGACTGTCCATGGGGCAGCCCCAGGAGGGCCCCTCCCAGTTACTCTGGTCTCCACAGAAGGCAGAGCAAGAGGAAGCAAGGTGAGTCACAGCAGTGCGCCCTCAGGTTAGACCTAGGAGACACTCGGTGAGAGGATGCTAACACACAAAAGGTCCCCAGAGACTCTGCAGACCTTCTATGTTCCCTTCCAACTCCCCATTGGAAGGCTCTAGAATCCCCCAGCTTTCTTCCCTCCTGTACCCACTGGGAAAGGGAGGGAAGATGAGCTGGCATGGCTGCCCCGAGATTGTGGCTCAGGATGCCTGAGTTCCTAGCCTAGGTCTCAGTTTCACCAGGGGGCTAAGTAGGGTTCTCTTTCCACTGGGGAAATGCTAGGCTTGCCTAGCAAGTAACCAAACTGGGAGGCGGGAGGCAGCGGGCTCTTGGCAAAGAGGCCTAGCCCACTCAGCTGTGAGACCGGAAAAGGGAGGGGCGGGGTCAGGCCCAGGAAACTAACCAGCCTCATGTCCTGGGCCAGCCAATTACACTGTGATGGGGACAGAGAGGCAGGGTGGCGGGCAGGGCACTGGCCACAGCAGCCTAGAACCTCAGACTCAGAGGGTTTCAAAGGGTCACCCTTCTGCCCTGCTGCGTGAGCGGTCAGCCAACCTCCGCCCTGTGTGGCACGTTGAGCGAGACAGCCTGTGATGGGCATTCCTTCAACAATGCCAACTAGGGCTTACTCTTACAAAGGGCCTACTAGAGGCCAGGAGTCGTGCCAGGCACGTTCTAGTACCTGGTTAGTTATTTGCAAACACCCCCTCTGAAGCAAGTATCACCATCCCCATAATATATATAAAGGAACTCCAGCTCAGAGGCCAGTGACTTGCCCAAGGTCTCTCCACCTTGGACTAAACGGCACGGCTGGGCCTGGAACCCACGTCTACTTGCCCACTCTCTCCAATACCCCTGGCTGCTTTTGCGGCCTGCAGTAACAACCACCTCAACAGCGACAGATGGAAACAACGCAGGAGCTCAGTGACAAGGTTTGAGGCGGAGCTATTTGGAATATTCTGTAGCTTTTTAGACGGAAACTTACACCAGAGAACAACAAGAGAAAGTGTCTCTGGGCAGGGCATTAAACGGAAACCGCTGTCATGGCATATGCACAGGAGGAAGGAGAAAAGAGTTAGGAAGACTGGCAGCCAACTCCAAAACGAGAGCAGTCACTCTGTCAGGTGAAGAGAGAGTGGATGATGTTTGTTTTGTTTTCTAATTCTCTGTAGTGCTGTTTTGTTACATTCTCATTTCAGGAAATTAGTCCATGAGTAGTTTTCTAGGAGTGAATTTGCTTCCCTGGGACCTGCCTGCCCTCCAGCTCTGGCCTTGGTGTCTGGGACCTTGACAAATGACACCTGCCTCTTCTGTCATGGGACAGCCTCCGGGATTCGGGACAGCCCCCAGACACAGAAGCGTGACCACTGCTTGCTCCCTACCTCCTCTTTCCCAGGCCAAACACCCTGTTCTTTGGGGACTGGGTGTCAAGCCTCCGAAATCCCTCAAAAGATGGAACCCAGAACTGGACCCAGGCTGTCCTGCCAATCAGGACACCGTGCCAGGTCAGGCCACCTGGCAGCTTTTGGGACAGCCATGTCACTATGGATCTCAGGCCTTAACCCCTGCTGGTGCTTTTTAGAGGAAGCTAGAAATCTGCCCCTTCTCGAACACTTGGTGTGGGACACTGAGAGGTGGCTCAACCTCTCTGGGCCTGGTGCCCCTTGCAATGGTGCTGGAGAATGTCTTCTGCTCCTTTCTTGTCCTCAACCCAGTGCAGAGAGAATTGCAGTTACTAAAGAGCAGGCGGAAGGCACCAAGTCCACCAGGAAAAAACACATCCCTGCACACAAGCTAGCCTAAAGCCAGATTCCTTTCCACAAAGGCCTTGGGACCCTGGGCCTCATCCTCACAGCCCAGAGTTGATAAAAAAGCGCCCAACCATGTCCAGCCCCATCCCCAGCCCCTCAGGCTGGAAAGGAAGTTGGGTGTGGGACTGGGTGAAGGAAGCCTCACAGGCCTGTGACAGCTGGGCCCCCTCCACTGAGCATATCAGGGCCAACAGGAAAAAACTCTAAACCAAGGGCAGGGGTCTTGAGCAGGACAAAACTGTCAGCAGTCCTAAGAATGTCCAGACACAGCTCAGCATCCTCCAGGGGACCCCCACCCAGAGCAAGAGGATCTGGCCACACTCCTAACCTCACGCCCATTGCCTCTGCCCTGTTCCTGCTGGGGATACAGCAACGTAGACACTGGAACCCCCAGGGCATGGCGGGTGTGGGGGGGAGAGCTTGGAACAGGCCCTGCAGGTGTCCCTACCCTAACAATGTCCCCATGCCAAGGGTGTAGGACACTGCCAGCGGTGACAGGGCTCCCACCTTCTCCATCCTGATCCCATTCTTGTTCTGAACTTGAACGTGCTCCCGTGCCAGATGGCCTGAGGAGGTGGGGAGAGAGGGAGAGCTGGGTCTGGACTGACCACTAGGCTGTTGCAGTTCAGGGTTAGGGGACAGGACCTAGGCATCCTCGCCATGCCACACAGGTGCCCACTCACATCCACTGCATCCCGCCAGTGGGACCCAGCCTCAGGCACCAAGGGGAAACCCCATAGGCAGCCCTGATGGCGCCTAAGCCCAGACCCAGGCAGAGCTGGGGCCGGAAGCCCTCTCCCTCCTCTCGGGTCTCTGTGGGGGAGCACGTGCTAAACCCACACAGTTCTTCCGGGGCCAGGGTGGGGGCCTGAGTCCCTGTTGGGTGAAGGTGCCTGCCTAACTCCACTCCACCCCCAGCAGCCCAGCTCTACAGAGCTGGGGATGAGAGGACAGCCGGCCTAACTCCGAGAGGCCTGGTGGAGCGACCTCCCCCTTTGAGCCTCAGTTCCCTGGTCTACAAAATGGGCAGGGAAGTGAACCCCTAATTAAGCTCCAAGCTCCGAGGATCTGGTGGCTGGACACGCCCCTTTCTGATACCTGGCCTGGGCCCTGCAGAGAATGAGAGACTGGGCTGACCAGGCTGCCAGGAGGTGGGGGCATGGTGTCACTTTCACCCAGGAGCCAGGCCTGCCCAGTTTCCCCACCCAAGGGTCAGAGGTCCCTTGGCTTAGGCATGGTCTTCTGGGAGGCTGAGAGTCACAGGTTCAGTCCCAGGACCTGCGCCTCTGGTGGGGCTCAGGGGAGCTTAGCAGGGCCTCAGTGAGGGAGGGGTCAGACCTATGAAGACCAAGACACCTGCAAGAAGGTCCTGGGCAGGGAAGGAAACACTCCCAGGAGTGCAGCCCCTTCTACAGGGCCCTGGACCATGTTGACCCTCTCCCTCCGGGCTCCAGCCACCCCCTACTCTGAGCTCCACACAGGGGACCTCAGGGTGCCCTGGGGCAAGTATGTGAGGCTTGCTGAGCAGTGTCTCCCTCCCGCATTCCCTTCCCAGTCCGATTCTGACAGTGACTCCCTGTAGAATTCGAACTCGGGAAGGAGGGTGTAAGGGAGTGGGGGATGGGAGTGGACACAACGGCGGTGGCAACAGAAGCGGGATGTGTGACCTCCACCCTCCTCCCTCTGAGGGACACCGACGCCCACCTTCTCCTGGGCTACAGGGCACTCACCTCTCTCGGGGCGCTGCGGTCCGAGCCACCTCACCGCGGGCGGCATCAGCGGCCTGCGGGACGGTCCATGCGGGCAGAGGGGAGGGAAGGGGCGCGGGAGCCCCCGGGGGGGTGCGGTGCAAAGAAGTATGGGTGTGGAAAGAGGAGGAGGAGGGAAGACCAGACCGCGGTAAGGGGATGGATGGCCGCGCGGCCCGGGTCGGGGAGGGAAGAAAGGCGGGGGAAGGGGGGCGGGAGGGAGTCGGGGGGAGGAAACAATGTAGCCGGCGCGGCCCCGGCAGAGTTCCGCTTCCGAACGCCGCCGCCACAGTTCGATTTTGGAACGTCGCGCCCGCTGCCGAGGGCCGCCCCGGACGCTCGATCAGGGGCCGCGGGGGCTCCCCGCGCTCCACGCCCTGGAGGCTCCGGCGGCCACAGGCTGGCTAGGGCGGGAGGGGCGGCTGACCAGGGGACGGCCCCGACGGTGGCGCGGCCAGGCGATCGCCCCGCTCGGACTCCACCCCAGCAGGACCCTAGGGCAGGGCGCGGGGTGGGGCGGGAGCGGGAGGGCGGCGACGGTCTCGGCGGCGGCGCCCAAGCTCAGCTCGCCCGGGGCTCCGCTGGGAGGAAGCTCGCAGGCCTGGCGAGAGGAAGCGCGGCCCGGATCCTCCGCCCGCGGCAGCGCGCCTGCGCGAGGGGGCCGACGAGGCGGCGCCCCCTGTCGGGCGCCGGGGGCACTACGGGGGTGTGTGTGTCTGCGCCCACGCCCTGCCCCCACCTGCTTGTCTGCGTTGGAGGCGCCTAAAGGCCCCTCCCAGAGGGCCGACCACCCCGCCTTGGTGCAAGCTCGGAGCCTTCTCCCGGCCCAGCTACCCCAGTGTAGCAGCGGTGGAGGGTGGGCCTGGATACTTGTCTTGGAGTCTGCTCGTGGGGAGTGGGCCTCATTCGCAGCAGTAAGCATTCATTCATACATTCATGAATACTTCCTGGCGCCGACAGCGTGCCAGGCCCTTTTCTGGGGTCGAGTAAGACCCCTTCACTGCTGTCAAGGATGGAGAAACTGACAGGCCAAGAGACAATCACAAAGAAGTAATTGATAGAAGTGGAGAGGTGATGTACAAGGTCCACAGGAAGCAGACAAGAAGGGAGGGCTAATGGGGAGACTTCACTGAGCTTAGGGCGCCCGGCGGAGAGAACAGCATGGACAAAGGCAGGGAGAGGTGAGAGAGTGGTGGCTTCTGGGAAATATGAATTGCTCAGTATGGCTGCAGCTTGCAGTGTGGTTTAGAGGGGGTAGTGGGACAGAAGGTCTTGGGCAAGCAGCAGGGGCAAGAGAGATTACAGAGACTTGTGGGACTTTCTGGGACTTTATTTTCAGCCTGGAGGCAATGAGGAAGTTGTTACTAGCTGTGTGACCTTGGGCAAGTTACTTAAAGTCTCTGTGATTTCAGTTTGCCCATTTCATCAAATCGGGAAAATAATGGCAGCAACTTCTTAGGGTTTTGTGGGGGAGGAAATGAGTTAATGCGTTTCAAGTGCTTAGTGTGCAGTGGCTGGAACATGGTGAGCCCTCAGTTAAGTGTTGGCTGTTACTATATACCATTGTTAATGAGGAGCAGGCAGGCGATCCACTCGGAGCCACAGACCAGACACTGTATGCTGGGGTGAGAGGTGGGGGGTGCAATGATGGGGAGACCAGAAATGCCAGTGTAGGTAGGGGGAGTCGGAGCACTTTCTAGGGACTGGGCCATAAAGGAAGGATCAGGCTTGGGTTGGGAGAGAGGAGGGGACATTTCCAAGAGCAGGGGGAAGTGAAGCTTGCTGGCAAAGTCTTGGAACCTGGAATAAGTAGGGAGGAGCTGATGGAGTATGAGGGACGGTAAAGACTGTTTGGGAGAGAGAAGTAGGGAGACGCTGTGGCTGCAGATTGCAAAGAGCCTTGAATGCCAGGAGCAGGAACTGGGTGTGCCCCTCAGACACACCACAGGTTGTACCTCTGACCCACTACACTCTGGGGCCAGCGTCTGAGCAAGGGGCTTCCGCTACAGGGAGGAAAGCAGTAACACCCCTGTGCTTTGAGGAGACTTCCAGTAAGTCTGAGATAGTAGTGGTGTAATGGAAAAAAGCATAGGTTTTGGGTTCAAATCTCATGATTAAATCTTGGCTCAGCCACTTACTAGCTAGCTGTGTGACCTTGCACTAGTTACCTAAGGTCTCTGAGCTTGGTTTCCTCTTCTGTAAGACCAAGCTCTGACTATACCTATCTCACATAGCTCTCTCTGGAGAGGTGGTACAGATTCAGCAAGATAAAGGTCTGAGGATGGGAGTGTGGGGAGAGTGCTCAGCAGGTTGGTTTCCCTTTCTTTCCTCTGATGTTGAGGTCTAGATGGAATGATAACATGGGGCTTGAATGGGGAGGGGGGAGTTCCTCCCAGCCACAGACAGGAAAACTTCCACAACTCTGCAAAGATTTCTAAAAGGGAGAATTGACATCTCCTTCCCCTCCCCTGGCTGAATCAGCTAGCAGGATGGGAAAGAAAGGACTGTTAGGATTTGTGGAAAATGCCCTAGTTCCCACATGGGCTTTGTCACTCACCCATCTCCATCCCCTTGGCCCCAAACACGCTTGACTCTTTTCCTTGGGTGTGCTGTGGCCCAGAATGTGAACTTTGGAGTCAAACAGACCTGCATTTGAATCCTGGTTCCACCTCTCCACAGCAGTGTGAAGTAAAAATTTTAACCTCTCTGAACTCCAGGCACTGGGGATAAAACCAGGAACAAATCAGTCACGGCCTCGTCCCGCAGAGTTGTCTTTTCTCTAGTGGAAGAGTCAGACAATTAACCTCCAACCTCACTTCTCATACATCATTTATTCATTCAACACAAATTTATTGAGCACCTACTAAGTGCTGGAGCCCTGGTGGCGCAGTTGTTAAGAGCTCAGCTGCTAACCAAAAGGTTTGCAGTTGAAATCTACCATCTGCTCCTTAGAAATGCTACTGGGCAGTTTTACTCTGTCCCATATAGTTGCGGTGAGCTGGATTAAACTCGATGGCAATGGGTTTGTTTACCAAGTGTTAGGTGCTGTCCTGGATGCTGGAGATCGAGTGAACAAGACTACCATGGCTCCTGCCCTAGAGAATAAATAAATAAACAAGGTCATTAGACCCTGTGGTATGAAGGCAATGAGCATGGGAGGGACTATGGAGAGGTGAGGCACTGAGCTCCACTTTCAGCCAGTCCTTGGGGGAGTGAGAGAGGGTGCTCCAGGCAGAGAAAACCCAAACCCATTGCTGTCAAGTTGATTCGAACTCATAGTGATCCTACGGAACAGAGTAGAACTGTCCCATAAGGTTTCCCAGACTATAATCCTTATGGAAGCAAACTGCCACATCTGTCTCCCTCACAGCAGCTGGTGGGTTGGATCTGCTGACCTTTCAGTTAGCAGCCGAGCACTTAACCACTGTGCCACCAGGGCTCCTGGCAAAGGAGACATGGAAGTTAACACCTGAGGTAGGAAAGGGCCCCGGGGCTTGAGGGACAGCCAGAGGATGGCCCCAGCTAGCAGGGGAGAGCGGATGAGAGGAAGTGAGGCAGATGGCAGGGGCCAGATCTTGTATGGCTTAGACTCCAGAGATTTTATTACATGAGTTTGGGTTTGATTACATGAGCAGTGCGGAGCTGTTGAAGGACTTTAAGCAGGGGAGTAACATGATCTAAAGCTTGTTTTTGTCTTTTTAATTTGCATTATTTCTTATAGGTTTGATCAAATTTTTAAAAAATAAATTATTTTATTTTCATTGTTGTTGAAAATACAGTAAAAAGTCACCAATTCTACTCAGCCAGCAGGAGAAATGAAGTCTTGATACATGCTACAACATGGACAGAGCTGGAAGACATTATGTTGAGTGAAATAAGTCAATCACAAAAAGACAAATATTCTATGACCACACTTACATAAAAACACAAGAAAAGACAAATGTATAGAGAACAAAGTTTATTAGTGGTTACCAGGGGCAGGAGGGAGGGGGAAGGGGGGGTCAATAGTGATGGAAAAATTGCATTGATTAAGGATAGAGTTGCACAGCTGATTATTGTAATTGCTGTCAT
>NW_004443966.1:20184179-20193127 GCF_000243295.1 Trichechus manatus latirostris | reverse complement strand
AATTATCCTATATGGGATCAAATTAGTAACAGCAACTCAAAAGATTAGATAGGAACCTTAGGGGGCAGGGAGTTTATGTTAATGGGGGAGGAACAACTCAGAAAGGGAGGGTGAGAAAGGTTGCACAACTCGAAGAATGTCATCAATGTCCCTAAATTGTACATGTAGAAACTGTTGAACTGGTGTATATTTTGCTGTGTACATTCTTAACAACAAAATGAATAAAATTTCAAAAATACACCAAATTAACAATTTCTACTTGTACAGGTCAGTGACATTGATTATATTCTTCAAGTTGTGAAACCATTCTCCCCCTCCTTTTCCGTTTTCCTCTTCCATTAACCTAAACTCACTGCCCCCTCAGCTTCCTATCTAACCTCTCAAGTTGCTGTTGTCTAGTTGATCCCATACAGATTGTTCTTTAAAAGAGTAGCGTGCCATGGTTAAGCACTTGGCTGCTAACTGAAAGATCAGCGGTTCGAACCCACCAGCCACTCCATGGGAGAAAGATGTAGTAGTCTGCTTCCATAAAGATTACATAAGATTAGCCTTGGAAACCTACACGCAGTTCTACTCTGTCGTATAGGGTCGCTATGAGTCAGAATCGACTCCACAGCAACGGGTTTGGGATATAGATAGCTCTTTAAAACAGCACAATGCTCAAGGCAGACATGCTTTACTAGTTAAGCTAACCTATTGTTTGGTTTAAGGAGCACTGGTGGTGCAGTGTTTAAGTGTTTGGTTGCTAGCCAAAAGGTTGGCACTTCAAACCCCCAGCCACTCTTCGAGGGAAAGATGTGGTAGTCTGCTTACAGCAATGAGTTTGGGTTTTTTTGGTTATTGTTTGGTTTAAAGAAGACTTCAGGGGATATTTTTGGTTTAAAGTTTAAAAATTATCTCAGGACAATAGTTTTGGGGGTGTTATGGGTTGAATTGTGTCCCCTCAAAATGTGTGTCAACTGGCTAGGCCATGATTCTTAGTATTGTGTGGTTGTCCTCCATTTTGTAATCTGATGTAATTATCCCATGTGTTGTAAATCCTAACCTCTATGATGTTAATGAGGCAGAATTAGAGGCAGTTATGTGAATGAGGCAGGACACAATCTACAGGCTTAGGTTGTATTTTGAGTCAATCTCTTTTGAGATATAAAAGAGAAAAGGGAGCAGAGAGGAGGGGGACCTCATACCACCAAGAAAGAAGAGCCAGAAGCAGAGCATGTCCTTTGGACCTGGGGTCCCTGTGCTGAGAAGCTCCTAGACCAGGGGAAGACTGATGACAAGAACCTTCGCCCAGAGCCAACAGAGAGAGAAATCCTTCCGCTGGAGGTGACATCCTGAATTCAGACTTCTAGTCTCCTAAACTGTGAGAGAATAAATTTCTGTTTGTTAAAGCCATCCACTTATGATATTTCTGTTACAGCAGTGCCAGATAACTAAGACGGGAGGTTCATCCAGCTTTAATGGCTCTAGAAAGTCAGGATTCCATGAGAATTTGAAATTCTGTTCTACGTTTTCTCTCTTTTGGATCAGGATTCTTCTATAGAATCTTTGATCAAAACGCTGAAACATGTTTTTCAAAGATCTCTCTGGTTGTTGTTGGGGGCAGAGGGGGCAAGAGTGAAGGCCAAGAGACCACTGAGGAGACTGGTGCCATGGTCCAGGCCAGTGATGATAGGCGTGGGCTCTGGTGGAAGCAGTGGGGACAGAGGAAAGTGGATGGATGTTGGAGAGTCAAGTGACAGGTCTCGGTGATGGGCTATGTGTGGGGAGTGAGGCCACAGGAGAAGTCAGGCCTGCCGCCTTACCCGGACAAGGGTGGTACCCTTCACTGAGATGGGGAGGACCTCTGGAGAGGGGCAGACTCGGGGTGGCACTCAAGAGCTTGATTTTGGACCAACTGAGTATGAGATACTGATTAGATGTGGAAAGGCCAAGTTGGCCTTTGGCACCTCGTTTTATAGACAAAGATTGAGGCTCAGAACATAAGAAGAATTTTCCTCTAATCCCACCACCAGGAATTGGGTTCAGGTCTGAGGACCTCCAAAGCGTGAGGTACTGAGCAGGCTCCTCACCCACTTTAGGAAAGGAAATAGTCAGAAGAGGGTCTTAGGGGTCTTAGGGTTTTGGAGGAAGTTTAAGAGGAGCCCTCTTGCAGCCAGGGAGGCTCAGCACTAGCTTCCCTGGACTGGACTGCGCTGCTCGCCCCTGGCCTGGTGGGGGCTGGGGGAATAGAGCAAGGAGAGGCTGAGTCCTGCTGGGTGTGGGCAACGGAGCATTGTTACCACACAGGCCAGCTGGGCTAGCTCTATGCAAAGTTAGCTTGGTTGCCAGGCGTCTAGAGCTTAAGCACTTATACAGCTGGACCGGGCTCCCCAGGTCCCTTGGGAAGGGGAGGGCCTACGCTCCCTCCCCAGCCTCCTCCCCTCCCCCCAGCCTCTCTGCTCTGAGATGACGGTTTAGAGAAGCTGGTGTGAAATAGCTTGAAACTCTGGCCGGTTGGGCCGTCCCTCAGGGCAGAAAACAGGAAGCCAAGATTAAAGGCAGATTTTCAGCAAAGTCCCCTTCCACTTCCTGCAGAGCAGGTGCTGGGGCTGAGCTCGGGAGCTCGGAGCTCAGAGCTCGCTGCAAGCAGAGGGGTGGGCCAGCTCTGCTGACAGCACGTCCGGTGGGGTGGGACGCGGCGGGCGCCCGCAGCAGCGCTCCTCTGCTCTGGGAGATGTTCTCTGGCCCCGTCATCACCACCTGCACCGGGGAGCTTCTGCCCAGGCCCCTGGGGAACGAGTCTCTTCCAGAAAGAGGCTGTGGAAGGTGGAAGAAGCGGCCGCTGGCAAAGAGGCCCAGTGGGGACACACACAGGAACCTGGGGGCAGATGGGAGGCAGCAGGACAAGCAGAAGGGGACCAAGCGGGGTCCCCAGGCCTGGTGTGAATCTTACTTCCCTGCTGCAAAATCTCACTGACCTGTGAGGGTGGGTTGAAGGGTGAAAGCGGTGGGAAGAGTGGCTTAAGGGAAGGGTGGCCACGGAGACTAGACCAGTGCTGGGGGCTGAGGGTCCTTGGAGAAGGGCAGGAGGCAGGGGAAATCGAGTGGCCACAGTGGCCCCAGCCGTCTTAATGCCAGGTGTCAGCCGCTGGCTAGACAGCTGAGCTGACACTGCAGCTGCTGAAAGCTCAGGGAACTAGGGGCCAGGACCTCTTCCCCTTCCTGACCCACAGGAGAACAGGCCCCCGGACTCCATCAATTCTAGAAGCTGAATCTGCCGAATGCTGAGGCAAAGCCTCTCCTCCCAGATAAGCCCTCTTGCTCTCCTTAAGGAGCCTGAACCCCCACCCTTAGAAAGCTGTCCTTGGCAGTAAGCATTGCCCTCCTGAATCCAGGAGCATCACATATCGAAACCTGTCCCCACTTCCCACCCCCAGGCTGGATGGATTTAGCATAAGCATGAGGCATTGGCCTGGGAAAACCAGGCCTAGGGACAGACCTTGCTTCTGGCTTTGGGCAAGTGCTGCAGCTCTGGCCTCGGTTTCCTCACCTGTGCACAGAGGTTGCATTTGGTGATCTGCAGCTCTGACCCCTTTGTGCACAAGTGGAGGGCCCTGGGCAGCTACATGGGGGTGGGAGGCTGCCAACTGCCTCCAACTTCTGTCTCCTTATCCTCACTATTCTGAGCCCCTGCTACAGACAGGCAGCCCTTGGTTTAGCCCGGCTGGGACTAGGGAACTACCATTTACTAAGCACCTACTATGTGCCAGGTACTTTATTATTATTACTGATGATATTTCCAGTTGCCTTCTAGTCCATTCTGACTCGTGGCAACCTCATGTGTGTCAGAGTAGAACTGTGCTCCATAGGATTTTCAGTGGCTGATTTTTCAGAAGCAGATAACCAAGCCTTTCTTGCGGGGTACCTCTGGGTGGGTTCAAACCGCCAACCTTTTGGTTAGTAGCTGAGTGCGTAACTGTGCCAACAGGGACTCCTTCTAATAATAATAGCTAATATTTTTTGAGCATTTACTATGCTCATGCACTTTTCTTGTCAGACTAAGGTCTGTTCTTTCCACCGCAGCATTTTGCTCTAAGGGAATTTCCTAGAAAATTAGTCTGTGTCTCTGTTATGATGGTGGTAGAAATCCTGGTAGTTGGTGGTTTGGTGGCCTTGTGGCTTTAGCAGTGTTAGGGGTGGTGGTGACCCAACAGAGAGGACTTTGGGACTGGAGGACCCCACCCTGCGGCCTGAGGCAGCCTGCACCTGGGGCTTCCCCCACCCAGCAAAGGTGGTTAACTGGCTGATCCCCTGACCTCAAAGGTCATGGGTCCTGGGCTCCCTGATATGGTATCTTCCTGGAGTGGGCAGATCCAGAGCCAGGCCCATGACAGAAGCTGTCATGGTGACAGGAATCCCTGCAAACTCTCCGTGCTTCCCCCATGCACGTATCGGTCCCTGTCTTCTTGGAATGTTCTGTCTAGTGGGGGCACAGATGTTAAACAAGGTGGTAAGAGTTACCAGGAGGGATGTGCAGGTGCAACGTGAATGGGGAACAGAGCAGCCCTCCTCGCCTAAGCGGTCAGACCCCGCCGGAGGAGAGGTGTGGGAGGCAGACAGAAGCGACAGCAAGAGCAGGGGCCCTGAGGCTGGCAGGGGTTGAGCCCAGGGAGAAGGGGAAGCAGGCCAGGATGAAGCAGGCCCTGGGGAGCACAGCCCCGGAAGCTACAAGAGGCTAGAGCGTGTAGGGCCTCCTGTGGCCCTTGGAAGTCTTTGGATTTCATCTTCGCGGCGGAGGGACCCCACTTAGTGAAGGATTTTACCACAACCTTGGCTGATCAGATTTGCATTTTAAAATAATCGCTACTGCTTCTGGGTGGAGAATAGATTGACTTTTTGGCTTTTTGTCCTCCTGTGATGGCCCCCCCTCTTACCCGGAGGCTGCACTGCTTCTCTCTGCTGTGTTCCCTTGATGGCCCACCTCTCATACTGTGCCTTTCCCTCTTCTGCTGCTGGAAGCTGAAGCCTGGTGCTAAAATATGGGTTGAATGAATGAGTGACGTGAATTTCAGTAAAAAATAGGCAACACTACTATTCAAACTGCCAAAAGGTAGAAACAAACTAAATGTCCATCAACAGATAAATGGATAAAACAATGCGATATATACATGCAATGGAATATTATTCAGCCCTAAAGAGAAACGAAGCGCTGGTGCATGCTACAACATGGCGGAACCTTGAAAACATTATGCTGAGGGAAGTCAGTCAGTCACAAAAGGACAAACACTGCATGAGCTCACTCATATGACATAGCTGGAATAGGCAAATGTACAGAGAACAAAGTCCATCAGTGGTTACTAGGGGTGGGAGGGAGGGGGAAGGGGGAGTCACTGTTTAGGAAGTAGTGAGTTTCTATTTATGGTGATGGAAATTTGGCAGTGGATATTGGTGATGGTTGTACAACATGACAAACGTAATTGATGTTACTAAACTGTACACCTGAAAAATGTTAAATTGGCAGATGTGTTATATATATATTTTTAGGACAATTAAAAAAAAGAAGGCAACACTAATATTGGGCTTCGGTCCCCGGGTGGCGCAAATGGTTTGTGTTGGACTGCTAACCGAAAGGTTGGTAGTTTGAACCCACCCAGCGTGCCATGAAAGAAAGGCCTGGCAATCTGTTTCCTTAAAGACTGCAGCCAAGAAAACCCTACAGAGCAGTTCTACTCTGTAAGACATGGGGTCACCATGAGTTGCAATCAACTCGATGGCAACGGGTTAATACAGGGCTTACAATGTGCCAGACACTGTTCTAAGCACTTTTTATGCCTTAAGTGTCATTTAATCCTCACAATATATTCATGGGGGAGACATTATTATTATTATTGTCTCCATTTTGCCAATAAGGAAGCTGAAGAGGGATTTAGTGAGGGACCCCGGTCACCAGGTCCAGGGGAGGGGAGGAAGAATGAGGATGCCATCAGCCTCACTCTCATCCAAATTGTTTTAACAGCTTTGGGGGCAGAGTCCTGGCCTCACCCCTGCCCAGCTGTGTGACCTTAAGTAGAAGTGCCTTACTGCTTCTGAGCTTCAATTCCCTCATCTTTAAAATGGGAATGAGAGGAGCTTCCTCACAGGGTACTTATGAGATGCTAAACGGAGAGGAGGGAAAGTCAAGGGCTTAGCTCAGTGCTTTGGCACAAGGCAGACTTCTACTCACCTCACTGGCAGTTACGGCAGTTTTTTTTCTCCGAGACCTGAGACAGACGGGCTTTACAGTCCCAGCTCACACACTCCCTGCTGTCCTCTAAGCGTTCAGCGAGCTCCCTCCGGGTCAGGCCAGGGCTTTTGTCTGATTCTGAGCTTACAGTTTAACAGTGACTGAGGAATTGAAAACCCTCATTCATCTGTTCACCAAATATAGAGGTGTGTTTACTACACAGCTCGTCTTTACAGACTCAGACTGCAACTGGAGCCGCTGGGGTTGGGCAGGGCCAGAGCTACCACCACCTGCCTGTCAGTTTGTCATACTAGAGTGGCTTTTGTGTTGCTGTGATGTTGGAAGCTATGCCACTGGTATTCCAAATACCAGCAGGGTCACCCATGGTGGGCAGATTTCAGCAGAGCTTCCAGATGGAGACAGACTAGGAAGAAAGGCCTGGCAATCTACTTCTGAAAATCAGCCGATGAAGACCCCATGGATCACAGCAGAATATTGTCCAATATAGCGCGGAAAGATGAACCCCCTAGGCTGGAAGGCACTCAGAATACACCGTGGCCACAACAATGGACTGGAGCATGCCAATGATGGTGAGGATGGCACAGGACCGGGAAATGTTTTTTTCCGTTGTACATGGGGTCGCCATGAGTCTGAGCTGACTCGACAGTATCTAACAACAACAGAGTTACCTCACCTGGGGTTCTGGGGTCACAAAGCCCCTTATAGGTTGACACTTCTCCCTCAACACTGCCCAGAGACCTTCATCTGCCAGATAACATCTTTGAGCTGGACCAACCTTGTCCCGCCAGGCTCTATCCCCCCAGCTTCTCCTCCCCCACAGGCTCTCCCTTGCTGAGTTGAAGCCCCAGTCTTCACTATTCTGGCTTTTTCATAGGGTCTTTCAGGGGAAAGCCATAAAAGGGGACCTGGGGGAAGAAAGGCCTGGCAATCTACTTCTGAAAATCAGCCATTGAAAACGCTGTGGAGCACAGTTCTATGCTGACATGCATGGGGTCGCCATGAGTCAGAGTTGACACCATGGCAACTGGTAGGGGTCTGGAAGTGACATTTGAGTCGATTTTTAAAAGCTGATTACCTTTTATCAGGCAGGGAAAGGAGACAAGCATAAGACACTAAGGGACCAGATTAAGCAAAGCCAGAGAAGCATGACATTTATGTCAAAACCTCCTAATTTTCCCCAGATATGCATTCTCGTCTTCACAATTCAAACCCACAATTTTTAGGTGGGCACATGGCAGACTAGAATAAACACTGCGTTTCAAAAAAACGAGACGAAACCAAACCAAAAAGGACCGTGAGGCTCTCCACGGTGCCGAGGCTGGAGTCCGGCTCAGGGGTGGAGGGCGAGCAAGAAGAAGGAACTGGAAGTTTTCCCTGCTTGGGCTGTGGAAGGAGAGCAAGCGGGTGCTGGGGACCCTTCGAGCAAGCTTTTGCAAATCACATGCAAATCCTCCTGCCTAGGTGTTGCACCTGTGAATAACCTGTGTGTCAACACCTGCCTCTGGCAGAGATCACATGAGCTTTCCAAAGATCCCCTTGCCTGGTCGGGAGTGAGGTGGAGTTGACTGGGGGGGGAATCCTTCCTGAGCTGAAGGCGGTCATGGAGGCCACTCGTGAGTCAGGGATGAGGCCTGGAAGGCTCTTCTTCAGTGGGCTCCAGGAAGCTGGAGGGCAGCGCCCCTTGGCTTTGGTTGTTAAGCTCCTCAGCATTTAGTTCTGGAGAGTGGGTGACTGGGTGGGGTGAGCTCTCTGAGGACCCACACTGGCTCCTTTTCCTCTGTTGCTACAGGGTGCAGCACAGAGCCTGTAGCAGTAAACAAACGTTTGTTGAATGAATAAGTGAGTGACTGAATGCCCCTGGGGTTTCCAGCTGATTTTGTCATTGTCACTCCACAGGTCTCAGGGCTCCCATTCCAAGAAGGTCCTTGCCTTTATCCCTATTGTCCTTTCCCCACACCTATCTCCTCAGACTTCCAGCCTTAGCCTCCATGTCCCCAGGAGCGCCCTCCTGACATAGAAGTAGCCCCCTGGAGGTCCAGGTCACCTCTCCCCCAAGCCAGAGACAGTTCTGGCTGGACAGCTGGAACTCTTAACCCCTAAAGACATCCCACCCCCACCCCTGGGGCCATGCTTTGGTTTCTGCAGCCTGTGGCCTTCAGCTCCTCCATTCCCCAGCTGTTGTCCAGCCGGTGGCCAGTCAGAAGTGAGCTTGGCAGCCTAATAGGGAACCCCAGCCTGCTGGAGTCCGGGAGCTGGGAACTGACTTCCTGCCTGAGTCCTCCGTGCTTGATGCTGACAGGCACCCAGTGTCTGTTGAGTGACTAAAACAGTGATGTTGGGGTAACAGGACCACAAGCCTGTACTCAGGAGGAGCTAGTTGCTTCCTTGAGTGTGTGGTGAAGAGGGAAATGAGGCTTCAACTCAGCAGGGATGACAGTGTGTGATGTAGAGGAGCAGTGCCACGAACACCACAGACCCTTGGAGATTAGGAGCCGAGAGGCCAGGGCAGCATCCTGTTCAAACCAGGGCTTCAAATTGGTTTGTTCTGGTTCAAAACCCTGCTGAGAATTTGCATTTCTAATGAATTACCAGGCGATGCTAATGCTGCAGGTTAGGGACCAGTTCTGAGAACCGCCAGTAGAGCAGTGGTTCTCCAAATTTATCATATACATAAGAATCACCTGGGGATCTTGTTAAAACGTAGCTTGTGGTTCAGCGTATC